>NC_052327.1:35697796-36049926 GCF_016432855.1 Salvelinus namaycush
AACAAGATTCTCTGGTCTGATGAAACCAAGATTGAACTCTTTGGCCTGAACGCCAAGCGTCAAGGTCTAGAGGAAACAGGCACCACTCATCACCTGGCCAATACAATCCCTACGGTGAAGCATTGTGGTGGCAGCATCATGATGTGAGGATGTTTTTCAGCGGCAGGGACTGGGAGACTAGTCAGGATCAAGGGAAAGATGAACAGAGCAAAGTACATAGACATCCTTGATAGAAACCTGCTCCACAGCACTCAGGACCTCAGACTCGGGTGGTTGTTCACCTTCCAATAGGACAACGACCCTAAGCACAGAGCCAAGACAACGCAGGAGTGGCTTCGGGACAAGTCTCTGATGTTCTTGAATGGCCCAGCCAGAGCCCAGACTTGAACCCGATCGAACATCTCTGGAGAGACTTGAAAATATCTGTGCAGCGACGCTACCCATCCAACCTGACAGAGCTTGAGAGGATCTGCAGAGAGGAATGGGAGAAACTCCCTAAATACAGGTGTACCAAGCTTGTAGCATCATACCTAAGAAGACTTGAGGCTGGAATCGCTGCCAAAGGTGTTTCAACAAAGTACTGAGTAAAGGGTCTGAATACTTATGTCAATGTGATATTCAGTTTTTTATTTGTAATAAATTTGCAAAAATTTCTAAAAACGTGTTTTTGCTTTGTCATTATGGGGTATTGTATGTAGATTTATGAGGGGGGAAAACAATTTTAATCAATTTTAGAATAACGCTGTAATGTAACAATAAAAAGTGAAGGGGGCTGAATACTTTCCAAATGTGCTGTATATCAATAAATTTTGAAATGTTGACCCTATTTATAGAAAGACCCATATACACTATCTATTGGTTGTCTGAAGTACACGTGGGTAGTAATCAAACTTGTCATGGAAAACATAAAGGCCGATTGGCTATGTTGGCTTAGCTATACTGTAGATGCAGTATAGATCTGTGTTGTCTTTCTCAAGCTTTGTCTTTCTCAAGCTAAATCTGTCATTTTCCACATATGTTGTTCTGTAATGAGCAACCTTACCTAAGGCCTGAAGACTTGTGTTAGCTCCCCAAGATAATACCTCAACTTTAACTCAGCGGGCTAAAACAATTAGGGGTAGGCTAACACTGTCATGATGATGATTGTACCATCCCATTACCAAGCAGCACTAACTACATGTATTTGTAGGGAATTTATTAAATTAGTCTATTTGGAACACAGACAAAAAGACAAACCAATTTCCTAATGATCAATCGCTGCTCTGTTGTCTTCAAATTATGCTGACAGCTAAATGTGCTTCTTTCCTTCTTTCTTTGTTGGAAGAAAACAGATGTTTATCAGAGGAAGACTCTTAAAAAAAAGTTAAGCTAAAACAAATTAAGCTAACTTTTGGGTGGTTTTGTGGAGCAGATTTGGTCATATTGAGACACTGTAAGAAGTCTGAGAACAGTATAGAAACTACTGTGTTTTGAATGATATTTGTAACTTACCATAATGATCAAGATAAATTAATCTATGTGTCTGTTGTGGTCAGGAATTAAACCTATATTGAAAAGAAATATCAGCCACCATGCTACGAACCTTAAAAACATATTTGACAGTGGAACAGTACCGTAGGTCTAAGTCATGTTCTAATAATTGGTGCTACACATGTGTAGAGACACAGTGGAACAATCATCATTTTCACCTCATCAGAACCACACTCTATTGTCTCGACCAATTTTCACAGTTACAAAAGCTAATTTTGATAAGTCTCAGATAAGATAACAGAGGGGGAATTTGTTTTTTAAATCAGCTTCCCTCAAACCAGAAAATCAACACATTCAAAGAGCATATTTTATTTGTGGAGCCGTATTGTACTGATACTGAATCAGCCAGGCAATTTATTCATTGTTTGACAAAAATGAATCCGAAATTTGCCAGAGGAGAAAGAGTAATATAATAGAGGAAAAAAACTATAGTATGGAAATGAATTGCAATCAGCCTCATTTTCATATCTAAAATCAGAATATTAGCAAGGTATATAGCCTTTAGCATAGCTCCCTGACCTTGACCCTATATAACAATACTGTATGTCTCATCAAGTCAATACTATACTATGGATCCAATAAAATATATTGTTAAAGCCCACTAGGTGATTTGTACAGCCCTTTTTGGTAATTTAAATGAATTACATACTCATTGATTATCAAATTCAGGAGTGGGGCTTTAAGGGTAAAAAATATTCAGAAACTGGTCTCTAACAGCAGCATATTCTGATGATAATTAGTAAGGTCTTCATATCGCATTTCCTCACTGCGTCCAGTTGAGCGAACATAACCAAGATATACAGCTAAACCAGCGCAGTGACTCTGCCTCGTTTTACATTGAGCTGCCAGCATGTGCAACATTATCTTCACATAAAGCTGATAAATCACACACAGTCTAATTCATCATGACATGAGAGAGAGAGAGAGAGAGAGAGAGAGAGAGAGAGAGAGAGAGAGAGAGAGAGAGAGAGAGAGAGAGAGAGAGACACAGAGAGAGAGAGAGAGAGAGAGAGAGAGACACAGAGAGAGAGAGAGAGAGAGACACAGAGAGAGAGAGAGAGACACAGAGAGAGAGAGAGAGAGAGACACAGAGAGAGAGACACAGAGAGAGACACAGAGAGAGACACAGAGAGAGACACAGAGAGAGACACAGAGAGAGACACAGAGAGAGACACAGAGAGAGAGAGAGACACAGAGAGAGAGAGAGACACAGAGAGAGAGAGAGACACAGAGACACAGAGACACAGAGACACAGAGACACAGAGAGATGTTGAAAAAGAGATGAGCGTATTACTCCGGCTCTCTGAAATGATAATGAATGAGAACCAGGAAGGGGTTTGACTCACATCATAACGTAAATGCTGTGATGATCTCTGTGGTGCCATAAGGTTCCTTCATGGGACATTAGGCACCGCTCCTCTAACAGGGCCAGTAGGGCTCACAGGAGACTCACTTATATGTCAATAGACATCTGGGTGGAGTGATAACAAATGGCTATTAACACAGCAGGCTTTAAATATGGCTTCTATGAGCTGGGGTTACAGCTCTGATTGATGTACTGTGAAATGTGTGACCGAAACACAAACAGTAGGTGTAACTCAACCGTATGTGACCAAAGCCAACAGTACTAATGTTATTGTAACTATGGTATTATGTGACCAAAACGAATAGTACCTCTGTGTAATGTACAGCACCCGATGTCACAGGAAGGACAAAAAGATCATCAAGGACAACAACCACCGGAGCCACTGCCTGTTCACCCCGCTACCATCCAGAAGGCGAGGTCAGTGCAGGTGCATCAAAGCTGGGACCGAGAGACTGAAAAACAGCTTCTATCTCCAGGCCATCAGACTGTTAAACAGCCATCACTAACACAGAGAGGCTGCTGCCTACACACAGACTTGAAAGCATTGGCCACATTAATAAATGGATCACTAGTCACTTTAATAATGCCACTTTAATAATGTTTACATATCTTGCATTACTCATCTCATATGTATATACTGTATTTTATACCATCTTGCCTGTGTCGCTCTGTCATTGCTCATCCATATATTGATATGTATATATTCTTATTTAATTCCTTCACTAGATTTGTGTGTATTAGGTAGTTGTTGTGGAATTGTTAGATTACATCATAGATATTGCTGCACTGTCGGAACTAGAAGCACAAGCATTTCGCTACACTCGCAATAACATCTGCTAACCATGTATATGTGCCCAATAAAATTTGATTTGATTTGATTTGTATGACACGCCCGAAACAGAACAGTGACCACTGTGTGAGCACAGTTAAAAGAAGTGCTGTCATTCTCATTGCTATGTGACAATAGAAGGAGAATTCAACCATAGGTGACCACAGCTGGGGGAATAACAGCCACCATAGCAGATATGATATAAAAAAGTTTAAAATAAATAATGACAACACCAACAAACAAAACAATGGAAGCTAGCACATAAAACAAACCAACATGAAACAGACTAGCATAGCAGAGTGAACGGTCCTGAAGGAGCTCTCGATGGATAGCCTGTCTTCTCTCTTTCTCATCAACGCAGCACAATCCCTTTGTGGCACATTTATTTCTTTATCTAATAGAAAGTAATGATACAGACTGTGTCTCCGGCCCTCTTTGACAGGACCCCAGGCCTCCAGAGGGGAAACACACAAACACAATAAGCATAAATGCATAAATGCCAGGCAGCGCAGCTCTTTTTGGCTGCTGAGAATGATGGCAGGCTTGTTGCTTATCAGAGCCCTATAAATCTCCATGGCTGGGTGAGAGATGGGAACGGTTATCACCTCATGGCAGAGACGATGTGAATGGTGCCTGACAAAGTAGAGCATCTCCTCCAATGATTTATTTATGGGGGGGGGGGGGGGGGGGGGGGTATTTAGCGAGACAAGAATTAAGGAAATGGGGAAAATAAAGAAATGAAAGGAATTGTGAAGGAAAGAGATAGAGAGAGGGAAGAGAGGGAATTCTTGGTTTGGAAGTAAACAGAGATGCCCAGAGGTATTCAAGAGTGTTGGAATGGGACAACATGATAAAGTGTAAACTCTTCAAAGTTAGAAGGGTGTACACTAGTAAATGGCTAATATTTCAGCTACCTATTATAATCCAAAGATGGGTCACTAGCAATACGACTTGCTAATATACCAGGAAACAAATCTGACATGAAGATGACCTGAAAGTACATATCATGGGATGGCAGGTTTACTACTTTATCATGAAATTTGAAGAAGCCCCCATTGCTAACTTTAACACTGATATAATGCAGGTACATCTTAGGCAAATTAACTTGAATCAACTGAAATCGTGACTCAATGATTCAAACAAGTATAAAGAAAGTGTTAACTCTTGGAATATCATGGGTAGAAATATCCATTGCCATGATGCAGTTCATAAGCTTGGACTGGCTGGGTCGACCAGAAAATGATTAGGCCAAAAGGCCTATATGAGAGCATACTGTAGGCTACTGTGGAAGTTAATATTATATGGTGGCAGTGCTCAGCTCCTGTCACAAAACTGACTTACTGAAGTATCCTTTTCTCAGCTGTCTCCTGGCTGTTGAAGTGATATGGAGGCCTGTGCTCCGGCTCCGGCTCCATCATTGCCACTACAGGGACAGGAACTGACTACGTTGGGGAACACAGTGAAATATAATTAGGACTGTCGCACTCACACGGCACAGAGTCTTCACACTCCATTGATCATTATCTGGCTTCAAATCGACTGAAGCGTTTTAGTTCTGGCAACAGGAGGAGGGGAGCGCATCACAGACTTATTGCACAGATAAATTATTAATGTGTCGTTATACAGTACATCCAGAGGAAACTAACAGTGATTTAATTTCTATAAATAAGTGGTAGCCAGTAAAGACAGAATACCATACGGTCTGTTATTCCCTCCAGATAGGGAAGAATTATGCCTGGATGTAAAGGCTACAGTAGCCTAGTTCATTATAGCCTCAAAACAAACACAATGTGTGCTCAGCTCAGTTTGAGAGGGAGAGAGATAGAGAGAGAAGGTAAAAAGGAAGCTGTCACATTCTGCTAATAAAATGGTTGATTTGTTTGTTTTCTCTACCATCACACCTCAAATGTCACGTCCAGCCAAACACCGGCTTCTCATTAGCCGAGCTAATTAACTTTGCAACTGTCAAACTAACAGACGCTAACGAAACTGACGGCGGGAAAAGCGGCGGTTGAAGGGTGCTTATAACTCAAGAGGCTAACAACAGCTGACACGACGCTCCCTTGGATGCCGGGAAGAAAAAAGGGAAATGTTGACATCAAATCGAGTTATCTCCGAGAGGAAAGGGAGAAAGGTTTGAGGATGGAGAGAGAGGGAGAGATAGACAGAGAGAGAGAAAGAGAGAAAGCAAGCCAAGGCAATCTCATCTTTAATGCTGGGTTATTGGCACCAGGCAGAGTAGGCTTTGTTCCCGCTGTTTGCTCTGGCTTTGAGTCCGTGCCTCTTCACGGTCCCTCTGTCGGAGCCAGTAAAGAGGCTGTGAGTGACTCTCAATCTAATGATGAATAGTGCCCCGGGAAGCAGCGGGAGATTACTCCCCTGAGAACCTGAAAGCCACGGCCGCTGTGATTTATGACATATTTATCTGCCGCTATCTGAGGTGGCTGTCATCGGCCGGGAGAGTGAAGGAGGAGATGAGGGGATGACGGCCCGGGAGAGAATTATGCAGCTATAATTGTCAATCATGGGCAGGATTGAGCGGTGAGCGCTAGCTGTTTTCATAACAGAGGTGCATAAAGCTGTCTCGGAGGGCAGGGGGGGACTCTTAAATGAGAATGATTTCCACGTTATATATATTTATATATTTATATATAGCATTACACTTAGATATCTTCTCCTCCTCAAATTATAATTATATCCACATTATTCTTCACCCAGTCACCCACTGAGGTGATCACTTTAGTGTGTAAGGCCTCTGCCCAGGGCAATCTACAGCCCCGACATTTACTATGGAACTGAGCAAATATGTGCAGATCTCATCCAGATTTTTCTCATTCATATGTAGTGAGCTAAGTGTTCGGGTTGTTGCTTTTGTCTGCTTCAAGTGGCGCAAAACTCCCCCCAAGTGTCGTTTGTTATTTTCCATGTTTGTAAACAGTTAATAGGTTTACATATCTGTATTTTATTTATAGATGCTTCGTAGATCATTTTTGACATTCGATGTACTTACTCTTTCATTTACTTTATATATGAAACCATACAATAAAAACGTTTATACGTCCCCTTTAATTGCACCTCTTAACACAGCTGGATTTCTTTGTCTCAGTCTAATCAGGCATAAATACGGGGATCAAATATTTATGGGATGTGGAAATAAAGCTTTTCAACTCTGAGTTAAAAGTAAATAGCCACATTGATTTGGACAGCCTCCTCCTTGCACTGCTCAGAATGGTTTGGTTGTTCAGTGCGGTAAGCAGCAGCTCAGCTGCCAGAGAGAGTGAGATCCCAGGACTGCCAATCAGCCTGATTACTGTGTGTGCAGTCAAGTAGAAAACTCATTAAACAACGTATAAGCCCCTTAATCAAATCAATAGCCAAAGCAACTCCAAACTGAGTAAAGCCTCAGTCTTTTCTCATTTAATTATGAGTATAAAGTCAGAGCTGGGATTTGTGTTAGAAAAAAACAAGATGATTTTTGTCTCTTTGGTTTAGCAGTAGGCCTAATGTTCTTGAGCAAAGGTGCATGGTCGTTGAGTATTAAATATACAAAAGTAATGGCATTGTTATGACTGGTAACTCCACTTCTGTTTTTGATTTTGTTATTTATTTTGTAGAATGTATTTATGTATGATACAAACTCTAATATGTGTGTGTTCAAGAGAGTTTCTTTAGACATGCTTGCGAACATGTCTCTGTGTGCCTATAGGTGTGTGTGTGTGTGTGTCTAGTAAAGTGCTGATGGACTGGGGAACTGGTGCGGGTAATTAACTCACTGAATGTGCAGATGTTTCTGAGGACTCATGGCGTTAGCACGCACACACACGCACACACTCGCACGCACGCACGCACACACACACACACACACACACACACACACACACACACACACACACACACACACACACACACACACACACACACACACACACACACACACACACACACACACACACACACACACACACACACACACACACACACACCAGCATCTGCCTAAGCACCTTCCTGAGCATGAGGAGCTCAATCTTTTCCACTTGACAGCAGTGCAAGTGAAGCCATTTAGCGGCAGCTGGTTCGGCATGGCCAGGAGTAGATGGGTTGGAAAACCCTGTGTGCTTTAATTAATTGAGGGGAGATTACATGGTCTTCCAACCATGTAGTTTGTCATCAGAATCCATTACACATTGATATTAGACGTTTCTCCACAGTGTCAACAGCACTTTAGAGGGCAGCTGAAGTTTAAGGAGTGTGAAGGAAGTTTTCTGCTGAGACCTGATTATAGTGGTAAAATGACATTATGCAAAAAAGAGGTCAGTGACAATCTAAATTGTCTTGTCAATTACAGCCCTTGTCACAGAATTTGCTGTAAAATAACATGATGTGATCAGACATATTCTAGCACTTAAATGGAAACAGATGAGTTGAAAAATCCAGATTATCCAAGCCCTCTACAAATATTGTTTTAGTTTGACAAGCATTTCTGAATCTTCACCCTCACCTGAATTGTGGAGAGTTCACTATTCCGCATAGTGATTTAGCTTCATAGCTTCCAAAGGTCTCTCCTCATCTCATAGTTAAATCCATAACCACTGTTGTTTACATTGATGACCTGTCAGCTGCAGGCACAATTTAATGACCAGCAAGACTGCACTTATTCTGCACCACTTTACTCAATGCACTCTTAAAGACCTCTCTTATGGGTTATTATTGTCTCTGTCAATGATAGCATTTTTAATTTGCTACGTTTGTAAATCTCTGACTGCATTGCTGGGGGAGATTGAGTCCGTTTAACACCCACAGTCTGGAGACAGACCTCATAATGGCGGACTGTAAATAAAACATAAAGCTTTCTTTCCAAATGGCTCCCTATTCCCTAAATAGTGCTCTACTTTTGACCTGGGCCCCTTGGGCCCTGGTCAAAAGTAGTGTACAATAAAGGGAATAGGGTGCCATTTGGGATGGAGACCAATTTTGAGCTCTCTGAGGTGGAATCTGCCCATTATAATCACATCAAGTGTTTGTTTACTGGAACAATGGGAACAATGGGGCAGAATGTTAGAATGTTCCATTACCTTCTGGAACTGAGGAGATAATAATTACAGGTACAGAATCTATCTTCCTCTCTGTTGGTCTTGTTTCTTACACTTGGCACTTCCAAAACGAGGAAGCAAAGATGTCTTTGACTTTATCTCTCTAGAAGCTCCCGACTGTATGGCCTCTGCTAAATCTTCTGAAATACCTCAGTGTCTCTGTGACAGGGAAGAGAGAGAACTGGGAGAGACAGAAGGGCAAAAGGCGGTTGACAGCAAAAGCATAGTAAATATTTACCATGTGTCTGTTCCTTTTTGAGTATAATTCAAAATAAGTTGTGCTCTTTGACAGTATTTTTCATGGAGGAGCCAATTCAGTAGGGAGCGTTTTAACCATTTCAAAGTTTAAATGTCTACATTTTTTTACATTTTAATTGCTACACTCATCTACTTAAAACAACATTCAATGATCCCCCAGAGACCGGAATAAAAACATTGTTTTAACCGTGACATTTCTTTCAAGAGTTTTTGAGTTTGAGTTCAGACTCAAAAAGGAATAGTTTACAAATGAAAAAGCACAAAAGTCACACATTGACTTTATTTTTTACGTTACAAGGGAAATTATTTATTTTGTAAATGACAAACGATCCATCTTTCTTTTAGTGGAAATTAGAATATGTCAGTCTCAGAATTATCTCATCTGATTAATTTACAATTCATGACATTTAGCAGACGCTGTTATCCATAAATGTGATGATTCATGATTTATGAAACACTGTCAAAACCCCCAACAATGATACCTGATTGAATCTGAATATGTGGGAATAATTTAAAATCAATGTCAAGTCATGTTGCCTTCCTCGTCTCTGACATTGTTTGTCATAGTGGGATTATTATTGCATATAAACTCTATTGGACATCTGTTAAGAGTAACCTCTATTCTTCTAATAATAGCAACGGACATGTTCAGACTCTTCATTTTGCATTATTAGCCAATAATCCCTTTGACAAATGAAACAGGGTTAGTTGAGATTAACACCTTGGCATTTGTTCTATGATGAACAACAGCTGCAATATGATAGCTCTGACCACAATGACATTGTTTGGGGTAAAATTACATGTGTATCCCAAAATATGCACTACTGTCTAGACTGTCGACATTTAATTGAAAGTCACATGCAGGAGATGTTGGACTTGGATTGATTTTCAGTTTTTCTTTACTGTATAAAGGACTTCGAGCTCAAATAGACATAGAGATCCAAGGGTGGAGAGGATGGGTGACAAACAATAATTGGACCCGTAAAAACACAGGACCCATAAAAACACAGGACCCATAAAAACACAGGAACCATAAAAACACAGGTCTTTGGCCCAATATTTAAAGGTATTTGGCCTTGACCATCCTGAGAGCCCTGAGTGCCAACAGCATCAAAGATGCTCTCCTGCCAGATCCACCAGTCTAGTCCTAATTACCCCTTAGCCTTCTGCCACCATCTTCCCCACCTGCAGGGTCAGACGAACAGACAACAAACAATACCTCCTCATTCCCTTGCCGTCAGCCAGGGGCGGCGTAAAAATGGAGTAGAGACGTACGGCAGCTGATAAAAAGCATAAGCCAGTGTGAGTGGACTGTGATTGGAGATGAAGGGATAAGAGAGCTACAGATGTAGGATCATAATTTGATCACTCTTTTGTTGCTGGGAATTTTCATTCACAGCAAGAAATGCAAACTAAATCTATCAACCCCTACCAAAATGTCCATGAATTATAATCCACATAATAATTCACATTTCCTGTTGCTGCAGGATTATTTTCCTGTTGGAGCAAATTAAGATCCTACATCTGTATTAATTTGCCCCCTTGAGATATAACTAAGAGGGACCCCCCCCCCCCCCCCTCAAGCTGCAGTCTAAAATAGAGAGGCGTTGAGTGGTTAAGTGGGTGGTGGTAGTTGGTCTACTGTAGTCTAGGCAGTCACAGTGGTTGAATGTGTGCTGAAGTCAGTGCATGCCGTTTCATTCTGTCTCTTGCTCTTCAGTAAATCTCAGTTGATTAAATGTTGTTAGCGGAGGACAACTGAGTCCCACCGTCATAATTAAAGAATAACAGCGTGCGACATTCTGAGAAGGCAAATGGTGTCATATGCTCTCCAGACCAGCTGCCTGCCAGCGCAAACATCCGACCGACACTTATCTGGTTAGGATTTATTGAGCTAAGGCTGAGCTGAGCTGGGTCCTGGAATCTATGGTTAACTGCCTTATAAAACCAGACAAGCCCCTCTCACATTAAGACTGAGCCCAGGGCTGTTTAAGAATACTACCTCGGCCTGCTGGCGATTAAAGTTCCTCACAGTCATTCTTTCACGAGGGATGGGCGGTTATTGTCAGTTCCAGACAGTTGGAATTAGGCATGAGATTTAGAATGCATGCAGCAGATTACATTTAGCTGATCTGTCAGTTAAGTGATGGTGTGATGGTGTAATGTGCAAATGGGGATGCAGCTGTTAGTCTGCTATCAATACAGGTCAGGTGTCCTGTACTTTGAAATGGCACACACATACATCCGCAAACAGCAGAGACAACAACACACAACTACAACTCAGACGTCAACGAATCAGTTTGTGAAATTGCTGTGGTAGCTCCAGTTCCTGATATGTATGGGGTAACCATTACAATACCTTGTGATTCCTTCTAAAACGGTAGATTTAGCTAGAATGCATGCATTGGGATCTTTGATTTGGCAAGACCTGCACAGGGGTTTCTGGTGGGTTGTTGTCCCCCCGGGTCTTGTCAGAAATGCCACACTCATACTATACTGCTCAGGTAGAAGACAACAATATTGATGTTACTGAACTCTAATGAATGTCTCTTGTCCTGTCCTGTCCCAGAAAACAAGATTGACTTCACAGAACTCTCCACTCTTAGAAGAAAAGCTTCCAAAAGGTTTCTTCAGCTGTCCCCATAGGATAACCATTCATGGTTCCAGGGAGAACCCTTTTTGGTTCTGCATAGAACACTTTTTGGTTCCATATAGAACCCTATCTGGAAAGAGTCCTACATGGAACCAAAAATGGTTCTACCTGGAACCAAAAAGTGTTCTTCAAAGGGTTATCCTATGAGGACAGCCAAATAACCATTTTAGGTTCTAGATAGTAATGAATTTCTCTTGTCTTGTCCTTTTCCCTTGTCAGTATGTAAAGTACGGTGTTTACATTACCATAGGGAATTAGTACCATATCCTAATGGGAATTTGTGTATGCATGTGTTCCTGGCTGTGCAAAGTTGAAAATAAATAAATACATGGAAACCCACCCAGACTGGCCAAGGGTAATTATCAAAGGGAGAATCTCATTCAGTCCGCGACCGACAGATATCTCATCTCATTACATGATCAAACCACATATGGGCCAAAGCCAGCGTTACATAGCCCCACTACAACACTGTAGCCTGAACTTCCAGCCAGCTGGCGTGTTCCTCTGTTCAATTAATGATGTTCAGAGCCGCAGCCTAGCAGGTGAAAATGTGCCGCTACAATTATTCAGACCGACGCTGGAATAACAACCAGGCAGCCCACCAAATGGTGCTGTCAGCCCCCGGGTTTAATTGCCTTGGCACCGGTGCCAGCTATAATCACCTGTCAATGCAAACAACGGCTGCATCTGTTTACACGTCTGTCAGAGGTGCCAGAATGCGCTGGCCTTCGGGACGAGACAGCTTTCACCGAAGATCGCGACCCAGACACAAAAGGTCACGGACCCTCCTGCTTTAGAAGTCATTCACCCAGCAGGAAGAAAGGCACTCAGAAGGAAGAGGACCAGTGGTGGTGGATGAGAAATGACGCCCCCGTAAATGTTACGGTGCTCTTGAATGATGAAGTTTTCTTGGATGTAAACATAGCATTCTTGTGAACTATTACAGATGATGTGCAGTTTCTGCGCAATACGTGCCATTTAATGAATAACTTTCTACCCTGATGTGTGTGTGTGTTTGTGTATTCTGGTTGCAGAAGAAACAATATACAGTCTTAGAAAAAAAGTTGCTATCTAGAACCTGAAAGAGTTCATCGGCTATCCCCATAGGAGAACCCTTTGAAGAACCATGTTTGGTTCCAAAAAGAACCCTTTTGGGTTCCATATAGAACCCTCTGTGGAAAGGGTTCTACATGGAACCTAAAAGGGTTCTACCTGGAACAAAAAAAAGGTTCTACCTGGAACAAAAAAAGGGTTCTACCTGGAACAAAAAAGGATTCTACCTGGAACAAAAAAGGGTTCTCCTATGGGGACACCCGAAAAACCCTTTAGGAACCATTTTTTTCTGAGAGTGTAGGCCCAGCCATCCCAACTAAGTACTTTGACAGCCAGGCCCTATCCCCCCCGAAGACACCAACCCTTCAGCCACCATAGGTCACCCCATCCCTATTCCCCCCACCCCCCAGGTCTGATCCCCACCACCCAGCCCAGCGCCTCCACAGAAATGGCCACTGACAGGAGCAGCTGGGTCTCCCCTCGCCAGATTGATGAATTTTTCATAACGGCTTTCTTTCCCCAAGTCACCGTTCACCTTCAGCATAATTTATTACCTGCTCAGGAGCCTTGAACAGACAATATGCTTGAAGTGAACTGGAACAGTGTGGTGGATTATAACCAGTCCGTAACAACAGAGGCACGTCAATTCTTTACACTGTCATATCTACTGATACTATATATTCTATGGCATAAACAAAAACTCATCACAAATATATATTTATCTCAACAAGACTTTACTATCAACCAAAGGCTACAGTATCATTCTGTTTGCTTGTATGTTGTATCTGAATAAGGGGGGCCCTTGTGGTTGTAAAATATATCATTTCCAAGTAAGGATGCATATGGTGGCAGTCTGACAACTCCACACTGACACTACATATACTTAACCTCTCTGCAGCTTTGAGCATACCGACAAGCACTCAACGCAGTACATTAACATTAGCATTGACATTGACCTTAACCTCCTCCTCCTCACCATTTAAACATCCTGGTCAATAACCAGCAGTAATTAGTGTTCAGGGCAGACTGGGCTACATCCCAAATGGCACCCTATTACCTATAGTGCACTACTTCCTACCAGAATAGGGAATAGGGTGCAATTTTGGATTCAGGCTGGGTCTGCTGCACTGTGCTCAACTGTCCTGGGAGTGTAGTGTCAGACAATGAAGCTTCTCATTAAAGTCATTGGATATGCACACAACAGTCACTTTTTGACTAGGTTATGCAGGCAGGCCCAAGAACATGTTCTCAGTTGCCACACCATCAGGAGATAATTGTGAAAATAGATGATCGCTTTATTGTGATATCAAATATCAACATCACTTTAACATCAATATAAAACTGCTGCATTTCTACAACTATGTGACTGTCTTGTTTAGTGGTTAAGTCTGTTGTGGCAGCAGAGAATACTTTGACGATGTTAAAAATCAACTCTTGATATTTCCCTGTTCCGTAAACAGAACAAAAATATTAGATTAGTGACACTTTAATATATACAAGCTATTCTAAGAAACCTCTGTGGTGTCAAATCAAAGATTAATTCATGTGTGTAAACACCACATCAGACACAGCAACGGACACAGTCTGATCCAGTAATCAGTCATTAACAAGAAGAACAGACTTCTGCGTCCCAAATAGCCCCCTATTCCCTACATAGTGCACTACTATTGACCTGAGCCCTATGGGCCCTGGTCAAAAGTAGTGCACTATGCAGGGAATAGGGTGCCATTTGGTATGCACACAGTTTGACTCATGGACTACTTAAGCAATAGGGTTCGAGGAGGTGAGGTATATGGCCAAAAACCCAGCTAAGGGGCTGATCTTAGGCACCACGCAAAGCCTTATTGGTATTATAAACTGGTTAGCAACATAATTAGAACAGTAAACAAGTAATTTTGCGTCATACCTGTGGTATATTGTCTGATCCAGGACCCAAACATCCCGGTTTATAATAAGTGATAATTAACGTATTGCTAACTTAGAGGGAACATTCATCTTAAACCTAGTTGATATTCCTGGATGCCGGGCCGGGCCAATCGGGCCCTGGCTGCAGTTTTGTATTGTATTGTAACAGCTCAGTCAGCCTTGTCTATAAATCACACAAGTCCCTGTGGTGGTCCTCCCACACACACAAGCACAAAC
Source organism: Salvelinus namaycush (assembly GCF_016432855.1). NCBI lineage: Eukaryota > Metazoa > Chordata > Actinopteri > Salmoniformes > Salmonidae > Salvelinus > Salvelinus namaycush. The sequence continues at coordinate 35,712,718 of NC_052327.1, forward strand.
GCACGCATGCACGCACTCACACACACACACACACACAAGCCATTGCCAAGCACTCCATCACTATGGCATTTATTCTGTAAAACCACCATGAAAAATGAGTATGCCAACAGACCTCTTCTGCTCTCTCACAGTGATACCCAATAGAAGAGTCCACTAATTGTTCTTTCAGTCCGGGGGGGAAGTGCTATTCATTGGTCTAAACAGCAGGGTTGGCAGAGGTGAAATCACTCCTATGAAGATGGATCTCTCTCTTTCTCTCTGAATGTGTGGCCTAGATTTGATGGAGAGAAGTCCAGTACAGTACAGTGATCTCAAGCTTCTCATGGCCCAAGTGTATTTACTCTTAAAAGAACAATACAACCGAGTTACCATTATGGTACATACATGGCTGACCATTTACCATTTTATCATGACAAAGACAAAGAGCTAAGGGACATCATGTAGGATACCAAACTTCCCTTTGTCACACATATACACTCAAAGGATATTTTCATTGCTAAGTCAATCACGTCATATGACAGAACACACAAAATTATACCAAAGTATTGTTTTTACTTTACTTTCTATGTGAGTTGAGTGAGGTTACGCAATGACATTAGACAACCTGCAGATGACTGAATTACATTATCTCTAGCCCGAAAATATACTGTCAATATTCTACCCAGACATCAATAAGTTAACCTTCCTTAGTGTACAGAAGCTTCTCCGATACAGTCCACTGAAGTTATCTAAAAACGAACCACTGCAATAACACTAAAGTGCATATGTTTATGTTAATATGAAACCAATTTAAAACTAGACTGCTGTAGAAGCGGTGACCCAAAACGTACCTACAAACGTCACGCTCATAGACACCTTTGAAACATGTGTAGCAGGTGTAGCGTGGCAGAGGTGAATGAATATTCAACATTATGACCTATGATAACATAAGGCTGCCATGGCCCTGCGCTGCGCTGCATGAAAACAAACACAACAGAACAGTAACAGGACAGGAGGCTAAGCCAGAACAAGGGTGAGTGAGGGAGTACGGCCTCACAGATAGCGGTAACCAAGTGCCACCTAGTGTCACATGGGATTTATATGTGTCTAGGCCTAGTTGTCTTTCCTGCTGTTACTGTAGCCTATAGTTACTTTTCCAGTTATTTCAAGAGCCATGATGTTGTATCTAGCTCTGTCTGGTCTGCTTCTCTGACCCTGTTCCTCAAGGCACAAAATACAATAGATAGATAGGGGCGGCAGGTAGCCTAGTGGTTAGAGCGTTGACCCAGTAACCGAAAGGTTGCTGGATAGAATCCCAGAGCTGACAAGGTAAAAATCGTTCTGCCCCTGAACAAGGCAGTTAACCCACTGTTCCCCGGTAGGCCATTGTAAATAAGAATTTGATCTTAACTGACTTGCCTAGTTAAATAAAGTAAAAAAAAAAAATTACAGATAGATAGATAGATAAAATAATAGATTGATGTGAATGTAGGGCTACAGTATGGATGTGGCATGCCTATAGGGATAACATAACAATAAATTAGCTATACCCAGATAAAGTATGTAAAGTATTCACCCTTTCTTCTGACCTTGTTCACTTTTTTATTTTCACTCGTTTCGTTTCACTAACCTCTCTGGTTTCTAACCGACAACAGGATCTGACCCGCTGCCCCTAGTGACACTCATCTGAATAAATTGAATAGAACCAGAGACAGCTAGGACACATTGGGGGGGAAATCTCCCTATATTACAATGGGGGAGGGAGGGGAAAGGAGGTGCGAAAAAAGTGCCCTTTACATGCTCGTCTGATCATGTGCTTGACAGTTCTGTTTTGCAGTGGAGGGGGTACGGCCTGTTGAACAAAAGGCTGAAAAGCATCATGGAACTCAACGACAGGCCAGCTCTGACAGTCAAACTAACACTGACCTGACATACAGACAGATAGGCAGGCACGACTTGCCTTCACTCCACGGCAGATCAACCGCCAAAACGAAAAAGCACCCTGACCCACTCCAACCCTCCAATAAAGGAGAGATGGGGGGGCAGAGTGGGGGGGTCAAAGGTTAGGACTTAAGGAGGCAGCCATGAGAGGAGACTGTCATGCCCCAGTGCTCTCTGCGTGGCAGGCCTGGAGAGGAGCATGCAGAGTGAACTCATTCTGTCCAGTCTGGCTCTCATCTCAGCCTTCTAAATTAGCCCCATTGCCAATTCATGAAAGGCAGAGAGCTGACAGTCTGCCTGTCAAATCCCTGGCTGTAAACCAGGGCTATTTTTCCATCTCAGATTACAAATAGGCCTACATGCAAAGTTTTGGGATTATGTATAGAACAGGACCTGATTGGTGGCCCTGCTGCTTCCATTCACAGAGGGTGGTAAGAGGGAAAGAAATGGTCCCATTTCAGATGAAAGAAGAAACATACAAAACATGAAAAGGCATAGAAAGAATAGCATCAACTTCATTAGAAAATTCCCTAAACATTTAGGCTACAGCATTACTGATCTTGTAAGCCTCCTGGGTGGCGCAGTGGTCTAGGGCACTGCATTGCAGTGCTAGCTGCGCCACCAGAGTCTCTGGGTTCGCGCCCAGGCTGGGCTGGGTTCGCGCCCAGGCTCTGTCGCAACCGGGAGGTCCGTGGGGCGACGCACAATTGGCATAGCGTTGTCCGCGTTAGGGAGGGTTTGGCCGGTAGGGATATCCTTGTCTCAGTATGTAAAATGAAATGTAATAAAATGTATGCACTCTACTGTAAGTCGCTCTGGATAAGAGCGTCTGCTAAATGACTAAAATGTAAAAAAAAAAAAAAAAAAGTAAAATGTAGGCCTACGGTAGAGACAGTATAAAAGACAGACACACAATGCATAAGAACATTAACTGAATTAATGTGCAAATAATGCCAATCAGCATTACAAAGTAGGCTACTGTACCAAATACTTTTAGATACTGACTGCACCAAAGATTTTGGAATATATTAATTTGCCTCTTCCTCTCTGACTGTAGGCTACTCGTCCACTCCTGAAACTACATATCCAATGATTATTTTGAAACGCATGCACACATGGGAACAGGAAGAATGTTGTTTACTAGCAACTGTCGCTGAGGAGTGAAATGTTTAGGGAATTGATAGTTAACTGTCCAAATAATTCATGTATGTTTTACACTTGGACAGATATTTTTAAACTTAACAATAGCTAGCTTGCTTAGTCAATCTAAAACTAGCTAATTGATTCTTAGTATCAGATTCGAGCTGCTTGTTTTCCTAGCTAGCTACTTTAGGTAGCCAAACCTAGCTACCTAGACTGTTTGTGAGCTCAGTCTTTTGACCTAGAAAGATAGAAACGGATTAAGCTAGTAGGGAAAGAATAAGATGCACACCTATTCAAGACAGTGATCTAGTAGTTGCATGGTTTTCCTCTGTCCTTCCTAGCTACAACAAGTCACATTTGGCTATTAAAGCAACCAAGTATTACAGTGGGGCAGGCTATGCCCTTTTAGGAGGCTGTGTACTGTTAGTTGTCTTTCATAGATGGGTTGTAAGGTTTCATAGATGGGTTATAATGTCTCTCAACCTTTATTTCCAGATTGAACCATGTCTTCATTTGCTGACGAGACGGCGGGCGATGTGCCCGTTAACTTCTTATGGCTGCATCCCGCTACCGGGATCGATATGACAGCAGCCAGTGAAAGTGCAGGGCGCCAAATTCAAACAACAGAAATCTCATAATTAAAATTCCTCAAACATACATGTGTCTTATATCATTTTAACGGTAATCTTGTTGTTAATCCCACCAAAGTGTCCGATTTCAAATATGCTTTTCAGTGAAAGCACTACAAACGATTATGTTAGGTCACCGCCAAACCACAATAAGCACAGCCATTTTTCCAGCGAAAGATAGCTTTCACAAAAAGCAGAAATAGAGATAAAATGAATCACTAACCTTTGATTATCTTCATCAGATGACACTCATAGGACTTCATGTTACACAATACATGCATGTTTTGTTTGATAAAGTTCATATTTATAACAAAAAATCTGAGTTTACATTGGCGCGTTACATTCACTAGTTCCAAAAACATCAAGTGATTTTGCATAGCCACATCGTTTCAACAGAAATACTCATCATAAATGTAGATGATAATATACACATGGAATTATAGATGATAATACAAGTTATACATATGGAATTATAGATATTGTCACGTTCTGACCATTGTTCTTTTGTGTTTTCGTTGTTTTAGTATTGGTCAGGACGTGAGCTGAGTGGGCATTCTATGTTGTCTGTTTCTATGTGGGTTTCTTGTTTGGCCTGATATGGTTCTCAATCAGAGACAGGTGTTTTGCGTGGTCTCTGATTGGGAACCATATTTAGGTAGCCTGTTTTGTGTTGGGGTTTGTGGGTGGTTGTCTTCTGTCTTTGTGTTCTATGCACCAGATAGGACTGTTTCGGTTTTGCCACATTTGTTATTTTGTATTTTGTAGTGTTCACGGTTTTGTCGTTATTAAACATGATGAACACTAACTACGCTGCGTCTTGGTCCGATCCCTGCTACACCTCCTCTTCAGACGAAGAGGAGGAAATCTGCCGTTACAGATATACCTCTCCTTAATGCAACCGCTGTGTCAGATTTCAAAAAATCTTTACGGAAAAAGCAAATCATGCAATAATCTGAGACGGAGCTCAGAACAATAGCCAAATTAGCCGCCATGTTGGGGTCAACAGAAACCAGAAAATACATGATAAATGTTTCCTTACCTTTGATGAACTTCATCAGAATGCAGTCCTAGGAATCCCAGGTCCACAATAAATGCTTGATTTGTTTGATAATGTCTGTTATTTATGTCCAATTAGCTACTTTGGTTAGCGCGTTAGCGGTAAACAATTCCAAAGTCACAAAGCGCATCCACTATAACGTGACGAAATGTCCAAAAGTTCCGTAACAGTCAGTAGAAACATGTCAAACGATGTACTGAATCAATCTTTAGAATGTTGTTAACATACATCTTGAATAACGTTCCAACCGGAGAATTAGATTGACTTCAGAAGAGCGGTGGAACGGAGGTCCTCCTCATGTGAAGGCGCGTGTTCAATGCGTGGTCACCTCATGGCAGTGATTACTAATTCCTGTCTCCTTCGGCCCCCCTTCACATTAGAGTCATCAGACAAAGTTCTATTGACTGTTGACATCTAGTGGAAGCCGTAGGAAGTGAAAACTCATCAATATCTCGCTGTAATTTCAATGAGAGCTTGGTTGAAAATCTGCCACCTCAGAAACAATTCAAACAGGAAGTTTAACTTCTCAGGTTTTTGCCTGCCATATGAGTTCTGTTATACTCACAGACATAATTCAAACAGTTTCAGAAACTTCAGAGTGTTTTCTATCCAATACGAATAATAATATGCATATATTAGCAACTAGGACTGAGGAGCAGGCAGTTTAATATGGGCACCTCTGTGCACCTTTCATCCAAGCTACTTAATACTGCCCCTGCAGCCATAAGAAGTTAAAGACATCACCCTAAACCTCCCTCAAGTTGGAGTGGGATTACCAGGTTAGTAATGGCTTGAACTTCACCTTACTTTACTTTACCTTATGTTTGTCTCTAAACTGGCGGTAACTTCCTGGCTCTGTTTGCAGAGTCGCTGATGGCCCAGAATGCCTGTGCACGGCAGGCGATCTCGCGAGTGAGCAGAGAGGAGGTGGAAGACCGGTTCCTACAGCTCCATGAGGAAAACCTGCTCACCCGGTGAGCAGTGAGAACTGCACGCCTGCATACACACAATAAAGGTTTCAATCCCAATGCATGACCCTACAGTATCAAACCTTAGCGTCTGAGAATTCTTCATATGTGGATTTCTTAAATATATATATTTTTTGGGGGGGCGGGTATTTTTAACCCCTTTTCTCCCCAATTTCATGAAATCCAATTGATAGTTACAGTCTTGTCCCATCGCTGCAATTCCCTTAAGGACACGGGAGAGGTGAAGGTCAAGAGCCATGCATCCTCCGAAACACGACCCTGCCAAGCCGCACTGCTTCTTGACACACTGCTCGCTTAACTCAGAAGCCAGCCACACCAATGTGTTGGAGGAATCACATCCATCTGGCAACCGAAGTCAGCTTGCAGGCGCCCGGCCCGCCACAAGGAGTCGCTAGAGCGAGATGGGACAAGGAAATCCCAGCCGGCCAAACTCTCCCCTAACCCAGTCTCGCGGGCACGGCCGCCTGTGACACAGGCTGGGATCGAACCCGGGTCTGTAGTGATGCTTGAAGAACTGCAATACAATGCCTTAGACCACTGCACCACTCGGGAGGCCATATGTGGATTTCTAACCCTTTCTTCTATTCCCATTATATGGACGCTCTAACTTATTTAATTTCACCTTGGCTTTTCACAGGATGGCCACCAAGCTGGTGCACTTGGTGAAGGACCGTTGGCGGTTGGAGCAAATATCTGCAGGCGTGGTGCATCCAGGGGGCTGGGACGTGGAGCTAGAGGAGATGATGGAGGAGCTGCAGGAGAAGGTGGACCACTTCGAAAATAAGTGGATGCGTCCAAAATGGTACCCTTATTATTCCCTGTATAGTGCACTAGTTTTCACTAGGGCTCTGGTCAAAGTAGTGCAGGGAATAGGGTGCCATTTGGGACACAGACAGTGTTTCCATGTGTTATCTTCTGGGATTTGAAATGCGCATCTTATCGATTGTATGTTTTGTTTATTTGCAACCCCAAATAAAATTGAATTCAAGGTCCAGGAGCTGCAGATGCAGAATGAGGCCCTGAAGCAGTGTCTGCTGGCCGCCAAACAGCACCTGCAGACGCAGAGCAAACAAACCACCCCCTACGGCCATGTCCAATCACGCGTCAACACGGGCCTGCGGAGGCTGAGGGAGGACACGGTCACACCCCCCACTGCTCCCAGAGGTGAAAAGAAATAGAATGGATACTTTATTTTCCATTTGGTTAGAACGGAAATGTATCTTCTGCCTTTTCCCCAACCCCCAGAAACACACATGTTGAGAGTCACAGGGTCAGCTGAGACCTCTGACCTGTTGCTCTCTAAAACTGTCATGTATGATGAATATATGATGTCTATGCTTTATACTCTGGCCAACAAAGCCTCAAACTCTGGGCATGTCTGTGTTAGCAGTATTTCTCCCCCCCTTTAATGCACATGTTTGTTTTTGACCTGCACTAATACACCTGATTAAACTGTAAGCCTTGATGTGTCTGTGTCCCCTCCAGGACCCAGGAGTGTGGAGGTGGAGGTGAGTGGCAGGCCCCCCCCAAAATATGGACACAGTCTGCTGGACGACACCAGAGCTGAGATCCGGAACCTGTATGAACGGTTCTCATCAGCTACACTGTGAAGGATTCAGTGCCTCTGTAGTGTTTTTGCTCCATGTTAGCAACATTCCATCTGTTATAGTAATGCCTTTCTCTCTCTCTCTCTCTCTCTCTCTCTCTCTCTCCCTCCTCTCTCTCCCCCTCTTTCATCTCTCTCTCTCTCCTCTCTCTCTCTTTCTTTCTCTCCTCTCTCTGCCTCGCCCTTTCTCTCTGTGTCTGTTAGTGAGAATGTGATCGAGACTGAACGGTCTCACATAGAGGATATGGACAGAGCAGCAGAGCTGCTGAGAGACCAGCTGAGGAGGAAAGAGAGAGGGTTTGAATAATCACTCCTCCACCTGTGAATCAGTAGACCACTGGACAGAGGTAACATATACACTATTGGTAAAAAGTTTTAGAACACCTACTCATTCAAGTCTTTTTCTTTATTTTTACTATTTTTACTGGCCTTCACAATCCCCCGACCTCAACCAAATTGAGATGGTTTGGGATGATTCTGACCACAGAGTGAAGGTAAAGTAGCCAACAAGTGCTCAGCACATGTGGGAACTCCTTCAGGACTGTTGGAAAAGCATTCCAGGTGAAGCTGGAAATTCTTATGGCTGCAGGGGCAGTATTGAGTAGCTTGGATGAAAAGGTGCCCAGAGATGCCCAGAGTAAACTGCCTGCTCCTCAGTCCCAGTTGCTAATATATGCATATTATTAGTAGTATTGGATAGAAAACACTCTGAAGTTTCTAAAACTGTTTGAATGATGTCTGTGAGTATAACAGAACTCATATGGCAGGCAAAAACCTGAGAAAAAAATCCAACCAGGAAGTGGGAAATCTGAGGTTTGTAGGTTTTCAACTCATCGCCTATCGAATACACAGTGGGATATGGGTCAGTTTGCACTTCCTACGGTTTCCACTAGATGTCAACAGTCTTTAGAACCTTGTCTGATGCTTGTACTGTGAAGTGGGGCCGAAGGGGACGGGAATGAGTAAGGTCTATCATGAGCTGACCATGCTCTGACCATGCATGAGAGGGAGCTCTGTTCCATCGCACTTCTGAAGACAATGGAATTCTCCGGTTGGAACTTTATTGAAGATTTATGTAAAAAATATCCTAAAGATTGATTCAATACATCGTTTGACATGTTTTTACTGACTGTTACGGAACTTTTTGACATTTCGTCTGCTTTTAGTGAACGCGCTTCCTGACTTTGGATTTGTTTACCAAACACGCTAACAAAAATAGCTATTTGGACATAAATGATGGACATTACCCAACAAAACAAACATTTCTTGTGGAAGTGGGAGTCCTGGGAGTGCATTCCGACGAAGATCAGCAAAGGTAAGTGAAGATTTATAATGCTATTTATGAGTTTTGTTGACTGCACAATTTGGCGGGTAACTGTATGGCTTCCTTTCGTGGCTGAACGCTGTTCTCAGATTATTGAATATTGTGCTTTTTCCGTAAAGCTTTTTGAAATCTGACACAGCGGTTGCATTAAGAACAAGTGTATCTTTAATTATATGTAAAACATGTATCTTTCATCAAAGTTTATGATGAGTATTTCTATTATTTGATGTGGCTCTGCAATTTCTCTGGATATTTTGGAGGCATTTCTGAACATGGCGCCAATGTAAACTGAGGTTTTTGGATATAAATATGAACTTTATTGAACAAAACATATATGTATTGTGTAACATGAAGTCCCATTTTGAAAAAGTTGTAGCAAAAAAATATAAACTCAGCAAAAAAAGAAACATCCCTTTTTCAGGACCCTGTCTCGTAAAAATCAAAATAACTTCACAGGTCTTCATTGTAACGGGTTTAAACCCTGTTTCCCATGCTTTTTATGAACATGCACAATTTATGAACATGCACCTGTGGAACGGTCGTTAAGACACTAACAGCTTACAGAAGGTAGGCAATTACAGTCACAGTTATGAAAACATAGGACACTAAAGAGGCAATTCTACTGATTCTGAAAAACACCAAAAGAAAAATGCCCAGGGTCCCTGCTCATCTGCGTGAACGTGCCTTAGGCATGCTGCAAGGAGGCATGTGGACTGCAGATGTGGCATGGGCAATAAATTGCAATGTCTGTACTGTGAGACGCATAAGCGCTACAGGAGACAGGACGGACAGCTGATCCTCCTCGCAGTGGCAGACCATGGGTAACAACACCTGCACAGGATCGGTACATCTGAACACCACACTTGCGGGACAGGTACAGGATGGCAACAACAACTGCCCGAGTTACACCAGGAACGCACAATCCCTCCATCAGTGCTCAGACTGTCCACAATAGGCTGAGAGAGGCTGGACTGAGGGCTTGTAGGTCTGTTGTAAGGCAGGTCCTCACCAGACATCACCGGAAACAACGTTGCCTATGGGCTCAAACCCACCATCGCTGAACCAGAAAGGACTGACAAAAAGTGCTCTTCACTGACAAGTTTTGGTTTTGTCTCACCAGGGGTGATGGTCGGATTCTCGTTTATCGTCGAAGGAATGAGCATTACACCAAGGCCTGTACTCTGGAGCGGGATCGATTTGGACGTGGAGGGTCCGTCATGGTCTGGGGTGGTGTGTCCCAGCCTCATCGGACTGAGCTTGTTGTCATTGCAGGCAATCTCAACGCTGTGCGTTACAGGGAAGACATCCTCTTCCCTCATGTGGTACCCTTCCTGCAGGCTCATCCTGACATGACCCTCCAGCATGACAATACCACCAGCCATACTGCTCGTTCTGTGCATGATTTCCTGCAAGACAGGAATGTCAGTGTTCTGCCATGGCCAGCGAAGAGCCCGGATCTCAATTCCATTGAGCACGTCTGGGACCTGTTGGATCTGAGGGTGAGGGCTAGGGCCATTCCCCCCAAAAATGTCCGGGAACTTGCAGGTGCCTTGGTGGAAGAGTGGGGTAACATCTCACAGCAAGAACTGGCAAATCTGGTGCAGTCCATGAGGAGGAGATTCACTGCAGTACTTAATGCAGCTGGTGGCCACACCAGATACTGACTGTTACTTTTGATTTGACCCCCCTTTGTTCAGGGACACATTATTCCATTTTTGTTAGTCACATGTCTGTGGAACTTGTTCAGTTTATGTCTCAGTTGTTGAATCTTGTTATGTTCATACAAATATTTACACATGTTAAGTTTGCTGAAAATAAACGCAGTTGACAGTGAGAGGACGTTTCTTTTTTTTCTGAGTTTATATTGTGGATTGGAAATGATGCAGACAATTACATAGATGGAAGCTAAAGTCTATTTGCAATGTTAAAGCTGATCTACCCCCTCGGTAATTATTTGAAATAATAAATAACGTACAAATACACACACACACTATATGGGGAATAGTGAACAAAAGCATACCCCTTGTATTGTGTTGTGGTGTCTCCAGGTCTACTATCAAGGACAAGGTGGAGATGATCCGGCTGCAGAAACAGCTAGTTGAGAAGGGCAACGCATTCACTGTGCTCGAGGGCAGATTCCTACAACTCCAAGAGGTGAAACACAACAGCATGTTTCGGGAGACACTAGTTGATTAGCAATGTTCTAGCACATGGGTGGGCAAACTTTTGGGAAATGTTTTGGTCTCCCCAGCACATTGTAATCAATAGTCGTCATGGAAACTTCAAATAACTTGTTCTTTCAAAAGAACACATACTGTTTAAACCCAGTCACCATGGTAATGACCCCTATGTTGTGATTGCAGAATCAGTGGACCCCGAAGGCCAGTCATGAAGCTGTGATGGCCAAGATGGACGAGCTCACGGGCAATCTGAAAGACGAGCAAGTGAGGAGTCTTGGCCTGGAGAGCCAACTACAGGCCAACTCATTCTCACAGAGGAGGTAACCTTGCAATACATTTGGGCTGGTTTCCCAGACACAGGTTAAGCCAAGTCCTCGACTAAAAAAGCACTTTCAATGGAGATTCTCCATTGAGCATGCTTTATAGTCCTGGACTAGGCTTAATCTGTGTCTGGGAAACCAGCCCTTTGGTTTAGCCTTTTAGTAGACTCTCTTATCAAGAGCAATTTGATGAGGCTGATACAGTCTCAACATCGTAGGGAAACTCTTGGCTAACCTTTTGACTAATTAACTATCCTCTTTTAAATGAAACACAGTTGCAGGAGCGAATCCATGACCTGGAGAAGGAGAGAGAGCTGCTAAAGGAGAACTGTGATAAACTAATGAACAGGTGAGGGATTTGACTCCACGTTTGTATTTTTCTTTGCATGTTGAAATCCTATATTAAAAACTTTTTTCTGCATGACTATTTTGTGGATTACATTTGGTTTTGTGTTCCAGGTGCTTTCTACATAATCCGGGAACATCTAGCCCAGCTAGAGGTAGCACTGAAGTCTGACCTGACAGACCAAAACAAGATTCTGGACAAGATCAAGGTTGAAAGAAGTATCAGTCGACCAGGACCTTTGTGTCTTTAAAATTGTTTTGTGTGAATTCAGATTTACAACAAAAAAAAAAATGTTTTTTTTTTACTTGATCAGGTGACATACTTTGTAGAAAATGTCACTGTTTTCCTGTGTCTCAGGTGGAACTTGAAGCAGTGACACGTAAGATGAATGACTCCAAACTAGAGTACGAGCTGAAGTTGGAACATCTTTCCCAGCTGCTGGACATGAGGGCTGTCAAGATTAAGAAACTAGAGGGTGTTGATTTCTTCCTACAAGATTGTTGTGAACTGTGTTGTGTTGATTTAGTTGTTTTGTGTTGTTTTGTCTAGTTTTGTGTAGTTTGGTCGTGTCCGGTTTAGTCTTTCTCTCTGTAACTGAAACAGGTGTTCTTGTTTTACTGTGCTCTCTCCATTCACCCTGCAGCCCAACTGAAAGACATTGTTGTACTGTACTCTCTCCATTCACCCTGCAGCCCAACTGAAAGACATTGTAGTACTGTGCTCTCTCCATTCACCCTGCAGCCCAACTGAAATACATTGTAGTACTGTGCTCTCTCCATTCACCCTGCAGCCCAACTGAAAGACATTGTAGTACTGTGCTCTCTCCATTCACCCTGCAGCCCAACTGAAAGACATTGTAGTACTGTGCTCTCTCCATTCACCCTGCAGCCCAACTGAAAGACATTGTAGTACTGTGCTCTCTCCATTCACCCTGCAGCCCAACTGAAAGACATCATTGTACTGTGTTGTGTTGATTTAGTTGTTTTGTGTTGTTTTGTCTAGTTTTGTGTCGTTTGGTCGTGTCCGGTTTAGTCTTTCTCTCTGTAACTGAAACAGGTGTTCTTGTTGTACTGTGCTCTCTCCATTCACCCTGCAGCCCAACTGAAAGACATTGTTGTACTGTGCTCTCTCCATTCACCCTGCAGCCCAACTGAAAGACATCGTTGTACTGTGCTCTCTCCATTCACCCTGCAGCCCAACTGAAAGACATCATAGTACTGTGCTCTCTCCATTCACCCTGCAGCCCAACTGAAAGACATTGTTGTACTGTACTCTCTCCATTCACCCTGCAGCCCAACTGAAAGACATTGTTGTACTGTGCTCTCTCCATTCACCCTGCAGCCCAACTGAAAGACATCATAGTACTGTGCTCTCTCCATTCACCCTGCAGCCCAACTGAAAGACATTGTAGTACTGTGCTCTCTCCATTCACCCTGCAGCCCAACTGAAAGACATTGTAGTACTGTGCTCTCTCCATTCACCCTGCAGCCCAACTGAAAGACATTGTTGTACTGTACTCTCTCCATTCACCCTGCAGCCCAACTGAAAGACATTGTTGTACTGTACTCTCTCCATTCACCCTGCAGCCCAACTGAAAGACATTGTTGTACTGTGCTCTCTCCATTCACCCTGCAGCCCAACTGAAAGACATTGTTGTACTGTGCTCTCTCCATTCACCCTGCAGCCCAACTGAAAGACATTGTTGTACTGTGCTCTCTCCATTCACCCTGCAGCCCAACTGAAAGACATTGTTGTACTGTGCTCTCTCCATTCACCCTGCAGCCCAACTGAAAGACATTGTAGTACTGTGCTCTCTCCATTCACCCTGCAGCCCAACTGAAAGACATCATAGTACTGTGCTCTCTCCATTCACCCTGCAGCCCAACTGAAAGACATTGTTGTACTGTGCTCTCTCCATTCACCCTGCAGCCCAACTGAAAGACATCGTAGTACTGTGCTCTCTCCATTCACCCTGCAGCCCAACTGAAAGACATTGTTGTACTGTACTCTCTCCATTCACCCTGCAGCCCAACTGAAAGACATTGTAGTACTGTGCTCTCTCCATTCACCCTGCAGCCCAACTGAAAGACATTGTAGTACTGTGCTCTCTCCATTCACCCTGCAGCCCAACTGAAAGACATTGTTGTACTGTACTCTCTCCATTCACCCTGCAGCCCAACTGAAAGACATTGTAGTACTGTGCTCTCTCCATTCACCCTGCAGCCCAACTGAAAGACATTGTTTTACTGTGCTCTCTCCATTCACCCTGCAGCCCAACTGAAAGACATTGTTGTACTGTACTCTCTCCATTCACCCTGCAGCCCAACTGAAAGACATCGCCTAAGGCACCAAACCCAGCATCACCGACGACGACGTGGCCGAAGAGTTTGACAAGACCATTCACCTGGAGCGAGGAGAGAACCTCCAGGAAATCCACATCGGCACAGCGACTGTTTGAGAAACAGACGCCTCACAAGTCCTCAACTGGCAGCTTCATTAAATAGTACCCGCAAAACACCAGTCTCAACGTCAACAGTGAAGAGACAACTCCGGGATGCTGGCCTTCTAGGCAGAGTACCTCTGTCCAGTGTCTGTGTTCTTTTGCCCATCTTAATCTTGTATTTGTATCGGCCGGTCTGAGATATGGCTTTTTCTTTTCAACTCTGCCTAGAAGGCCAGCATCCCGGTGTCGCCTCTTTACTGTTGACGTTGAGACTGGTGTTTTTCAGGTACTATTTAATGAAGCTGCCAGTTGAGGACTTGTGATGTGTCTCTTTCTCAAACTATGTACTAATGTACTTGTCCTCTTGCTCAGTTGTGCACCGGGGCCTCCCACTCCTCTTTCTATTCTGGTTAGAGCCAGTTTGCGCTGTTCTGTGAAGGGAGTAGTACACAGCATTGTACGAGATCTTCAGTTTCTCTGCAATTTCTCGCATGGAATAGCCTTCATTTCTCAGAACAAGAATAGACTGACGAATTTCAGAAGAAAGTTTTGTTTCTGGACATTTTCAGCCTGTAATCGAACCCACAAATGCTGATGCTCCAGATACTCATCTAGTCTAAAGAAGGCCAGTTTTGTTGCTTCTTTAATCAGCATTAAACAGCACAACAGTTTTCAGCTGTGCTAACATAATTGCAAAATGGTTTTCTAATGATCAATTAGCTTTTTAAAATTATAAACTTGGATTAGCTAACACAATGTGCCATTGGAACACAGGAGTGATGGTTGATGATAATGGGCCTCTGTACGCCTATGTAGATATTCCATGAAAAATCTGCCGTTTCCAGCTACAATAGTCATTTACAGCATTAACTATGTGTCACGCCCTGACCTTAGAGAGACTTTTTATTCTCTATTTTGGTTAGGTCAGGGTGTGACTAGGGTGGGTACTCTCGTTTTTGTATTTCTATGTTGGCCTGGTATGGTTCCCAATCAGAGGCAGCTGTTTATCGTTGTCTCTGATTGGGGATCATATTTAGGCAGCCTTTTCCCACTGGGTTTTTGTGGGATCTTGTTTTTGTGTAGTGCCTGTGAGCACTGCATTTGCTTCACGTATCGTTACTCTTTATTGTTTTTATGTGGAACTCTACACACGCTGCGCCTTGGTCCATTTATTCCAACGATTGTGACACTATGTCTACAATTTGATGTTTTAATTTTAATGGACAAAAAAGTTGCTTTTCTTTTGTGTGTGTGTGTGTGTGTGTGTGTGTGTGTGTGTGTGTGTGTGTGTGTGTGTGTGTGTGTGTGTGTGTGTGTGTGTGTGTGTGTGTGTGTGTGTGTGTGTGTGTGTGTTATGGAAAATGTAGTCTCTGCCACATGTCAAAATGTGTATAATTGCAGGAAATTAGCTTTAAAATAGCAGAAAAAATCACTGTAGCCAACAGGAGGTTCAATCCGCAAGTGCTTAATTGGTCACGTCCATGGCCAGACCCAACCATGCCATATCACCTAAGCCCCATTTTGATCCAGAAGAAAACCCTGTAATCATTACCGACCGGGGGGCCCCCATTTGATTTGTAAGTCAATCTCACTCAAATATATTAAAAACTGCTTACATTTATTGCCATCCTATGGCAAAATGTGTGGAATTGCAGTAAATTTGCAATTAAGACTGCTGATTTTCCCTCCACCCATGGCAAAATTAGTAGAATTCCAGCAAATTAGTTATACAACTTTAAAATTGTCTCTCCGCCCCATGGCAAAATGTGTAGAATTGTTGGGAATTAACTAGCCCCCGCTAAAATGTTTTGTGCTTGAAAATAGAACTTGGTTCTATTTGTGAAGCTTGACGGTCTGCAAGTCCTGCGTCTCCCATCTCCTCATTGTTTTTTAGGAGCATATACCCATGTGGGTAATTGAAAGATGAACTGCGGTCCACACTCCAGTCCAGTTGGTGGTGGTAATGTACCTTAGAGTTGTTTGCCAACCGCCATATAAAGTCCAAAGAAGAAGAAGAACCCTGAAGGAGGAGAGATTACTAGAAAGTAACTTGGTTTACCCTTTTATCTGTGGATTAATTGTCGGAGTAGAGGACCTTGTGCATTTCAGGCAAAATAACAACCCAATGTTTATATCCCAGGACAAATTAGCTAGCAACCGCAAGCTAGCTAGCTAAATTGCCATAAATGTTTGCTTTTCGACCTGTTCCCAAATTAATATAGTTGATTCAGAGTTAGTTTTGATATTTCAACCTGCGTGTCCTGATCGCATCTGGTGTGGATGGACAAATTCAAGATGCGCACGCTGACGCACATGTGCGCGAGCGGTCTGGTCAGCATGTTATCCGCCCCCCTCTTTCCATCTCTCCCTCCCCCAAATGCAGAAGAGGCGCCAGCAGCAGAAGATGAGGATCAGACTGAATCGATCCTCTCAGACAGTGATGACTGCATTGTTCCTGGACAGTCCTCCATGGGACGGAAGGTGGGTGAACCAGGGATACAGGATAGAACCTAGCCTGTTTACCTTGTACACTTCGATGAACCTCAGTCCGTAGAGGATAGGAGTATAGTACCGTTGGATAGGAAGTAATGTATCAAGGTTATTGGGCTTGTTGTGTTTATATCAAGGCCATTGGATCTTGAGGGTCCAGTATCACAGGAAAAAAACAGCAGCATCCAGGTGAAAGCTGTATATCAGCTTTGGAAAGACAAGTTTTTTTTCAACAAGTCTAGTTGCCTTTGTTTGTTTTTATTAGATTTGTATTGTTTATCTTGCCAACGCCGTTGTTTGGACGAACGTCTAGTGCTGTAGGTATATCT
Organism: Salvelinus namaycush; assembly: GCF_016432855.1. NCBI lineage: Eukaryota > Metazoa > Chordata > Actinopteri > Salmoniformes > Salmonidae > Salvelinus > Salvelinus namaycush. The sequence goes on from NC_052327.1 coordinate 35,729,494, forward strand.
GCTTCATGCTGAGGTTTGGTACTGATCGCCTTTAACCAGTTTGGCAGATGGGATTTTTTCTTCTTATTGAAAGCACAAAACAAAACACAGGTGTTCATGAATCATTCATGGTGTGGGTTTGCACTGTAGAGATATGATGTCGAATTTAATATTAGCAGCATTATTGTTGTTGATGGATAGAAAAGCTTAGAAAGATAGCTAGAAAAATATTTCTTACTGATCATCTGGATGGGAGCGATTGTTCTGCAAGTATGTCCCTTTCACATCATCTGCTTAGAATTTTATTTTACACTGAAATTACAATTTACTTTGATTATTGTAGAAGTTTATATTTCAGTACATTTTATTTACCTTTATTTAACTAGGCAAGTCAGTTAAGAACAAATTCTTATTTACAATGACGGCCTAGGAACAGTGGGGTAACAGCCTTGTTCAGGGGCAGAACGACAGATTTTTACCTCATCCGCTCAGGGATTTAATCTTGCAACCTTTCGGTTACAAGTCCAACACTCCAGGCTACCTGCCGCTAGGCTACCTGACCCTTCAAACATATTAGGAAGTATAAAAAAATATTTATTTCTGTGCACTCCTTGCAACAGATTGGACAGCGAGAACGGCATTAAGCCAATCAGAGCACAGGAGAGCGGAGCCTTCAGGCAAATCCCAGGCTAGTTAGACAGACAGACATGGTTCCAGCCGTCCATCACCTAAACACTATCTGTTTCTATCTGAGGCGGAGCTGTTGTCTGAAGAAATGGATATCAACAGAGAAGACTTATATATATTTAAGTCTTTCAATGTTTTGACTAGAGCGTGTTGTTTTCTTTTATGCATTTTATAAAATGTTCAATTACTTACTGACACCTCTCTTCACCAAAGATTTTCATGGGGCCATGACTGTGTGGAATACTTCCGTCATTACTACCCTGGTTGATAAGTTAAGATTCTATGGTGTGTTCCTATAGACCCATCATCAGCCTACTGAATAGGGATCCACAACAGCAATAATAACCACTAGACTTTCCAAAATCCAATCCAAAATCTGAGCGTGTGCGTGTGGAGATCGTGTCTCAGACACTGAGGCCTGAGTCTCGGCCGGCAGCAGACAGCAGCGTGGTCAGGCTGTTTGTAGAGTACTTCCTGTTGGACATTCCCTCTGAGGAGACCCCTCTGTCCCTGCCCAAGCCCCCACCTGGCAAGACCAGCCACTACAACTACAGCAATGGTAAGGGATAATGGAGAGTGTTCACATACACACAGTCACTCACTCATACACTGACTCACTCACTCATACACTGTACAAAACATTAATAACACCTTCCTAATATTGACTTGCACCCCCCTCAGAACAGCCTCAATTCGTCGGGGCATGAACTACAAGGTGTCAAAACCATTCCACTGGGATGCTGGCCCAATTTGACGCCAATGCTTCCCACACTTGTGTCTAGTTGGCTGAATGTCCTTTGGGTGTTGGACCATTCTTGATACACATGGGAACTGTTGAGTGTGAAAAACCCAGCAGAGTTGCAGTTCTTGACTCAAACCGGTGCGCCTGGCACCTACTACCATACCCCGTTCAAAGGCACTTATATATTTTGTCTTGCCCATTCACCCTCTGAATGGCACACAATTGTCTCAAGGCTTAAAAATCCTTCTTTAACCTCTAACGCCTCACAAACCCGGATCCGGGATCCCCCCCATCACAAAAGCTGACTAGCATAGCCTAGCCTAAAGCCACAGGGATATCATATAATAAAATGTTCATGAAATCACAAGTCCAAGACACCAAATGAAAGATACAGATCTTGTGAATAAAGCCATCATTTCTGATTTTTAAAATGTTTTACAGGGAAGACAAAATATGTAAATCTATTAGCTAACCACGTTAGCAAAAGACAACTTTTTTTTTACTCCACCATTTTCTTACTGCATCAGTAGCTATCACAAATTCGGCCAAATAAAGATATAAATAGCCACTAACCAAGAAACAACCTCATCAGATGACAGTCTGATAACATATTTATTGTATAGCATATGTTTTGTTAGAAAAATGTGCATATTTCAGGTATAAATCATAGTTTACCATTGCAGCCACCATCACAAATCGACTAGAATAACTAGAGAGAGCAACGTGTATTACCTAATTACTCATCATAAAACATTTCTTAAAAATACACAGCGTACAGCAATTGAAAGACACAGATCTTGTGAATCCAGACAATATTTCAGATGTTATAAGTGTTTTACAGCGAAAACACAATATAACGTTATATTAGCTTAGCACAGTAGCAAACCAAACAACAGCATTGATTCCAGCCAAACATAGCGATAACGTATTCACCACCAAAATAATAATTTTTTCACTAACCTTCTCAGAATTCTTCAGATGACAGTCCTGTAACATCATATTACACAATGCATATAGAGTTTGTTCGAAAATGTCCATATTTAGCGGCACAAATCGTGCTTATACAATGCGAAAAGTTGCCAAGCTCCCCAGAAAATTTCGGGCGCCATCTTGGAGAGTCACCTAGTCTAATCAATAAATAATCATAAACTTGACTAAAAAATACAGGGTGGACAGCATATGAAAGACAAATTAGTTCTTAATGCAATCGCTGAATTACATTTTTAAAATTAACCTTACTGCGCAATACTGGGTGCAATACAGGGTGCGATAGCGCAAGGCTACATGGAAAATAATGTCGTCTTATGCATTTTACTTTTTCAACAGAACAACGAATTATCAGCATAAATAGTACTTACTATTAGCTGAACTCCCATCAGAATCTTGGGAAAGGTGTCCGTTGGCCAAAAGAATCGTTGCTGGGTTGGAGAATGTTTCCTTCGACGTTGCAATTAGCAGTACACCATGGCATTCGAGAGAGAGATACCCAACTAAATACAACGTCACAAAATGAAATGCCCAAAAATCGCAATATACTGACATAAACTGATATAAATCGGTTTAAAATAACAAGATTATGATGTCTTTAAAGCCTATAGCGAATAAAAACAGAGCCGGATATATCTAGTTTCTAAAACCAGAGCTTCTAAAAAGACATGCCAAGACCCTCTCTGCGTCAGCGCGAAGTTCCAAAAGGCAGGACACCTCGGTTCCAACCAATTATCAACTTTCTGAACTGCGTAGAAACTCCATTTCAACTCTCCCTATTCGCTAACAACCAGGGGAAGGCGTATGCAGTGCATCTCAACCAATAGAAGACAGGCAAAGTTAAAGACAGGTCTCAGAGCAGATGAGAAAATTTGCCATTCTCACACAGACATAGGAAAAGTGCTCTAAGTCCAGTTCTCTTTCACTTACAGACATAATTCAAACGGTTTTAGAAACTAGAGAGTGTTTTCTATCCAATAGTAATAATAATATGCATATTGTACGAGCAAGAATTGAGTACGAGGCAGTTTAATTTGGAGACGCATTTGTGCTATGTCGAAATGACACCCCCCTAGTGGCAAGAAGTGAACCTGTCTCCTCCCCTTCATCTACAGTGATTTGAAGTGGATTTAACAAGTGGCATCAATAAGGAACCATAGCTTTCACCTGAATTCACCTGTTCAGTCAGGTCATGGTAAAGAGCAGGTGTTCATAATGTTTTGTCCACCCAGTGTAAATACTCTGTTATTGTCCTTGATGGAACCCATGCCAGTGTAGAATTTTAGCTTCCGATCAGGTATCTAGAGAAAAACTGACAGGCTTGATGGAGCAACTCTGAAATGTTTCCTCTATTGGGTCAGGTGTGTATACTTGGAGTGTCAGATGTGATTCAGTAAGCCATGCCTTGTTTCTACTGACAGTGATTCATTTGGACATAAAGAATAACAAGACCAGACGGGTGATTCTGAGGGGGGTACTAGAGGGATCCAACCCACAAATGGAAAGGTTAGGAAAAAATAGTGTTGTGTACATTACCTGTGCATGCATATAAAAAATTTGACAAAGCTGAGATTTCCCTGGCAAGACTGAAAGTAACATTAGACAACATTACTGCCAGGTAGAAAATAACCTAAATCAATAGACCAGATAGTGATGAGCTATGTGTTTCTATGTGGCGTTGCTCGTCATGGAAGACTGTTGTAGACTGAATTGGTCTAGAGATGACAGACTGTAGATCTGTGAATGTACAGACCGTTGCCTGACAACTGACCTGTTGTGATTGGTCCTGTCTGACCTCTGGTGCGTGGCCTACTTTAGGATCCCTAATATCTTGGAGCAACAACAGGACTTGATTGAGACCAGCCTGAACAGTAAGTATTGTGTGTGTGTATAGAGTGTTGCAAACTAGGTGTTTATGTCAACTTGTGCAACAGGAAGTAATCCCTCTCTTTTTCTGTGTGCGACTCTCTGTCTTCCCTCCTTTTCTTTTACTTCTTCTCCCTTTCCGCTCCTCCTCCCCCTCTTTGTCTGCCTGGGTGTGTAGTTGTCGATGTGCAGGACAGCAGTGTGGGGATGGGTAGTCTGTGTGTCTGTAGAGGGACTGGAGGCACTACAGTCTATCATGGAGGACCCAGACCATAACCACACTCCTGTTCTCACTGGAATCAGAGGCAGAGGGTTAAATCACACCACACTTTTCACTAGTGCGAAAGACTGCATCACTGTCTCCTGCATGCCACAAGACTGTGTTGGCTCACTGAGCTAAAGCCTAGGTATTAGCTAGCACAAGTCTTCTGGTCTCAGGCAAGGTTACTTATCTCATAAATGTTGTTCACCAAATCACCACTGTAACACTTTAAATACATTTTACTGCTGTTTACACATGCAATCGTCAATTTGCTTATTTATTCTGGAAGCTACAAGAAGTAAAACATGAAACGTAATGGCGAATATGGTCTATTAACTTATTTTCTATGTCATGATACTGTCATATATATACAGTATGTATCAAATCAGTAATTTGACAATTATACTGTATTTAGGTACTGTATTTTATTTATATATTTTTTTTAATAGTTGAAAGGGATTGTTTTATGAGACAACTTGGCACTCAATGTCAATGGCGTAATGTATGAAATTGTGTTTGTTAAACAGTGTGTTTTATAGGGCCTTGTGACATTGGCTCTGATGTTACTTTATTATAATTTTATAATTAGCACTTTCAAAATCCTGTTTAGGACATTTCAAATCAGGAGTAATGTATGGTTTGTGAAAATGTGTACCTCCAGAACATATTTTAGATCAAGTTTATTTCTCAAATTAGGTTGTTTAGTAGAGCTATAGAATGTCCAAAGCATTGAGCATGTAATTTTTTTTTTTATCTGTGTCTGTATTTTATTTTCTCAATTTTGTATTGGTTTCTATCCATTAGTTTAGTTTTAATGATTGCCAGCACAACCTATATTTGCAAACATTATCCTTTTGGTATATGTCAAGTATTTGGCAGGATTTCATATCGCAAGGTCCACTCGCTCCGATAACATGTGCTCAATGTCCCTACGACGTTTCCCAAAGCAATTGGGTGCCCACTCATTTGTCTTATAAAGCCCTTTGACATCAGGCTCATACTCATATTAGCAAATCCTCACATTCTGCTAATGGCCTGTGGTTGAGGGAATTAGGGTGCGTTCGTAAATTACTAAATTACCTCAAATTCACTATGGAGTGCCAGAGTGCGTTCTGTGCGTTCATAAATTCAGAACATTGTCAGATTGTCCGTTCTCTCAGAGCGTTCAGAGCGCACACCGGACGCTCTGGCCGAGGAGTAGGGTTGATCCGAGCGTTCTGACCTCACAACGACAGTCAAGCACCCAAGCTAACTGGCTAAAGTTGGCTAACTTGCCAACTACTTCCAGACACTCTGAACATTTTACTCACCTTAGCAGAGCTGGTTAGGCTGTTTTCATGTTATCCAGAGTGTTGGTGACTGTAACTGTGCTACTGGCAACACATTTGCCTCTAGAAATGTCCTCATTAGCTGGTAGAAATGTGTTCAACATCCACAGAAGTAGCTAGCAGGTTTACTAGATAGCTACAGTCAGTAGTTGCCTTAGTAAACAAACATACTTGCTAGTTTAGCTAACCAAACCATCAGTCCTAGCTTGCCATTATGAAAATCGACTTCAATAATGTTTTCAACAACGTTTGCTTTCAAAAGCAGCTCAAACAAAGAACATGTAAGAATAAACTATAGCCATTGAATTCTACCGTGCAAATATTCATAGGTTGCCATTTTTATGAATGTTCTCAAGCCGCCCTCTGGAGCCCTAAAGTTGTGATTAACACAGTAATTCTGGACGAAGGCTAACAAATTTAGATTAAATTACACTATAGTGCCTGGAAATACGATGACATTGCTAAAGTAGTTTTTAGTATGAAACAACTTTGCCAGCATTATTGTGTCGTCAAATTTACTTAAGACATGGCAATGTCATTAGCTAGCAAAGTTCGTGAAAAATAGCTAGCAATGCTAACGGTAGCTATCTAAAATTCGGTGTCCTCTTAATCTTATTTAACCTTTGTTTAACTAAGCAAGTCAGTTAAGAACAAATTCTTATTTACAATGAGGTCCTGCCAAAAGGCAAAGGGCCTCCTGCGGGGACGAGAGCTGGGATTTAAGAAAAATTATAATAATATAGGACAAAACACACATTACGATGAGAGAGACACCACAGAATTATATAAAGAGAGATATTGGGCACAGACAACAGCACACAGGGCAAGAAGGTAGAGACAACAATACATCATGTGAAGCAGCCACAACTGTCAGTAAGTGTCCATGATTGAGTCTTTGAATGAAGAGATTGAGATAAAACTGTCCAGTTTGAGTGTTTTTTTGCAGCTCGTTCCAGTCGCTAGATGCAGCGAACTGAAAAGAGAAGTGACCCAGGGACGTGTGTGCTTTAGGGACTTTTAACAGAATGTGACTGGCAGAACAGGTGTTGTATGTGGAGGATGAGGGCTGCAGTAGATGTCTCAGATAGGGGGGAGTGAGGCCTAAGAGAGTTTTATAAATAAGCAACAACCAGTGGGTCCTGCGACGGCATACAGAGATGACCAGTTAACAGAGGAGTATAGAGTGCAGTGATGTGTTGTTGTATAATGAGCATTGGTGGCAAAACTGACGGACGAATGGTAAAGAACATCTAGCAGCTCGAGTGCACCCTTATCCAATGATCTATAAATTACGTCTCGTAATCTATCATGGGTAGGATGGTCATCTGAATCAGGGTTAGTTTGGCAGCTGGGGTGAAAGAGGAACAATTACGATAGAGGAAACCAAGTCTAGATATAACCATACCCTGCAGCTTTGATATGTATTGAGAGAAGCCCAGTATAACGTATAGCAATACTCCCAAGTACTTGTATGAGGTGACTACCTCAAGCTCGAAACCCTCAGAGGTAGTAATCATACCAGTGGGGAGAGGGGCATTCTTCTTCTTCTCAAACCACATGACCTTTGTTTTAGAGGTGTTCAGAACAGGGTTAAGGGCAGAGAAAGCATGTTGGACACTAAGAAAGCTTTGTTGTAGAGCGTTTAACACAAAATCCGGGGAGGGGACTGCTGAGTATAATACTGTATCATCTGCATATAAATGGATGAGATAGTTTCCTACTGCCTGAGCTATGTTGTTGTTGAGAAGAGCGTGGGGCCTAGGATCGAGCCTTGGGGTACACCCTTGGTGACAGGCAGTGGCTGAGACAGCAGATGTTCTGACTTTATACACTGCACTCTTTGAGAGAGGTAGTTAGCAAACCAGGCTAAAGACCCCTCAGAGACACCAATACACCTTAGCCAGCCCACAAGAATGGAATGGTCTACCGTATCAAAAGCTTTGGCCAAGTCAATAGCAGCACAACATTGCTTAGAATCAAGGGCAATGGTGACATCATTGAGGATCTTTAAGGTTGCAGTGACACATCCATAACCTGAGCGGAAACCAGATTGCATACCAGAGAGAATACTGTAGCCATCAGAAAGCCAGTCAGTTGATTATTGGCAAGTTTTTCCAACACTTTTGATAAACAGGGCAAAATAGAAATTGGCCTATAACAGTTAGGATCAGCTTGATCTCCCCCTCTAAATAAAGGACCATGGCTGCCTTCCAAGTAATGGGAACCTCCCTAGAGAGGAGAGACAGGCTTGGCGATGATAGGGGCAGCAACCTTAAAGAAGAAAGGGTCTAAATCATCTGACACAGATGTTTTTTGGGGTCAAGTTTAAGGAGCTCCTTTAGCATCTCGGACTCGGTGACCACCTGCAGGGAGAAACTTTGTAACGGGGCAAGAGAAAAAGCGGGAGGAGCTTCGGGGCTAGTCGCATTAGAAGGGTTGGGAGATTAGTAAATGTTGGACGGGCAAGGAGGCCTGGCTGAGTCAAATAGGAATCCTGACTTAAGGAAGTGGTGATTAAAGAGCTCAGCCATGTGCTCCTTGTCAGTAACAACCACATCATCAACATTAAAGGACATGGGCAGCTGTGAGGAGGAGGGTTTATTCTCCAGGTCTTTAACTGTTTTCCAGAACTTCTTGGGGTTAGACCCACAGAGAGAGAACTGCTCCTTAAAGTAACTAACTTTGGCCTTCCGGATAGCCTGATGTCACTTATTTCTCATTTGCCATTCTGAGTATGCGTGTGCCGAGCCCTTCGCCAAATGGAATTTTTGAGGTGGAGTAACTTTATACTGCATCTAAAGTCAATCTGGCTGTATCAAAATGATAGCAAAAAGAAAATGTAAATAATAACATATACTTTAGTATCAAAAGTAAAAGTATAAATCATTTCAAATTCCTTATATTTAGCAAACCGGACTGTGCCATTTTCTGTTTTTTTTATTTACAGATAGCCAGGGGCACACTCCAACACTCAGACATAATTTACAAATGAAGCATGTGCCTTTAGTGAGTCTGCCAGATCAGAGGCAGTAGGGATGACCAGGGATGTTATCTTGATAAGCGTGTGAATTGGACTATTTTCCTGTCCTGCTAATTAAAATGTAACTTTTGGGTGTCAGGGAATATGTATGGAGAAAAAATTATATTATTTTCTTTAGGAATGTAGTAAAGTAAAAGTTGTGAAATATATAGATAGTAAAGTACAGATACAGTGGCTTGTGAAAGTATTCACCCCCTTGGCATTTTTGCTATTTTGTTGCCTTACAACCTGGAACTAAAATAGAATTTTGAGTGGTTTGTATCATTCGATTTACACAACACGCCTACCACTTTGAAGATGCAAAATATGTTTTATTGTGAAACAAACAAGAAATAAGACCAAAAAAAATGAAAACTTGAGCTTGCATAACTATTCACCCCCCCCCCCCCCCCCCCCCCCAAGTCAATACTTTGTAGAGCCACCTTTTGCAGCAATTACAGCTGCAAGTCTCTATAAGGGTATGTCTCTATAAGCTTGGCACATCTAGCCACTGGGATTTTTGCCCATTCTTCAAGGCAAACTGCTCCAGCTTCTTCAAGTTGGATGGGTTCCACTGGTGTACAGAAATGTTTAAGTCATACCACCGATTCTCAATTGGATTGAGGTCTGGGCTTTGACTAGGCCATTCCAAGACATTTAAATGTTTCCCCTTAAACCACTCAAGTGTTGCTTTAACAGTATGCTTAGGGGCATTGTCCTGCTGGAAGGTGTGTCGTAGCTGAATCAGAATTAGTTCGGTAACATATATAAATAAGATGTTTTAGATATCTTTATGCTTGTCATTAGAATGTCTTCTTTTGGACTATACTGTTAGCAGTTGCATTTTCCTTTCTCTCTAGGGAAAAGTCACTTGGGGCCCAGAGAGGGGAGAGGTCAGGCTTGTCTTTTACATGTCTGGTAATATGTGAATCATTTGTGAAACCATGTGAAGGGCTCCATTATGTCTGTAATCCAGTCACTCCCTTATTTTCCCTTTCTGGGGAGGAGTGTGGCAGTGTCTGGAACCATTATACCACCTCTTCTGATGACAGGTGAACCCCCGTCCCAGTCTCAAATCTCTGGAAGACTGAAACAGGTTTCCATCAAGAATTTCCCTGTATTTAACACCATCCATCATTCCTTCAATTCTGACCAGTTTCCCAGTCCCTGCCGATGAAAAACATTCCCACAGTATGATTGTGTTCTCGGGGTGATGAGAGGTGTTGGGTTTGCGCCAGACATAGCGTTTTCCTTGATGTCCAAAAAGCTCAATTTTAGTCTCATCTGAGCAGAGTACTTTCTTCCATATGTTTGGGGAGTCTCCCACATGCCTTTTGGCAAACACCAAATGTGTTAGCTTCTTATTTTCTTTAAGCAATGGCTTTTTTCTGGCCACTCCTCTGTAAAGCCCAGCTCTGTGGAGTGTATGGCTTAAAGTGGTCCTATGGACAGATATTCCAATCTCCACTGTGGAGCTTTGCAGCTCCTTCAGGGTTATCTTTGGTCTCCGTGTTGCCTCTGATTAATGCCCTCCTTGGCTGGTCCATGAGTTTTTGTGGGCGGCCCTCTCTTAGCAGGTTTGCTGTGGTGCCATATTCTTTCAATTTTTCAATAATGGATTTAATGGTGCTTCATGGGTTGTTCAAAATGACGGATATTTTTTTATAACCCAACCCTGATCTGTACTTCTCCACAACTTTGTCCCTGACCTGTTTGTAGAGCTCCTTGGTCTTCATGGTGCCACTTGCTTGGTGGTGCCCCTTGCTTAGTGGTGTTGCAGAATCTGTGGCCTTTCAGAACAGGTGTATATATACTGAGATCATGTGACAGATCATGTGATACTTAGATTGCACACAGGTGGACTTTATTTAACTAATTATGTGACTTCTGAAGGTAATTGGTTGCCCCAGATCTTATTTAGGGGCTTCATAGGAAAGGGGTAAATACATATGCACGCACCACTTTTCCGTTATTTAAAACAAATTATTATTTTTTTTTCACTTCATCGATTTGGACTATTTTGTGTATGTCCAATACATGAAATCCAAATAAAATCCATTTAAATGACAGGTTGTAATGCAAAAAAATAGGAAAAAACACCAAGGGGATGAATACTTTTGCAAGGCACTGTACCCCAAAAAACAACTTAAGTAATAAATATTTTTACTTAAGTACTTTTTTATTTGCCTCCTTTTGAATGTTATTGTATTTCCAAGCCACTGTAATGCACTTTTGATTCAATCTTCATCAGCGCTCATTGACGGTACATTGAGTAGAATGCTCAGTTGGGCATCTGTCCAAAACGAATGTTCAAAAAACTATTGTGACGATACACGTTTCCCATGAATTCCGTGCGTTATATGGAAATAATGTAAGCTCTAGAATGCCCTTCAAGCAAATCAGAAACAAGTATTCAACGATGCCATGGTATAAGCTTTGTTACCATATGAGAACTGTATCAAAACTCAGGGGCTCCCAAGTGGCACAGCGGTCTAAGGCACTGCATCTCAGTGCTAGAGGCATCACTACAGACCCTGGTTTGATTCCAGGCTGTATCATAACTGGCTGTGATTGGGAGTCCCTTAGAGGTGGTGCATAATTGGCCCAGCGTCATACGGGTTAGGGTTTGGCCAGGTAGGCCGTCATTGTAAATAAGAATTTGTTCTTAATTGACTTGCCTAGTTAAATAAAATACAAAATAAAAATGCTTGTCCCTTCCCAAACCACTCATTGCATAGCGATCTCATCTAATGGGACAGTCCTTTGTGCTGATAAACATTGTGTTTTTCAACAATGAGTTGACTGACAAAATAAGATGCCATTTAATAAATATTGGATGCAGTGTTGATGGAACAAAAGAACCACAAAGGATTTTCACGTTTTACATTGTATAATTTCAATCTGCATATAGCCGCAAGTAGCCCAACCGGCCGCCTGATGGCACTATTACTGCAGATGACAAGCGCCGTAAAACGAATAATAGCGACATCTGGCGGCCTATTGGGCTAAGATGCAAGTTGTTGTTACATAGTTATTACCAAGTTTCCTGCACAGCACTTGAACGTTGACTGGCAGCACGTGGGTGGTGGTTGCTACAAAGTTACACCGTATAGTGGCCAGAATGGGAACTTTTTCAAAACATCCATCCATCTAAAAAGGAAAGTATCAAAGTTATCAGATGTATTTTAGTATGTAGTGGCATACGTTGTTGATCGTCGAATGTTGAGCATAAACACCCGAACGCATTTTTTGTGGGCGGAAACCTCCTGTACGCTTGATGTTGCATTCACCAAACAACATACCATCCAAAATGTGACGTTGTACTGTACGCTAGCATTTGGCGTAGTCTTCTACGCACGATAGTAGCTTTCACTCAAATGACATTTAAATGCCTACACTGTACAGCACTGTATATCGGTACTCAAAATGTACGAAGAGTAACATTGTTTCAATGTACTTTGTAACAAACCGCGCTTGAGTTGACTCTGCTTTGCAACCTCATTGTTATTTGTACCCGAATCTAATTTGCCCCGACGTTTTTGACACGCATTTGAAATGAACGAGGAGAAAGACTTTTTGCAGAAAATAAGGCTGGGGTTTGAAGAACTCTGTCGAGCTTTGAATATGGACGTGGAGGCGAGCAACGAAGCATGGAGGAGTTACGAAAGCATAAGCAAAAAATACACATTAGAGGTATGCCTAATTATGTCTGTTGTATTGTATATTGTACAGTAAATTATAATTGTTCCTATTTTGGCAACCGGTTTAGCGGTAGTTCACGTGCAGAGTAGTCTGTCTCGCCTCTACCTTATATGACACGCATGTTAAGTCGTGACATTTTCTATTTAAAAGACGCAGCTTCTAATATTTTTTGTAGATTTTTTGTAGAAATATATCATAAAACGGCATTATTGCTAATATTTGTCTATGGAAAGGGGAGGAGTTTTCCGGTGTTTGTCAGGTTTGGAGGCGGACCAATCTCAGGGTCTAGAATAGGACTAGGTTGCTTACTCATAACACTGAGTATGATCAAACTTTTAACATAATTCAGTTTTTAGCCTATTATGTTGTTGAAATGTTCTATAATATATTGTTATAATATAGTCCGCAACCTCTAAATTCAAATGACAGTGTGCATTTTACATTGGCCTAATTTAAAAATGTCCGTAGGGATATGCAGTGGTGTGCCTATTTCAAGTTTCAACGTTTTATTGTCACATGCACAGGATACAGCAGGTGTACAGTACAGTGAAATGCTTAACTTGCGAGCTCATTCTCTGCAATGCAGAATAAAGGTAATAATATAGCTCAGAAGAAAAAAACACGTGAAATACGAGATAAGAAAAACATGACAATGCAGTTATATACAGGTCAGTGCCAGTACCATTAATATAATCTGCAGGGGTACTGGAGTGATTGAGGTAGGTATGAACATGTGAAGTCTGATAAAAGTGACTAGTAGTAGCAGTATAAATACCAATGGCAATAATGATAATCATAGTAATAGAACGGCTGGTAGCAGTGGCTGGTAGAAAGTGGCTGGTAGCAGGATAATTACTAATGGTAATAATCACCACAGCAGCGAATGGTAATAGTAGTCATTATAATCACTATGTGTATATATTTGTGTACATCTTAATGGTTTATTTTGGTTGTGGTTTTGAAGAAGCATAAGGTAACATGAAATATGAAGAAAATAAGAAACCCCTTGAGGGGAGAATTTCCAACATGACAACTCTAGTCCCTGGCCCCATCAGCTCTGGCTTACTATTGAGAGAGAACCCTGTGACAGAACAATCATTGAACCTCTCTCACACTCTCGTTCACGCATACACACACACAGGGCAGTGACCTACACTGGCTGGCCTGTGCCATCTATGTGGCCTGTAGAACACCAGTACCAACAGTGGATAAGGGTACTGCAGAGGGAAACTACGTCTCTCTGACCCGAATACTTCGCTGTTCAGAACAAAGGTACGTACGCCCATGCACTTATCTAAATGGTCTGGTTTGCCAAATTCAGATTACGCGAAATCCCGGACAAAACAGCGTGTTCAATGGAGATTACACACTGAACGTGCCTCTTATTCCAGGACTAGGCTTATTCTGTGTCCAGGAAACTGGCCCTAAATGTATCCCTTATCATACAGTACACAATTTACTGTAGGACCCAAATCCTCATCCAAATTCATCATTGACTTTCATACATGTCTTTATGGTATCTTGGCCAGATCTTAGATTCTTGTTCCAGCCTGGTTCTTTGTGCAATAAATTATGTGTTAATGTTTAAAAATGCTGAACAAATGACCACACATCAACTAATCATATCTATTTGTTGTAATATATAATTTAAAGAACAGTAAAATACAGTACTAATTGAATTACTCAAACAGTTGCCCTGTTTTCTGATTCCAGCCTCATTGAGTTCTTCAACAAGATAAAGAAATGGCAGGATATGGCCAGTGTTCCTCAGGACTTCCGCCAGAGCACGGAGAAGCTAGAGAGAAATTTCACAGTTTCCGCCGTCATCTTCAAGAAATACGTCCCCATCTTCAAAGCCATCTTTAAGGCGCCCTCGGATGAACCGCACAGAGTCCACAGGAGCCATAAACAGAGGTGAGTCAGTTGTTGATACTGTAGATAGATATGAACTTTTGATGCTTTACTATTTTATACTGTAGTTTGGCCACTCTTGAACAAAGCCAAGGGGTTTCTTTCCTGGTGCCAGCCTGATCACGCGATATCTCTGATCAACGCGGTCAGTCTGCTTGACCAGGCTTAAGCATTCTGATTAAACTTATGTATGGATTTATTCAGATTCAATTTATTTATGGATTTATTCTGATTTAATTTATGTATGGACTTATTCAGATATAACTTATGTATGAACTTATTCTGATTAAACTTATGTATGGACTTATTCTGATTAAATGTATGTATGGATTTATTCTGATTTAATTTATTTATGGATTTATTCAGATTTAATTTATGTATGGACTTATTCAGATATAACTTATGTATGGACTTATTCTGATTAAACTTATGTATGGACTTATTCTGATTAAATTTATGTATGGATTTATTCTGATTAAATTTATGTATGGACTTATTCTGATTAAATGTATGTATGGACTTATTCTGATTTACCTTATGTATGGGTTTATTCAGATTAAATTTATGTATGGATTTATTCAGATTACATTTATTTATGGATTTATTCGGATTTAATTTATGTATGGACTTATTCAGATATAACTTATGTATGGACATATTCAGATGAAACTTATGTATGGACTTATTCTGATTAAATTTCTGATTAAAGAAACCCAGCCTAAAACCCCAAACAGCAAGCAATGCAGGTGTAGAAGCACGGTGGCCAGGAAAAACTCCCTAGAAAGGCCAAAACCTAGGAAGAAACCTAGAGAGGAACCAGGCTATGAGGGGTGGCCAGTCCTCTTCTGGCTGTGCCGGGTGGAGATTATAACAGAACATGGCCAAGATGTTCAAATGACCAGCATGGTCAAATAATAATATCACAGTAGTTGTCGAGGGTGCAGCAAGTCAGCACCTCAGGAGTAAATGTCAGTTGGCTTTTCATAGCCGATCATTAAGAGTATCTCTACCGCTCCTGCGGCCTCTAGAGAGTTGAAAACAGCAGGTATGGGACAGGTAGCACGTCCGGTGAAAAGGTCAGGGTTCCATAGCCGCAGGCAGAACAGTTGAAACTGGAGCAGCAGCACGGCCAGGTGGACTGGGGACAGCAAGGAGTCATCATGCCAGGTAGTCCTGAGGCATTGTCCTAGGGCTCAGGTCCTCCAAGAGAGAGAAAGAAAGAGAGAAAGAGAGAATTAGAGAGAGCATACTTAAATTCACACAGGACACCGGATAAGACAGGAGAAGTACTCCAGATATTATTCTTATTCTGATTTAACTTATGTATGGACTCATTCTGATCGCACTTATGTGTGGACTCATTCTGATTTTACTTATGTATGGACTTATTCTGATTTAACTCATGTATGAACTCATTCTGATTTTACTTATGTATGGACTTATTCTGATTTAGACGCCATCCCTGCACCGTTGCTGAAGTGTTCAACTTCTGCTGGATTCTGTTTGTCCACGCTAAAGGTGAGTACTTCTGTTTTGTTCATTGTAAAATACAGGAAAAGAAGGGAGGACAGAGGGAAAGGGCTAGGGCTCAGTGGGGTACTTTGAAGGAGAAAAGGCTGGTTTGATTGTATTTGAAGTGTTCGCTGCTTGGTTACAGTCAAAGTACAAGTCAGTGACAAGGGCTAGGTACTCTACACTGGGCATGCCAAGGCCTGCACTGATGTGTTGACATCAGCAGGAGACCAGGTGCCAAGGCAAGTACTGTAGAGGTGTCCTTTTTATATCTCTTTAATCATTAATAATAACACACACACACACACAGTCAGATCCTTCAGGGTGTATCATTATCTTGGCAACATATTGCATTGGGGCAGGTCAGGACTTGCCTGTGTCACAGCCTGGATTTAGCACTGCCAGCAGGCACATGTGTTTATAATAGTTGGCAATACGACAGAGCAGCCTATTTAGCTTGGAACGCAGTGATTGCTACTTTCAGATAGATACATTTGCGGTGACATTTTGGATACGCAAATTGCAGTGAGCAAAATCAATGTTTGAGGCTACCAGCACTACTCTGCAGTCAATACAATACCTCTATCCTTCAGATTAATTCTATTCAACAAGCTTTATTGGAATGACCAGATCATTGAGGGGGATTCCATTGTCCGTTGTGTCAAAGCGTATTTTGGTCTTTAGAAGAACACAATAAAATCCTATGTATGATTATGTCTCCTACATTTCTCTGACATGTCGCTTCTCTCTCTCTCCCTCTGCCAGGAAACTTCCCTATGATCAGTGATGACCTGGTGAACTCGTACCATCTCCTTCTGTGTGCTCTGGACCTGGTCTTCTCCAACGCCCTGCTCTGTAATACCAGGAAGGAGCTGCTCAACCCCAACTTCAAAGGTGCACTCCCAGCCCACGCCTATATCCCCTCCATAGGCCTACATCCCCTCCGTAGGCCTACATCCCCTCCATAGGCCTATGTCCCCTCCGTAGACCTATATCCCCTCCGTAGGCCTATATCCCCTCCGTAGGCCTGTATCCCCTCCGAAGGCCTATATCCCCTTCGTAGGTCCGCATCCCCCTCATAGGCCTGCCTCCCCCACCATAGGCCTGCCTCCCTTCCGTAGGTCTGCATTACCTCCGTAGGCCTATATCCCCTCCGTAGGCCTACATCCCCTCCGTAGGCCTATATCCCCTCCGTAGCCTTATATCCCCTTTGTAGACCTATATCCCCTTCGTAGACCTATATCCCCTTTGTAGACCTATATCCCCTCCGTAGGCCTATATCCCCTCCATAGGCCTATATCCCCTCCCTAGACCTATATCCCCTTCGTAGGCCTATATCCCCTTCGTTGGCCTATATCCCCTTCGTAGGCCTATATCCCCTTCGTAGGCCTATATCCCAACAATGCAGAGAGAATGTTATTTGAAACAGTAGGAAAAAAATGAAAATAATAGAGGAATAAATAAAAAATAATAACACAAGGAATAAATACACATTGAGTAACAACTTCGCTATTTACACGGGGTACCAGTACCGAGTCGATGTGCAGGGGTACAAGGTAATTGAGGTAGATATGTACATACAGTGCATTTGAAAAGATTCAGACCTCTTTACTTTTTCCACATTTTGTTACGTTGCAGCCTTATTGTAACATTTTATGAAATTGTTTCCCCCCCCCCCCCCCCCCCATTATGACAAAGTAAAAACATGTTTTTGGGAATGTTGGAAAATTTATGAAATATTAAAACGGAAATATGACATTTAGGGAGTTTCTCCCATTCTTTGGAGATTCTCTCAAGCTCTGTCAGGTTGGATGAGGAGCGTCGCTGCACAGCTATTTTCAGGTCTCTCCAAAGATGTTTGATCGGGTTCAAGTCCGGGCTCTGGCTGCGCCACTCAAGGACATTCAGAGGCTTGTCCCGAAGCCACTCCTGCATTGTCTTGGCTGTGTGCTTAGGGTCGTTGTCCTGTTGGAAGGTGAACATTCGCCATAGTCTGAGGTACTGAGCGCTCTGGAGCAGGTTTTCATCAAGGATCTCTCTGTACTTTGCTTCGTTTATCTTTCCCTCGATCCTGACTAGTCTCCCAGTCCCTGCCACGGAAAAACATCCCCACAGCATGATGCTGCCACCGCCATGCTTCACCGTAGGGTTGGTGCCAGGTTTCCTCCAGACGTGACACTTGGCATTCAGGCCAAAGAGTTCAATCTTGTTTTCATCAGACCAGGGAATCTTGTTTCTCATGGCCTGATAGCCTTTAGGTGCCTTTTGGCAAACTCCAAGCGGGCTGTCCTGTGTCTTTTACTGAGGAGTTGCTTCCATCTGGCCACTCTACCATAAAGGCCTGATTGGAGGAGTGCTGCAGAGATGGTTGTCATTTTGGAAGGTTCTCCTATCTCCACAGAGGAACTCAGGAGCTCTGTCAGATTGACCGTTGGGTTCTTGGTCACCTCCCCGATCAAGGCCCATCTCCCACGATTGCTCAGTTTGGCCGGGCACCTTGGTGGTTCCAAACTTCTTCCATTTAAGAATGATGGAAGCCACTGTGTTCTTGGGGACCTTCAATGCTGTAGACATTTTTTGGTGCACTTCCCCAGATCTGTGCCTCGACACAATCCTGTTACGGAGCTCTACGGACAATTCCTTCGACCTTATGGCTTGGTTTTTGCTCTGACATGCACTGTCAACTGTGGGACTTTATATAGACAGCCTTTGCAAATCATGTCCAATCAATTGAATTTACCACAGGTGGACTCCAATCAAGTTGTAGAAACATCTCAAGGATGAGATGAGCAATGGAAACAGGATGCACCTGAGCTCAATTTCGAGTCTCATAGCAAAGGGTCTGAATACTTATGTAAATAAGGTATTTCAGTTTTGAATTTTTAATGCATTTGCTAAAATTTCTAGAAACCTGTTTTCACTTTGTCATTATGGGGTATTGTGTGTAGATTGATGAGGATTTATTTGTATTCTTTTTCTTTTTTGAATAACGCTGTAACGTAACAAAATGTGGAAAAGGGGAAGGGGTCTGAATGCTTTCCGAATGCACTGAAGGTAGGGATAAAGTGACTAGGCAACGGGATAGAAAATAAACAGGAAATAAAGCATATGTGATGAGTCAAATTTTAGTGAAAAACAGGATCAATGCAGATACTCCAGGTAGCTATTGGTTAACTATTTAACTAACTATTTAGCAGTCTTATAGCTTGGGGTAGAAGCTGTTCAGGGTCCTATTGGTTTTAGACTTGGTGCATCCGTACTGCTTGCCATGCAGTAGCAGAGAGAACAGTCTATGACCTGGGTGGCTGTATAGAGGGAAATAGTCCTATAATTCCTATAATAACTACAACCTAAAACTTCTTACCTGGGAATATTGAAGACTCATGTTAAAAGGAACCACCAGCTTTCATATGTTCTCATGTTCTGAGCAAGGAACTGAAACGTTAGCTTTCTTACATAGCACATATTGCACTTTTACTTTCTTCTCCAACACTTTGTTTTTGCATTATTTAAACCAAATTGAACATGTTTCATTATTTGCTTGAGGCTAAATTGATTTTATTGATATATTATATAAAGTTAAAATAAGTGTTAATTCATTATTGTTGTAATTGTCATTATTACAAATATATATATTTTTTAAATCGGCCGATTAATCGGTATCGTCTTTTTTGGTCCTCCAATAATCGGTATCGGTATAGGCGTTGAAAAATCATAATCGGTCGACCTCTAGCTTCAAGCATTGCGAAGAGCTGTTGGCAAACACAGGAAAGTGCTGTTTGAATGAATGCTTACGAGCCTGCTGCTGCCTTCCACCGCTCAGTCAGACTGCTCTATCAAATATCAAATCGTAGACTTAATTATAATATAATAAACACACAGAAATACGAGCCTTAGGTCATTAATATGGTCAAATCCGGAAACTATCATTCCGAAAACAAAACGTTTATTCTTTCAGTGAAATACGGACCTGTTCCGTATTTTATCGAACGCGTGGCATCCATAAGTCTAAATATTGCTGTTACATTGCACAACCTTCAATGTTATGTCATAATTATGTACAATTCTGGCAAATTAATTACAGTCTTTGTTAGTAAGAAATGGTCTTCACACAGTTTGCAATGAGCCAGGCAGCCCAAACTGCTGCATTTACCCTGACGCGAATGCACTTTTGTTAAATCATCACCCGTTTGGCGAAGTAGGTTGTGATTCTATGATAAACTAACAGGCACCGCATTGATTATATGCAACGCAGGACAAGCTAGTTAAACTAGTAATATCATCAACCATGTGTAGTTAACTAGTGATTATGTTAAGATTGATTGTTTTTTATAAGATAAGTTTAATTCTAGCCAGCAACTTACCTTGGCTCCTTGCTGCACTCGCGTAACAGGTGGTCAGCCTGCCATGCAGTCTCCTCATGGATTGCAATGTAATCGGCATCCAAAAATGCAGATTACCGATTGTTATGAAAACTTGAAATCGGCCCTAATTAATCGGCCATGCCGACCTCTAGTATACGCTACCCTGTGTACGTAGAGTATGTTAAATCTGTATGGTACGTTTGTGTATACAAATATGCATAGTTACTGAAATACCTTATCACGCATCTAATGCAGGAAGCTATTATGTCTCCTCTGATCCACAGGCCTTCCTGATGACTTCAGCAGTAAGCACTACAAGCCCACTGCAGGGCCTTACTGCTTCATAGAGCAGCTGTGTGAACTGCATGATGGCCTGGTGCTGGAGGCCAAAGGGGTGAAGGAACACTTCTGGAAACCCTTCATTAATAGGCTCTTCCATAAGAAGGTTAGGCAAATACACACACACATGAGCCACACAGACACACATACACATGCACTCAAACACACGCACAGGCACGTACAAACACGCATACACACACACACACGCCTCAGTCCTACTTGTATGCTCTGCCTCATCTTGGATATTCTGTGTCCTCAACAGATTCTCAAAGGGAAAGAAGAGAGCTTGACTGGCTTCTTAGATCCTATGAATTTTGGAGACAGTTCGTATGTGTCAATCCTATAAGACTATATTGATAGTCTTTTGAGTGACATTACTCATATATTTGTGTATACATTTGTTTGTGTAGTGTGTCCATGGGCCGTGTGTATGAGGAGCATGTTCTGGCCACTGGAGGTCTGGATGATAGGATATTTTTGGGAGAGGGGGCCAATGAAGACATTGGCACCCCAGGCCCCTGTCTCTGTGAGGGAGGGGAGAACCAGGACGCCTCAAGATACAGACTCTACAGCAGTAAGACTGTAAGACACACACACACACACACATCCGTTACTTGTGTCTTTGAGTCTGAATTCAATCATATGTACAGTAATCCCTGTGTTATGTCTCCTGTGTGTGCCCTGTAGGCCTCAGTCCTGAAGGTGTCCACTCCCTTTACGGGTCTTAATTATGTCCAGGACAACAGTCTGTGTACGCCGGTCTCTACTGCCATGCAGAGTGTTGGTCGACTACACAGCCTGCTCACTGGACTGAAGCGCGGCCCCAGTCGGAGACTCACAGACTTACTGAGGTATTGCACACCATACAAATAATACATTTACAGAGCGACTACGGGATACGGAGTTTCTCTATCCCAATTTGCCCAGGCAAAAATTACGGATATTTCTGCGCATGAGCAGGATTGTTTTTTACTTGGCCGAGTGCCCACTCCGCTGCCAATGTAGCTGCTGTGCTGAGTGCTCCGCTGTCAACGTAGCTGCTGTGCTGAGTGCTGCGCTGCCTCTCCCCCTTCCTTCATCTCCTTTGTCTGGTCGCTGGTGTAGCCTACAAACTTCATGTTGTACACAAAACTGTTCTCACTATTGCGTTCCCTGTCTCAGTAAGCAAAAGAGCCATTTCATGTTCCTTTTTCAGGAGGGGAGTAGGCTACATGCAGCTATTTACGTGTTTTATACAAAATACATTATCGACATGTTCGTACAAACTTTGTTGTCAGTATTGCAAACATAAGCACGACACAAACAGGCAGTCTGGCGATTTCATGATCTTCTTAGCTGCTGAGTTACATGCAGCCACAGTTGAAGTCAGAAGTTTAGATACACTTAGATTGGAGTCATTAAAACTCGTTTTTCAACCACTCCACAAATTTTTTGTTAACAAACTATAGTTTTGGCAAGTCGGTTAGGACATCTACTTTGTGCATGACACAAGTCATTTTTCCAACAATTGTTTACAGACAGATTATTTCACTTGTAATTCACTGTATCACAATTCCAGTGGGTCAGAAGTTTACATACATGAAGTTGACTCTGCCTTTAAACAGCTTGGAAAATTCTAGAAAATGATGTCATGGCTTTAGAAGCTTTTGATAGGCTAATTGACATAATTTGAGTCAATTGTAAGGGAACCTGTGGATATATTTCAAGGCCTACCTTCAAACTCAGTGCCTCTTTGCTTGACATCATGGAGAAAATCAAAATAAATCAGCAAGGAGGAACCAAGACTGGTTCATCCTTGGGAGCAATTTTCAAACGCCTGAAGGTACCACGTTCATCTGTACAAACAATAGTACGCAAGTATAAACACCATGGGACCACGCAGCCGTCATACCACTCAGGAAGGAGACGCGTTCTGTCTCCTAGAGATGAACGTACTTTGGTGTGAAAAGTGCAAATCAATCCCAGAACAACAGCAAAGGACCTTGTGAAGATGCTGGAGGAAACAGGTACAAAATTATCTATATCCACAGTAAAACGAGTCCTATATCGACATAACCTGAAAGGCCGCTCAGCAAGGAAGAAGCCACTGCTCCAAAACCGCCATAAAAAAGCCAGACTATGGTTTGCAGCTGCACATGGGGACAAAGATTGTACTTTTTGGAGAAATGTCCTCTGGTCTGATGAAACAAAAATAGAACTGTTTGGCCATAATGACCATCATTATGTTTGGAGGAAAAAGGGTGACGCTTGCAAGCCGAAGAACACCATCCCAACCGTGAAGCACGGGGGTGGCAGCATCATGTTGTGGGGGTGCTTTGCTACAGGAGGGATTGGTGCACTTCACAAAATAGATGGCATCATGAAGAGGAAAATTATGTGGATATATTGAAGCAACATCTCAAGACATCAGTCAGGAAGTTAAAGCTTGGTCGCAAATTGTCACGATCGTCGTAAAAAGCGGACCAAAACGCAGCGCGGTTTGAATACATTCTTCTATATTTTAATGAAGAACACTTAAACAAAAATAACAAAACGAATAAGACGAACGTGACCGCTATATAAACACTGTGCTAACATGCAACATAACATAGACAATAACCCACAACCCACAATACAAATACCTAAATATGGTTCCCAATCAGAGACAACGCAAAACGCCTGTCTCTGATTGAGAACCATATCAGGCCAAACACATAGAAATATACAAACCAGACATACAACATAGAATGCCCACACAGATCACACCCTGACCAACCAAAACATAAAACATACAAAGCAAACTAGGCTGTGCGTGACCGTACCCCCCCCCCCCCCCCCCCCCCCCCCCCAGGTGCGGACTCCGGCCGCAAAACCTGAACCTATAGGGGAGGGTCTGGGTGGGCATCTATCCGCGGTGGCGGCTCTGGCGCTGGACGTGGCCCCCACTCCACCATAGTCAATCCCCGCTTCCGTGGCCTCCTAGGAACGACGACCCTCCTAAATGACCCCACTCCACTGAGGGGCGCCTCTGGACTGAGGGGCGCCTCTGGACTGAGGGGCGCCTCTGGACTGAGGGGCAGCTCCGGACTGAGGGGCAGCTCAGGACTGAGGGGCAGCTCAGGATTGAAAAGCAGCTCCGGACTGAAGGGCAGCTCCGGACTGAAGGGCAGCTCATGACTGAAGGGCAGCTCATGACTGAAGAGCAGCTCATGACTGAGGGGTAGCTCATGACTGAGGGGTAGCTCATGACTGAGGGGTAGGCGGCTCAGGCGGGCGGCTCTGGCGGCTCCTGACTGGCGGGCGGCTCTGGCGGCTCCTGACTGGCGGGCGGCTCCTGACTGGCGGGCGGCTCTAGCGGCTCAGGACAGACGGGCGGCTCTGGTGGTACTGGATAGACCGGACCGTGAAGATGCACTGGAGGTCTTGAGCTAATGGCCTGCACAACCCGTCCTGGCTGGATGGCAACTCTAGCTCGGCACGTGCGGGGCGCAGGCACAGGACGCACTGGGCTGTGCAGACATACGGGAGACACAGTGCGCGACGCCGGCGCAGGATATCCTGGCCCGAGGAGACCCACTGGCTGTCTGGAGAGCAGGGCTGGCACCATCTTCCCTGGCTGGATCCTCACCCTAGCTCGGCAGATGCGGGGAGCTGGGATGTAGCGCACCGGGCTAAGCACGCGTACTGGAGACACTGTGCGTTCTACCACATAACACGGGGCCTGACCAGTACGACGCTCTCTCTCTCCATAGTAAGCACGGGGAGTTGGCGCAGGTCTCTTACCTGGCTTCGCCACACTCCCCGTGTGCCCCCCCCAAGACATTTTTGGGGCTGCCTCTCGGGCTTCCTACCGCGCCGCCGTGCTCGTTTCGCCAACTCCATTCTTCTGTAACCCTCCTCGCACTGCTCCAGCGAATCCCAGGCGGGCTCCGGCACTCTCACTGGGTCGACCTCCCACCTGTCTATCTCTTCCCAAGTTGTATAGTCCAGATTCTGCTCCCATGTCCAGAAATCCTGACATCGCTGCCTCTCCTGCTCCTGCCCGTTACCACGCTGCTTGGTCCTATTTTGGTGGGTTATTCTGTCACAATCGTCGTAAGAAGCGGACCAAAACGCAGCGGACCAAAACATAAAACATACAAAGCAAACTATGGTCAGGGCGTGACACAAATAGGTCTTCCAAATGGACAATGACCCCAAGCATACTTCCAAACTTGTGGCAAAATGGCTTAAGGACAACAAAGTCAAGGTATTGGATTGGCCATCACATAGCCTTGACCTCAATCCCATAGAAAATTTGTGGGCAGAACTGAAAAAGTGTGTGGGAGCAAGGATGCCTACAAACCTGACTCAGTTACACCAGCTCTGTCAGGAGGAATGGGCCAAAATTCACCCACAACTTATTGTGGGAAGCTTGTGGAAGGCTACCCAAAACATTTGACCCAAATTAAACAATTTAAAGGCAATGCTACCAAATACTAATTGAGTGTATGTAAACTTCTGACCCACTGGGAATGTGATGAAAGAAATAAAAGCTGAAATAAATCATTCTCTCTATTATTATTCTGACATTTCACATTCTTAAAATAAAGTGGTGATCCTAACTGACCTAAGACAGGGAATTTTTAGTAGGATTAAATGTCAGGAATTGTGAAAAACTGAGTAAAAATGTATTTGGCTAAGGTGTATGTAAACTTCCGACTTCAACTGTATATCTGCATATATGGCCTGTGGCATAGCTATGGCACCGAGCGATGCAAAACGAACTCGCCCATGTTTACCAGTCCGGATACACGCTCGGCTGCTTAGAATGTTCGGCTGCCCAGAGGTGGAACGTAGCAAGACACAGACATGCAGTCTAAACAGCGATTGAATGTTCTCTTTTCATCATCATTGCAAACACTGGCTTAGCTGTGCAGGAGGCAGACAGGCAGTCAAGTAGTGTTGTTTTTTCAGGAACTACGATATAACAGCAGGGGTGTTGTAACAGCAGGGGTGTTGTAACAGCAGTGGTGTTGTAACAGCAGTGGTGTAGTAAGAGTACGTTCTTCTGTGTTGTCTTGTGTCAGGGCGTGTGCCAGAGACCCCAGTGAGGTCATCTCCACTAGGCTGAAGGACATGTGTCAGCTCTTCTGCCAGCACTATGAGGGCAACGGGGAAGAGAACACAGGACTGGGGAAAGACATCACGGTGTACTTCTGCCTGGCGGAGGCGCTCTACTATAAAACCCTGGAGGCCGTCATTGACCAGGAGAAGAAGAGACTGGGCAACTTGGATCTCTCTGTGAGTCTCACCTGCCCTGCTAGCTTAGCTCAGTTTGCTGTAACTAACTAGAAATTCCACAGAAGTTTCCCATTGACGTCAAAGCATGATTTATAGAAAGGTCCAAGTTACGCTCTTGTATTTTTGGTTCACAGATGTGTTAGAATTTATCCATATGTTGAGATATTGCATGTTATGACACCTTTGACACTGTTGTCCCTGCCAGTATTGCTTGTAAAATATGAACAATCAGCCCTGTGTTCTGGTGTCTGTCCTTAGGGTATTCTGGAGCAGGATGTGTTCCAGCGCTCTCTGCTGGCCTGCTGTCTGGAGATTGTCATCTTCTCCTACCGACCCCCAGGGGACTTCCCACGAATCATACACATTTTCCAGCTCCCTGCATACCACTTTTATAAGGTACATACTTGTACTTATTTCTGTATTATGTATTTGTACTTTTTATTTATTTTATTTTATTTCACCTTTATTTAACCAGGTAGGCTAGTTGAGAACAAGTTCTCATTTGCAACTGCGACCTGGCCAAGATAAAGCATAGCAATTCGACACATACAACAGCACAGAGTTACACATGGAATAAACAAAACATACAGTCAATAATACAGTAGAAAAAATAAAATAAAAAGTCTATATAAAGTGAGTGCAAATGAGGTAAGATAAGGGAGTTAAGGCAATAAATAGGCCATGGTGGCGAAGTAATTCCAATATAGCTGTCACGGCCGTTTAAAGGAGTGGACCAAGGCGCAGCGTTTTGAGCATACATACCAACGTAGTGCATCCAGGCAACTAAACATGGACAACTACCCACAAAACCAACATGGAAAATGGCAACCTAAATAGGCTCCCCAATCAGAGACAACGATAAACAGCTGTCTCTGATTGGGAACCCATTCAGGCCACCATAAATCTACATACCCCTAGACAAGACAAAACCCCCCTAGACAATACAAAAACTAAACAAACCACCCTTGTCACACCCTGACCTAACCAAAAAATAAAGAAAGCAAATATAACTAAAGTCAGGGCGTGACAGTACCCCACCACAAAGGTGTGGACTCCCGGCCGCAAACCTAAACCTATACGGGAGGGTCTGGGTGGGCATTTCTCCGCGGTGGCGGCCTTGCCGCGGGCCCCGGACAGGAGGGC
The DNA here is from genome assembly GCF_016432855.1 of Salvelinus namaycush. Classification (NCBI taxonomy): domain Eukaryota; kingdom Metazoa; phylum Chordata; class Actinopteri; order Salmoniformes; family Salmonidae; genus Salvelinus; species Salvelinus namaycush. The sequence continues at coordinate 35,756,597 of NC_052327.1, forward strand.
GACTCTGGCAGCTCCGGACAGGAGGGCCACTCTGGCAGCTCCGGACAGGAGGGCCACTCTGGCAGCTCCGGACAGGAGGGCCACTCTGGCAGCTCCGGACAGGAGGGCCACTCTGGCAGCTCCGGACAGGAGGGCGACTCTGGCAGCTCCGGACAGGAGGGCCACTCTGGCAGCTCCGGACAGGAGGGCGACTCTGGCAGCTCCGGACAGGAGGGCGACTCTGGCAGCTCCGGACAGGAGGGCGACTCTGGCAGCTCCGGACAGGCGGGCGACTCTGGCAGCTCCGGACAGGAGGGCGACTCTGGCAGCTCCGGACAGGAGGGCGACTCTGGCAGCCCCGGACAGGAGGGCGACTCTGGCAGCCCCGGACAGGAGGGCGACTCTGGCAGCCCCGGACAGGAGGGAGACTCTGGCTGCTCCGGACAGGAGGGAGACTCTGGCAGCTCCGGACAGGAGGGAGACTCTGGCAGCTCCGGACAGGAGGGCGACTCTGGCAGCTCCGGACAGGAGGGCGACTCTGGCAGCTCCGGACAGGAGGGCGACTCTGGCAGCTCCGGACAGGAGGGCGACTCTGGCAGCTCCGGACAGGAGGGCGACTCTGGCAGCTCCGGACAGGAGGGCGTTGCTGGAGGGTCCGGACTGGAGGAAGACTCTGGAGGGAGGAGACGCAGAGACATGCTAGTGCGTTGGGCTTCCACAGGACCCACCAGGCTGGGGAGACCTACAGGAGGCCTGGTGCGCAGAGGAGGCACCGGATGAACCGGGCTGTGGGGGAGCTCTGGTGCGCAGCCTTGGCACCACTCCTCCAGGCTGAATGCCCACTTTAGCCCGGCCCCTCCAGAGTGCAGGCACAGGTCGAACCGGGCTGTGGGGGAGCACTGGAGATCTGGTGCTCAACGCTCGCACCTCTCCATTAGGCTCAATGCCCACTTTCGCCCGACACGGGCGAAGCGCAAGCATAGGACGAACTGAACCCTCCCAGCGCCCCGGAGACACAGTACGCAGAGCCGGCGCAGGATACCCTGGGCCGAAACAGCGCACCGGAGACCAAACACGCTGAGCTGGCACAATCCGCCCTGGCTGGATGCCCACTCTCGCATGGCAATTGCGGGGGGCTGGCCTATAGCGCTCCGGGCTATGAGCGAGCACTGGCGACACCGTGCACTTCACCGCATAACACAGTGCCTGACCAGTACCACGCTGCTTCCGGTAAGCACGGGGAGTTGGCTCAGGTCTATCGCCTGACTCCGCCAATCTCCCCGTGTGCCTCCCCCCAAAAATTGTTTGGGGCTGCCTCTCGTGCATGCTGCGCTGCCTTGCCTCATATCGCCGCCTCTCAGCTTTCGCTGCCTCTAACTCCTCCTTCGGGCGGCGATATTCCCCAGCCTGTCTCCAGGGTCCCTGTCCGTCCAATATCTCTTCCCAAGTCCAGGAGTCCTGAACCCTCTGCTCCTCGATACCACGCTGCTTGGTCCTTTGGTGGTGGGTAGTTCTGTCACGGCCGTTTAAAGGAGTGGACCAAGGCGCAGCGTTTTGAGCATACATACTTCTTTATTTAACGATGTCGCCAACAAAACAATAAACATCCAAACGACACGTGAAGCCAACGTAGTGCATCCAGGCAACTAAACATGGACAACTACCCACAAAACCAACATGGAATATGGCAACCTAAATAGGCTCCCCAATCAGAGACAACGATAAACAGCTGTCTCTGATTGGATACCCATTCAGGCCACCATAAACCTACATACCCCTAGACAATACAAAATCCCCATAGATAACCAATGGTGGCGGACGTAAAGGTAATGGCGGACTAAGCGAAGTTATGTAGAGCACCTCAAGATAAAACGTAATATTCAATATCGGCAAGTTAGACTAAAATATTAGCACTACATAATCTGGTGGGTGATAACCTTCAATCTGGATAATAACACAAAACAAATCTTAAGACTAGAGACATTTATCGACAAATATTACGAAAACAAGCAACACCCAAACATGACGGAGAGTAAGACAGGGGAACCGATTTCAAAACGCAAACGTGACTCTTCTACAGACACAGATGATTTAATATTTTCACCACCGGGAATGGTAAAGGTTGAAACCGATCTGTTAAAATCAATAAATGACAAACTGGGTATACTTGAATTAGTTAGTAAGGATATAAAAGAGTTGAAGGCAAGCCTCGAGATGAGTGATGAAAAAGCTGTGACATTGGAGAAGGAAACACACAAGCTAAAAGGGACAGTCAATAAGATTGAAACCGAAATGAATGAACTTTACTTGACATAAAGACTAGATCAATGAGAGAGAATCTGGTACTTACAGGTATCCATGAGAAAGAAGGGGAAGTTCCTGAATCTATAGTTAGAGAGTTCCTCCTTACAGCGCTTCAGATCCCACAAGAAGTTATCGACAAAATCCAACTTGAACGTGTACACCGATTCGGACAGAGAGGCCAAAGGTATGAACGCCCAATCGTTGCCAAATTTGCTTCATTTAAAGATAAAATAATGGTTAAAAGCCTGGGTAAAAGACTTGCTGGGACCAAAATTGGCATGAATGATCAGTTTCCGAAGGAAATTGCAGAACGGCGCAAAGTTCTGTATCCAATTTTCAAAGAAAATAGATTAAAAGCGAAACGAGTAGCTCTCGTCGTTGATAAACTATATATTGATAACCAGTTGTTCAGAGACACAAAGACTACTCCATGGTTATTTAAAAAATTACGAAGTTCTCATAGATGAGGAAAATAAGGTCGTCAAGGTTCTCATTTATTAAAACTTGTTACAAATGATGGAGTCACGCATGATTCACCAAATGATATTTTGAAAGAGGAAATAAAGTACTTTAAGAATATGTTTTCGTTTCAGGCTCCTCCATCTCCACTAACTGAAACTTATTGTATGGATTTCTTTCCTAATAATAATGTAAAATTAACGTCTGTACAGAAAGACTCATGTGAAGGCCAAATTACAGAGGAGGAACTGCTTGATGCAATTGGGGCCTTTAAGGATGGGAAAACTCCAGGGCTGGATGGCATACCAGTGGAAGTATACAAAACTTTTTTTGATATACTCAAAGCACCATTATTAGCTTGTTTTAACCACTCCTATATAAATGGTAGATTATCAGACACGCAACAAGAAGGTCTGATATCATTATTACTGAAACAGGACCCAAGTGGTATATGGACGATACATTGGAGATAATATAAGACAAGTACTGGAAACAATAGAACACTATGAAATATCGGGGACACCAGGCCTGGTTTTCATAGCTGATTTTGAAAAGGCTTTTGATAAAGTACAACTGGAGTTTATATATAAATGCCTAGAATATTTCAATTTTGGGGAATCTCTTATAAAATGGGTTAAAGTTATGTATAGTAACCCTAGGTGTAAAATAGTAAATAATGGCTACATCTCAGAAAGTTTTAAACTATCTAGAGGAGTAAAACAAGGTTGTCCACTATCGGCATATCTATTTATTATTGCCATTGAAATGTTAGCTGTTAAGATTAGATTAAACAATAATATTAAGGGATTAGATATCCGTGGTTTAAAAACTAAGGTGTCATTGTAAGCTGATGATTCATGTTTTCTTTTAAAACCACAATTAGAGTCTCTCCATGGCCTCTTAGAGGATCTAGATACTTTTGCTATCCTCTCTGGATTAAAACCAAATTATGATAAATGTACCATATTACGTATTGGATCACTAAAAAATGCACATTTTACATTACCATGTAGTTTACCAATTAAATGGTCTGACGGAGATGTGGTCATACTCAGTATACAAATCCCAAAAGAAAGAAATGATCTCACTCCAATAAATTTTTATAGAAAGTTAGCAAAAATAGATAAGATCTTGCTACCATGGAAAGGAAAATACCTGTCTATTTGTGGAAAAATCACCCTGATTAACTCTTTAGTTATATCACAGGTTACCTATTTGCTTATGGTTTTGCCTACACCTAGTGACCTGATTTTTAAATTATATGAACAAAAAATATTAAATTTTATTTGGAACGGCAAGCCAGATAAAATTAAAAGGGCTTATTTATATAACGAATATGAATTCGGAGGGCAGAAATTATTTAATATTAAAGCATTAGACCTCTCACTAAAGGCATCAGTCATACAAAAGTTATACTTAAATCCAAACTGGTTCTCTAGTCAATTGGTACGAATGTCTCATCCTATATTCAAGAAGGGCCTTTTCCCCTTTATTCAGATTACACCTGCTCACTTTCGGTTGTTTGAAAAGGAAATAATCTCCAAAATATCTTTCTTTTTTAAACAAGCCTTAGAAAGTTGGTTGCAATTTCAGTTTAATCCACCCGAAAGGACGGAACAAATAGTACAACAAATATTGTGGTTAAATTCAAATATACTAATTGATTAAAAAAAAATGTATTTATCGAAGAAATGTTTACAAAAGGTATCATTTTAGTGAATGATATCATAAATAGGACTGGTGGAGTTATGTCACACATGCAGCTAACACAGACATATGGACATGTCTGCTCTCCCCAAAATTACAACCAATTAATTGCAGCATTACCACAAAAATGGAAGAGGCAAGTAGAAGGGGAAAAAAATAAGGAACTTGTATGTCGGCCCTGTATTAAAGAACATAAATGGTTAAAGAAAAGTGTGATAAATAAAAACATATACCAATTTCATTTAAGGACCAAAAAACTGACAGCTGTGCCATATAAATTGCAAAATAGTTGGGAAGAGATTTGATGTACCCATTCCATGGCACATGGTTTATGAATTCATACGTAAAACAACGCCGGATTCAAAACTTCGAATTTTTCACTTTAAATTACTATACAAAATTCTTGCAACTAATAGAATGTTATATATATGGGGGATACAATCTTCCCAGCTCTGCAGATTCTGCTGTGAGGCAGAGTCATTAGATCATTTATTTTGGTATTGTCCATATGTAGCTCATTTTTTGGTCACAGGTCCAGGAATGGCTGAAGAATTGCAACATTTACCTAGAACTAATGCTACAGATAGCAATACTGGGTGATTTGAAAAGCCATAGTCAATGAATCAATAATATAATAATTATTTTAGCAAAAATGTTTATTTTTAATTTACAATCTGTAGAAGCTATGAGAATAGGAAGGTTCAATTCTTTTGTGAAGCATCACAGCACGGTTGAAAAATATATGGCAAATAGAGATCCGAAATGGATGGTGTTGAGAGATAGATGGGAGGGATTGAATGGAGCTGAAGGGTGGGACTAATAACAAGATAAACAATGTAAAGCATACGGGATCTGTAAAATGTATATAGGTTCGGAACTTTTGTGAAATAGCATAGTTACAAATAGAAATCAAACTGGATGGACATCAGAAATAGAGGAAGGACTAAGAACAAACAAGAGAGAACTATTGTAAAGTAGACTGTGTCTGTAAAATGTGTATAAGATGTATAAATTGAAGGTAAAAGCAGAAGTGTTTATTAGTTTACTCCAATTGGGGGATCGGTGGTAGAGTTTGCGGGGAATAATAATAAAGGTATTGTAACGCTCGTCTTCCTCCTTGTCTGAAGAGGAGCAAGGATCGGACCAAAACGCAGCGTGGGTTGAATACATAATAATTTTAATAATAATAATAACGAAGACGGAAAAAAACACTTGAACAAACTACAAAATAATAAACGACGTTAACAGACCTGAACTTGAGAACACATAAAACATGAACGCACGAACAGGTAGGAACGAACCGAAACAGTACCGTGTGGTGAAACAAACACAGACACAGCAACAATCACCCACAAACAAACAGTGAGAACAGCCTACCTTAATATGGTTCTCAATCAGAGGAAACGTAAAACACCTGCCCCTGATTGAGAACCATATCAGGCTAGTTGAATGAACCCAACATAGAAACACATAACATAGAATGCCCACCCAGCTCACGTCCTGACTAACTAAACAATACAGAACAAAGGAAATAAGGTCAGGAACGTGACCGGTATATTCTTTTAAAAAGTATGTATGTCTATATAGTTATGTGTATGTATATATGTGTATATGTATGCATGCGTGTATGGATATATATATTTACCAAAAAAATATGGGGGATTGGAAATGATGCAGACAATTACATTGGAAGCAATATTAAGCTGATCCACCCCTTAAATTTTTTTTTAAACAGCTGTCTCTGATTGGGAACCCATTCAGGCCACCATAAACCTACATACCCCTAGACAATACAAAATCCCCATAGATAACCAAAAAACCCTAGACAATACAAAAACTAAACAAACCCCCCTTGTCACACCCTGACCTAACCAAAAAATAAAGAAAGCAAATATAACTAAAGTCAGGGCGTGACAATAGCAATTAAACACTGGAATTGTAGATGTGCAAAAGATGCATGTGCAAGTAGAGATACTGGGGTGCAAAGGAGCAAGATAAATAAATACAGTATGGGGATGAGGTAGATAGATGGGCTGTTTGCAGATGGGCTATGTACAGGTGCAGTGATCTGTGAGCTGCTCTGACAGCTTGTGCTTAAAGCTAGTGAGGGAGATATGAGTCTCCAGCTTCAGTGATTTTTGCAGTTTGTTCCAGTCATTGGCAGCAGAGAACTGGAAGGAAAGGCGACCAAAGGAGGAATTGGCTTTGGGGGTGACCAGTGAGATATACCTGCTGGAGCGCGTGCTACGAGTGGGTGCTGCTATGGTGACCAGTGAGCTGAGATAAGGCGGGGCTTTACCTAGCAGAGACTTGTAGATAATCTGTAGCCAGTGGGTTTGGCGACGAGTATGAAGGCCAACCAACGAGAGCGTACAGGTTGCAGTGGTGTGTAGTGTATGGGGCTTTGGTGACAAAACGGATGGCACTGTGATAGACTGCATCCAATTTGTTGAGTAGAGTGTTGGAGGCTATTTTATAGATGACATCGCCGAAGTCGAGGATCGGTAGGATGGTCAGTTTTACTGATGTTTGGCAGCATGTGTGAAGGATGCTTTGTTGCGATTCTAGATTTAATTTTGGATTGGAGATGCTTAATGTGAGTCTGGAAGGAGAGTTTACAGTCTAATCAGACTCAAATCAGATTGCATAGCGGAGAAGGTACGGTGGGATTCAAAATGGTCGGTAATCTGTTAACTTCTTATGGCTGCAGCCCGACGTCGGTACACTTATGACAACAGCCAGCTCAAAGTGCAGGGCGCGAAATTCAAAAGATATTTTTTTTAAATATTTAACTTTCACACATTAACAAGTCCAATACAGCATATGAAAGGTACACATCTTGTGAATCAAGCCAACATGTCCGATTTTTTAAATGTTTTACAGGGAAGACACAATATGTAAATCTATTAGCTAACCACGTTAGCAAAAGACACCACTTTTTTTACTCCATCAGTAGCTATCACAAATTCGACCAAATAAAGATATAAATAGCCACTAACCAAGAAACAACTTCATCAGATGACAGTCTGATAACATATTTATTGTATAGCATATGTTTTGTTAGAAAAATGTGCATATTTCAGGTATAAATCATAGTTTACATTGCAGCTACAGTCAGAAATTGCACCGAAAGCAGACAGAAAAATTACAGACACCAACGCCAAATAACTAAATACTCATCATAAAACATTTCTGAAAAATACATAGTGTACAGCAATTGAAAGACAGGCATCTTGTGATTCCAGACAATATTTCCGATTTATCAAGTGTTTTACAGCGAAAACACAATATAGCGTTATATTAGCTTAGCACAATAGCAAACATAACAACAGCATTGATTCAAGGCAAAAATAGCGATAACGTATAAACCACCAAAATATATTAATTGTTTCACTAACCTTCTCAGAATTCTTCAGATGACAGTCCTGTAACATCATATTACACAATGCATATAGAGTTTGTTCGAAAATGTGCATATTTAGCGGCACAAATCGTGCTTATACAATGAGAATAGTGTCCAAAATCTCAAGCAATCTGTCCGGCGCCATCTTGGAAAGGCACCTATTCTTATCGAAAACTATTCATAAACTTGACTAAAAAAATACAGGTTGGACAGCAATTGAAAGACAAATTAGTTCTTAATGCAATCGCTGAATTACATTTTTAAAATTAACGTTACTGCGCAATACAGGGTGCGATAAAGCAAGGCTACACTGCAAGTAATGGCGTCTTATGCATTTTACTTTTTCCAACAGAACAATGAATTATCAGCATAAATAGTTCTTACTTTTTGATGAACTCCCATCAGAATCTTGGGAAAGGTGACCTTTGTCCAAAAGAATCGTTGCTAGGTTGGAGAACGTCGTCTTCAACGTTGCAATTAGCAGTAAACAATAGCCATGTGGGCCAGAGATACCCAACTTCCTACAACGTCACGAAAATAAATACCCGAAAATCGCAATATACTGACATAAACTGATATAATTCGGTTTAAAATAACAACATTACGATGTCTTCAACACCTATATCGAATAAAAACAGAGCCGGATATATCTAGGAGCTAAAACGGGAGCTTCTAAAATGACATGCCAAGACCCTCCCTGCGTCAGAGCGAAGAGTGGAAAGATGGGACGCTTCGGTTCCAAGCAATTTATAACCTTTGGGAACTACGTAGAAACTCCATTTCAAGTCTCCCTATTCGCTGACACCCAGGGGAAGGCGTATGCAGTGCATCTCAACCAATAGAGGACAGGCAAATTAATACACAGGTCTCAGAACAGCCAGCAAAATTCTGCATTCTGACATACACATAGGAAAATTGCTCTAAGTCCAGTTCTGTTTCACCCACAGATATAATTAAAACGGTTTTAGAAACTAGAGAGTGTTTTCTATCCAATAGTAATAATAATATGCATATTGTACGAGCAAGAATTGAGTACGAGGCCTTTTTGAAATGGGCACCTTTTATCTGGCTACTCAATACTGCCCCTTGAGCCCAAACAGGTTAACTTGGCTTTCGAAGACCTTAGAAAGACAGGGTAGTATAGATATAGGTCTGTAGCAGTTTGGGTCTAGAGTGTCACCCCCTTTGAAGAGGGGGATGACCGCGGCAGCTTTCCAATCTTTGGGAATCTCAGATGATACTAAAGAGAGGTTGAACAGACTAGTAATAGGGGTTGCAACAATTTCGGCATATAATTTTAGAAAGAGAGGGTCCCGATTGTCTAGCCCGGCTGATTTGTAGGGGTCCAGATTTTGCCGCTCTTTCAGAACATCAGCTATCTGGATTTGGGTGAAGGAGAAATGGTGGGGGCTTGGGCGGGTTGCTGTGGAGGGTGCCGGGCAGTTGACCAGGGTAGGGGTAGCCAGGTGGAAAGCATGGCCAGCCGTAGAGAAATGCTTATTGAAATTCTCAATTATAGTGGATTTATCGGTGGTAACAGTGTTTCCTAGCCTCAGAGCAGTGGGCAGCTGGGAGGAGGTGCTCTTATTCTCCATGGACTTTACAGTGTCCCAGAACTTTTTTGAGTTTGTACTACAGGATGCAAATTTCTGTTTGAATAAGCTAGCCTTAGCTTTCCTAACTGCCTGTGTATATTTGTTCCTAACTTCCCAGAAAAGTTGCATATCACGGGGGCTATTCGATGCTAATGCAGAACGCCACAGGATGTTTTTGTGCTGGTCAAGGGCAGACAGGTCTGGAGTGAACCAAGGACTATATCTATTCCTAGTTCTATATTTTTTTAATTGAGCATGCTTATTTAAGATGGTGAGGAAGGCACTTTTAAAGAATAACCAGGCATCCTCTACTGACGGGATGAGGTCAATGTCATTCCAGGATACCCCGGCCAGGTCGATTAGAAAGGCCTGCTCGCAGAAGTGTTTTAGGGAGCGTTTGACAGTGATGAGGGGTGGTCGTTTGATCGCAGACCCATTACGGATGCATGCAATGAAGCAGTGATCGCTGAGATCTTGATTGAAAACAGCAGAGGTGTATTTGGAGGGCGGGTTAGTTAGGATGATGTCTATGAGGGTGCCCGTGTTTACGGATTTGGGGTTGTACCTGGTAGGTTCATTGATAATTTGTGTGAGATTGAGGACATCAAGCTTAGATTGTAGGATGGCCGGGGTGTTAAGCATGTCCCAGTTTAGGTCACCTAGTAGCACGAGCTCAGACGATAGATGGGCAATCAATTCGCATTTGGTGCCGAGGGCACAGCTGGGATCAGAGGGTGGTCTATAGCAGACGGCAACGGGGAGAGACTTGTTTCTAGAAAGGTGAATTTTTAGAAGCTCGAATTGTTTGGGTACAGACCTGCATAGTAAGACAGAACTCTGCAGGCTATCTTTGCAGTAGATTGCAACACCGCCCCCTTTGGCAGTTCTATCTTGGCGGAAAATGTTATGGTTAGGGATGTAGATTTCAGGGGTTTTGGTGGTTTTCCAGAGCCAGGATTCAGACACGGCTAAGACATCCGGGTTGGCAGAGTGTGCTAAAGCAGTGAGTAAAACAAACTTAGGGAGTAGGCTTCTAATGTTAACATGCATGAAACCAAGGCTTTTACGGTTACATAAGTCAACAAATGAGAGCACCTGGGGAGTAGGAGTGGAGCTAGGCACTGCAGGACCTGGATTAACCTCTACATCACCAGAGGAACAGAGGAGAAGTAGGATAAGGGTACGGCTAAAGGCTATAAGAACTGGCCGTCTAGCACGTTCGGAACAAAGAGTAAAAGGAGCAGGTTTCTGGGCACGATAGCATAGATTCAAGGCATAGTGTACAGACAAAGGTAAGGTAGGATGTGAGTACATTGGAGGTTAACCTAGGCATTGAGTAATTATGAGAGAGATATAGTCTCTAGAGACGTTTAAACCAGGTGATGTCATCTCATATGTAGGAGGTGGAACAACATGGTTGGTTAAGGCATATTGAGCAGGGCTAGAGGCTCTACAGTGAAATAAGACAGTAATCACTAACGAGGACAGTAATGGACAAGGAATATTGATATTAGAGAGAGGTATGCGTAGCCAAGTGATCATATGGGTCCAGTGAGTGGTTGGGCTGGCTGGGGACACGGCGATTCAGACAGTTAGTAGGCCGGGGCTAACAAGCTAGCAGTTAGTAGGCCGGGGCTAACAAGCTAGCAGTTAGCAGACCGAGGCTAGCAAGCAAGCAATTAGCAAACCGGGGCTAGCAAGCTAGCAGTTGCAGACCGGGGCTCGCAAGCTAGCAGTTAGCAGACCGGGGATAGTAAGCTAGCAGAAGGGCCTTTGGGGGACGTCGCGATGGAGGTAAGTCTGTTTTTACCTCCTCGTGCTGTGACGTCGATAGACCAGTCGTGGATTAGTATGGTTCCAAGTAGCTCTAGATAGCTAGCAGGCCGCAGTTAGCAGAATGGGCCTTCTGCGGACGTCGCGCCTGAGGGGCCTGTTGGAATCCTCGGGCAGATTATGTCGGTATTCCAGTCGTAGAGGATTGGCGGTGTTCCGTGCCCCGTACCGGCAGTAGAAGGGGTCCGGATATTGTAGCCCAGGAGTGGGTAGCCCAGAAGCCCTAGCCGGGCTAGCTTCAGGCTAATTGGTGCTTGCTCCGGGATGGAAACGCTAGCCAGAAGTAGTCACCCGGGATTGCGGTTAGCTAGTTGCGAAGATCCAGATGAAAAGGTTCAGAGTTTGCGGTAGGAATCCGGGGATATGGAGAGAAAAATAGGTCCGTTATGTACTTTTTTGAGTCACATTGTATGAACTGGCGAGAGCTTTCCGAGCTAAAGGTTAGCTGATGACCTCTAGCAGTGGTTTGCTGACTGATAGCTGGTAGCTAGTTAGCTGGCTAGCTTCAGTTGAGGGATTCCAGATCCGAAGTAAATAGAAATACTTTAGAAAAAAACAGATCCACGCCGCATTGGGTGAGGCGGGTTGCAGGAGAGTATTTAGAAGTTGAGGTTTAGGAAAATATTTTTAAAAGATATGCGAAGAAAAATATATAAAAAGATATATACAAGGGACACGACAGGACAAAGACGTCTGACTGCTACGCCATCTTGGAATCATCACACATACTGTATGTGTTGACTGTTCTATTCACGAGTAATTGATTAGACTGTATGTAACCCCTGTCTGAGTGCTTCCATGTGTTTATGGATATATGTGTGCATGCATATCATATCTGTTTAATGTATCTCAGGTGATCGAGGTGCTGGTGCGGGTGGAGCAGGGTCTGTTCAGGAAGGTGGTGAAGCATCTGAACCAGGTGGAGGAGCAGGTTCTGGAGAGCCTGGCCTGGAGGGGGGGATCCCCGCTGTGGGACAGCGTCAGGGGGGCCAAGAACCAACCACCCTCCTGCCAGGAGGTAGGACATCCACAGTACCCCTCCCAATCCTCATCACATTAACAGACAGGAAAATGATGCCAAGTCTCACTTCTCACCCACATGCTGAATCATGTGAACCCAAAGGAATACTGAATTCAATGTCTTGAAAAAGATGGACTGGACTGAAATTAGTACAAAATAATAATTGTTCTCATTGATGTTCAGGTGATGCCATCACAGCATCTGGAAGATGGGGACGAAGCCGCCCCTCTCACCCCCAACAACCATGGCACTGACCTGGGCGCCAACCGTGGTGGGAAAGGTTAGTCAGTTAGCTTTTTATTCAGAAAGTCAGTTTGTCATTTAGCTCAAAATCAAATCAAGTGAAATTCTATTGGTCACATACACATGGTTAGCAAATGTTAATGTGAGTGCAGCAAAATGCTTGTGCTTCTAGTTCCGACAGTGCAGTAATATCTAACAAGTAATCTAACAATTTCCCAACAACTACCTAATACACACAAATCTAAAGGGGTGAATGAGAATATGTACATAAACTCTGCAAAAAAAGTAACGTCTTCTCACTGTCAACTGCGTTTATTTTCAGCAAACTTAACATGTGTAAATATTTGTATGAACATAACAAGATTCAACAACTGAGACATAAACTGAACAAGTTCCACAGACATGTGACTAACAGAAATGGAATAATGTGTCCCTGAACAAAGAGGGGTCAAAATCAAAAGTAACAGTCAATATCTGGTGTGGCCACCAGCTGCATTAAGTACTGCAGTGCATCTTCTCATGGACTGCACCAGATTTGCCAGTTCTTGCTGTGAGATGTTACCCCACTCTTCTACCAAGGTACCTGCATGTCCCCAGACATTTCTGGGGGGAATGGCCCTCTCACCCTCCGATCCAACAGGTCCCAGACGTGCTCAATGGGATTGAGATCCGGGCTCTTCGCTGACCATGGCAGAACACTGACATTCCTGTCTTGCAGGAAATCACGCACAGAACGAGCAGTATGGCTGGTGGTATTGTCATGCTGGAGGGTCATATCAGGATGAGCCTGTAGGAAGGGTACCACATGAGGGAGGAGGGTGTCTTCCCTGTAACGCACAGCGTTGAGATTGCCTGCAATGACAACAAGCTCAGTCCGATGATGCTGTGACACACCACCCCAGACCACGACGGACCCTCCACCTCCCGCTCCAGAGTACAGGCCTCGGTGTAACGCTCATTCCTTTGATGATAAATGCTCATTCCTTTGACGATAAAAGTGAAGAGCACTTTTTGCCAGTCCTTTCTGGTCCAGCGACGGTGGGTTTGTGCCCATAGCCGACGTTGTTTCCGCTGATATCTGGTGAGGACCTGCCTTACAACAGGCCTACAAGCCCTCAGTCCAGCCTCTCTCAGCCTATTGCGGACAGTCTGAGCACTGATGGAGGGATTGTGCGTTCCTGGTGTAACTCGGGCAGTTGTTGTTGCCATCCTGTACCTGTCCCGCAGGTGTGATGTTCAGATGTACCGATCCTGTGCAGGTGTTGTTACCCGTGGTCTGCCATTGCGAGGACGATCAGCTGTCCGTCCTGCCTCCCTGTAGCGCTGTTTTAGGCGTGTCACAGTACGGACATTGCAATTTATTGCCCAGGCCACATCTGCAGTCCTCATGCCTCCTTGCAGCATGCATAAGGCACGTTCACGCAGATGAGCAGTTTGCCTCCGGTGATGTGTTGTGCAGACCGCACCACCCTCTGGAGAGCCTTGCGGTTGAAGGCCGTGCGGTTGCCGTACCAGGCTGTGATACAGCCCGACAGGATGCTCTCAATTGGGTGACAAGCCAAATTTCTTCAGCCTCCTGAGGTTGAAGAGGCGCTGTTGCGTCTTCTTCACCACGCTGTCTGTGTGGGTGGACCATTTCAGTTTGTTCGTGATGTGTACGCTGAGGAACTTAAAACTTTACACCTTCTCCACTCCTGTCCCTTCGATATGAATAGGGGGTGCTCCCTCTGCTGTTTCCTGCAGTCCACAATCATCTTCTTTGTTTTGTTGACGTTGAGTGAGAGGTTGTTTTCCTGACACCACACTCTGAGTGCCCTCGCCTCCTCCCTGTAGGCTGTTTCGTCGTTGTTGGTAATCAAGCCCACTGCTGTTGTGTCGTCTGCAAACTTGATGATTGAGTTGGATGCGTGCATGGCCACGCAGTCATGGGTGACAGGGAGTACAGGAGGGGGCTGAGCACGCACCCTTGTGGGGCCCCAGTGTTGAGGGTCAGCGAAGTGGAGATGTTGTTCCCTACCTTCACCACCTGGGTCGGCCCGTCAGAAAATCCAGGACCCAATTGCACAGGGTAGGGTTGAGTCCCAGGGCCACCAGCTTGATGATGAGCTTGGAGGGTACTGAGCTGTTGTCAATGAACAGCATTCTTACAAAGGTATTCCTCTTGTCCAGATGGGATAGGGCATTGTCTCTGGACCTGTTGGGGCGTAATGCAAACTGAAGTGGGTTTAGGGTGGCCGGTAAGGTGGAGGTGATATGATCCTTGACTAGTCTCTCAAAGCACTTCACAATGACAGAAGTGAGTGCTACGGGGCGGTAGTCATTTAGTTCAATTATCTTGGCCTTCTTGGGTACAGGAACAATGGTGGCCATCTTGAAGCATGTGGGGACAGCAGACTGGGATAGGGAGCTATTGAATATGTCTGTAAACACACCAGCCAGCTGGTTTACGTGTACTCTGAGGACGCGGCTAGGGATGCCGTCTGGGCCAGCAGCCTTGCGAGGGTTAACACATTTAAATATTTTACTCACGTCGGCCACAGAGAAAGAGAGGGGGGGGCGCAGTCCTTGTTAGTGGGCCGCGACGATGGCACTGTATTATCCTCAATGCGGGCAAAGAAAGTGTTTAGTTAGTCTGGAAGCGTGGCTGGTTTTCTTTTTGTAGTCCGTGATTTCCTGTAGACCCTGCCACATATGTCTCGTGTCTGAGCCGTTGAATTGCGACTCCACTTTGTTTCTATACTGACATTTTGCCTACACTGTAACTACACTGTTTATATTTTATATTCAGTCATATTCCCAGACCTCTTTCCATGGTTAAATGAGGTGGTTCGCGCTTTCAGTTTTGCGTGAATGCTGCCATCCATCCAGAGTTTCTGGTTAGTGTAGGTTTTAATAGTCACAGTAGGTACAACATCTCCAATGCACTTTTTTAATAACTCACTCACCAAGTCAGCGTATAGATCAATGTTGTTATCTGAGGCTGACCGGAACGTATCCCAGTCCGCGTGATCAAAACAATCTTGAAGCGTAGATTCCAATTGGTCAGACCAGCTTTGAATGGTTCTAGTCACTGGTACATCCTGTTTGAGTTTCTGCCTGTAAGACAGTAGGAGCAAGATGGCGTCGTGGTGGAATTTGCCGAAGGGAGGGCGGGGGAGGGCTTTGTATGCATGATCGAGTGTATTACACCCGCGCGTAGTGCAATCAATATGCTGATAGAATTTAGGTAGCCTTGTTCTCAAATTTGCTTTGTTAAAATCCCCAGCTACAATAAATGCTAATTCAGGATATATGATTACCAGTTTACATAGAGTCCAGTGAAGTTCCTTGAGGGCCGTCGTGGTGTCTGCTTGAGGGGGAATGTACACAGCTGTGACGATAATTTACAATAATTCCCTTGGGAGATAAATGACTGGCATTTGATTGTAAGGAATTCTAGGTCTGGTGAGCAGATGGACTTGAGTTCCTGTATGTTGTTAGGATTACACCATGAGTCGTTAATCATGAAGCATACACCCCCGCCCTTCCTCTTCCCAGAGAGGAGTTTACCTCTATCTGCGTGATGCATGGAGAAACCAGGTGGCTGAACCGATTCTGACAACATATCCAGAGAGAGCCATGTTTCCGTGAAACAGAGAATGTTACAAACTCTAATGTCTCTCTGGAAGGCAACCTTTGCTCGAATTTCATCTCCCTTGTTGTCAAGAGACTGGACATTAGCGAGTAGTATACTCGTGGGCGACGTGCACGTCTACGGAGCCAGAACAGGAGGCCACTCCGTCTGCCCCTCCGTCTGCCCCGTTGTTTTGGGTCGGCTTCTGGGATTAGGTCCATTGTCCTGGGTGGTGGTCCAATTAACCATGTCAAGTTAACCATGTCACTCCTCCCTTTCCTCTCCCCCCCAGGTGTGTCCACCACCACCATGTTGGACCGCTACAGCTGCCCCACCACGGGCTCGGCCAGGAGACGGCTGTTTGTGGATGTGTCCTGCGACGCCCCCTCGGACCCCTCCACCACCACCCCTACTACCAACCTCAGGACCTCCCAGGCCATCCCTGCTGGACAGACGGTGGTCACCATGGCAACGGCCAAAGTTACCGCTAACAACGGACAGACGGTCACCATACCTGTGCAAGGTGACATTTGCAGATGAATTACTGTACAGTATGTCATTATGTTTTTTTGTACACCTTATGCCCCTACTGCCAAATTACTGTATGACTCCTATATGCATTATATAGGGGGGTTTCTGACTCCAATGCAGCATGCAGGTTGCTACACTATGATGAATCCTATACAATTATTTCATATTATAAATGAGCAATATCATGCTCTCTGACCTTTTTAGGAATAGCCAATGAGAACGGAGGCATCACCTTCATCCCTGTCAAGGTCATTGTGACGGGACAAGGTACGGCCACGCTCCAGCCCCTGTCTGCCCAGTCCCTGACTGGCACTTTGACCAGCCAACCACAGACCACCACCACCCTGAACAGTCCCACTCTCCAGGGCAGCCACGCCGCCGGCAAGCCAATCAAGAAGCCGGCAGCCCAGGGCCCGTCCAATAACGGGCCTCAGAAAAAGAGTTCCCTCTCGCTGTTCTTCCGCAAGGTAAGGGAACACAAACACCATCTTCATCTGGCACGGAATTTAAAGGGGTACTTCAGGCATGTTACAAATCTAACTCATCTTTTGGATATGGATAAAATCGTTTGGATCCGTCCTAGTAGTCTGTTTCTGCCCAAGCTTTAAGAACCGTACAACTATAGTGCTTCATACCATACATTTTTGCTTGAGTTTAAAGACTTAAAGCCACTGTGCTGTGCCAACAGGTGTACCACCTGGCCAGTGTGCGTCTCAGAGACATGTGTGCCAAGCTGGACATCTCTAGTGAGCTGCGGAGGAAGATCTGGACGTGTTTCGAGTACTCTCTGGTGCACTACACAGAGCTCATGATGGACCGACACCTAGACCAGCTCCTCATGTGTGCTGTGTACGTCATGACCAAGGTAGGTTAGAGTGTGTGTGTGTGGGATGTTTGTGTGGGGCGGGGGTTATGGGTGTGCGTGTGCATAAGGTACTGTACCATGCAGTTTATGTGTAGCATGCAGATTGTTTGTGTGTCCTCTTCCTAAAGACTTGTATTTGTGTTTCCTACCGTTGTTAAGGTGACCAAAGAGGACAAGTCCTTCCAGAACATCATGAAGTGTTACCGCTCTCAGCCCCAGGCCAGCAGCAGCGTGAGTAATGTAGTAGGGCCTTATGGCTAGGGTCAGGAGATTTTCCTGACCAGTAATAACTCCAGGCTCTAGTTTGAGCCTATTGTACTGTGGCAGCGTCATTGTTTTTCCCTTATAGACACTGGAGTATTGTCAGTTGGTAGTGGCAAAGCTATCATTGGACCACCAGCTGTCTGATTTTGTTTACCAGGTCTACAGGAGTGTGTTGATCTCTGGGAGGAAGAGACGTCACTCAGGAAGCAGTGAGGGAAATGGACAGAGCTCTCCTACACAGACCAGCCATGAGGGTAGGAACACAAACACACACACACACACACACACAAACGCTATTTTCCATCTCCCTTTCTCTCTACGCCCCTTAGGAAGTGGAGACAGCAGCCCCGTACCCATGCGTTCCACCAGCACCCTACCCACCCCTCAGCCTGGCAGCACCCCATCCACCCCCACCCTGGCCCCCTCCACCTTCCTCTCCTCATCCCTCCCTCCCTCCCAGCAGCAGGATGATGAAGGGGGAGTGGTGGTGGGGGGGGAGCAACGAGGAGACCTCATCCACTTCTACAACCGGGTCTACATCAAACAGATGCGCCACTTTGCCCTGCGCTACTCGCCCAGCTCATCCTCTGCAGGGGTGAGAGAGAGAGAGAAAAGAAGGAAGTTATGTTTACAAACTAGCCTCTATTCTGCAAACCTTTCACTTTTTGCATTGTCTTTTGTTTTGAAAACGAACTCTGCTGCGTGTGTTTATCCTTGACAGCTAGAGTCTCCTCCCCTGTGCCTGTACCCCTCCCTGAGGACCAGCTCCCCTCGCAGGGTCCTCCTGTCCCACAACCACTCCATCTATATCTCTCCCCATAAGGCTAGTGACAGCCCCCCCACCGCTACCGCACAGGACAAGATATTCTACTACATCTGCAGCGGCCCAGCCAACGTGAGTCACAAGTACACGCACATACATTACTCATGCACACAATGTACACTGGTTCAGCACAGTATTTTTCAAAGCCTTACAGTGGCTAATTGATTGGTTGAATCAGGTGTGTTAATGCTGGAGTAGAACAAAAGCCTACACTCCCTATAGTGGAGCTTCAGGACCAGGTTTTGATGGCGTCTCGTACTAGTGTCCTTAATCTAAAAACCCTAACTGTTTCTGGAACCTTACCTGACCTATGATGATGATGAACCTCCCTAACCTGTGTCTCTGACCTCTATCTCTTTATGTGCAGCGCCTGGCGGAGATCAACAGTATGATCCGCACCGGGGAGACGCCCACCAAGAAGCGCAGCATGCAGCTGGAGGAGGAGCCGTCCCCCAAGAGGTTGTGTCCGAACAACCAGACAGCCCTCTTCCGCAGGCTACAAGACGTGGCCAACCATTGTAGCTCCTCCCACTAAGGTTGAACACACCCCCTTCAGAACACACCACTGGCTGAAGTCGGTAGTCACCATACTAGACTGCCATGTTAGAAACAAATAAACTGGCAACATCATCAATATCAAAATTGATGAGGATACATTTGTTTTTCATAAAGGATAAGATCTTCTAGTCTAAGGTTAGTATGATGGTTTAAGTTCAGAGTTAGCCTGAACTATTGGTGGTTGGTAGTTAAACATCAGATTTTAGGTTACTTCCGTGTGTTCTAGCATGGCCAGATTGTAAGTCCCTTAACACCATATTTTTCTATATACACCGAGTGCACAAAATATTAGGAACACCTTCCTAATGTTGAGTTGCTCCCCCCATTTTGCCCTCAAAACAGTCTCAATTCGTTGGGGCATGGACTACAAGGTGTCGAAAGCATTCCAAAGGGATGCTGGCCGATGTTGCCTCCAATGCTTCCCACAGTTGTATCAAGTTGGCTGGATGTCCTTTGGATGGTGGACCATTCTTGACACACAGGAAACTTGATAGTGAAAATCCCGGCGGCGTTGCAGTTCTTGACACACTCAAACTGGTGCGCCTGGCATCTACTACCATAACCCGTTCAAAGGCACTTAAATACACAATCCACGTCTCAATTGTCTCAAGGCTTAAAAATCCTTATTTAACCTGTCTCCTCCTCTTCATCTACACTGATTGAAGTGGATTTAACATCAATAACGTATCATAGCTTTCACCTGGATTCACCTGGTCAGTCTATGTCATGGAAAGAGCAGGTGTTCTTAATGTTTTGGACACTGTGTATGTCCAGAGTCGAATATATTTTGTCTAGAATACACAGCAATTACAGAATGGACCGCCATTGTTGTGGAGCTTTGCAAGTTTGCATATATGGTGGAGTATAATTCAAAATCACATGCATTTTGAAGTGTATTCTATCAGTGTTACTAACTTGCTTCATGCTCAGAATTTAGCTGTTCTATATACTATGAATGAATTCCTTTCAGTGTTTTGATATTCTTCTTGAGACAAAATCCATCATTACACTCATATTCAGTATGTATTTAGGATTTCATATCTCAGAAGTTTATAAGATGAGTTTTTTAATGAGTTGCGTCAGAAGAGAAGAAAGCACTTAACAATGACCATGTTCTTAAAATATTTTGTACATTGTTTGGCCTTGAGTACATGCAAGCATTTCAAATAAGTATTTTTAAAGCTTTTGTAACACTGCCGGGTTTCTTTTCCAAAGTCTTTGAGCTTAATTTTATGTTGTTATTTTGTGTATAATTATTTAACTAGGCAGGTCAGTTAAGGACAAACTCTTATTTTCAATGACAGCCTTGGAACAGTGGGAAGGAACTGCCTTGTTCAGGGGCAGAACAACACATTTTTACTTTGTCAGCTCAGGGATTCAATCTTGCAACCTTTTGGTTACTAGTCCAACACTCTAACCACTAGGCTACCTGCCGCCGTAACATATGTATGCTATTTTTCTAACTTTAGATATGTTAGCAAGAAACAGTAACTTTCCTTTTTAGCAATGACGATACTTAGTAGTAGAATCACTGACAACAATATTTGTTTTCTGTCTCATGTAGCTTCCATTAATTATACAGTAATACTTTTAGTATCCAATACATTTTATAATTGTGTTGTTAGTCACAATGGCATGTTATCGTTTTGTTGATCAGCAACTGAAAAGTCATGGAAAATGTCTTTGTCTTAACATTGTTGTAAAATAAATAAAAAATAAAGCATATTATTTTATCGTAGGCAGTGTGATTAGTGCCTTTATCTGTTTCTGAAGCAATTAATTTAAGCGATGTAGTACTTGTACATGTCTTTGTTTAACTTGTCTTCCCTTTAAAAATAATCATCCTTTGGAAATAAAAAGATCTACTTAGGAACCATACAAAAGTGCCCTTAATTCATCACAAGATGTTATGTTTGTGATTGTCAGTAAGCTCACCACTAGATGTTCACCACTAGATGGTGCTGTATGTATATCCAGTAGTAAAATACTACGGCGAGATGACCTGAGGTCTTTACAAAGTACAGAATCACTGAATCACAAAAATCACAGACTTCTATAATGTGTGAGGAGTATACAGGAGGACAGGGATTGTGCTTTATGTGAATGTCTTTGTTGTTAGTTTTTCAATTAGGCATTCAACTGTCTCCACATGTACATATGTCAATGTTGTTCCTTCCATGAGCCAATAGTTTATCAGATCATAATAATACGCATTTTCTCTACACAACATCTGATTTGTAAGGGGGACAGTCCGACCTCAGCTGTTGAAGATAGCCAGGGCTGAAACCTGACTAGGTCATAAGCAGCAGGTAGCATAGCGATTAAGAGCATTGCGTCAGTAACCAAAAGGTTGCTGGTTTGAATCCACGAGCTGACTAGGTGAAAATTTGGTTGATGTGCCCTTGAGCAAGGCACTTAACCCTAATTGCTTGTGTAAGTCACTCTGGATAAGAATGTCTGCTAAATTACTCAAATGTAAATAAGCAATGTGCCATAATCCCATCTCTTAACTTCAATGGTACAGAATACAAAGCTTCCTGCTCTTGAACTGAAATATGTCAAGGTTACGATAATCCCAACATGGACAGTGGTGTGTTATGTTGTGACTTTGACAAAGCTCTGTCCACAGCAAAGATACCTGGGTTAAAGATACATTCAATAAACCCAACTAAAAGGCATTCACACAACAAAATGTGACTATGGCTATGTCACAGATGTAACTAATTGCCTATAATTTAAATGTATTAATTGACTCTAATGGAAATTAAATAATTGACTATTTAAGTGGTCATCTGTACTATATTTAACCCTTTGTTCTGTCTTGTTGAGAAAGTGGTGAATGTATTTGACAGACAAAAACTACAAGGAAAGCAGACGGCTGCTTCCTGGGCTGCACCACTTCCTGTGCTTTTCACTTATTTTCTTTTGAACCGTTTTATTTGTATGGTTTATTGAATGCTTGTTTCTGAGAATGTGTTAATGTGTTCAGATAATTTCCCCGGCTGAGAGGTGAACAACTGTATAAACCATTCTATTATTTATTAAATGTGTACTCTTTTGTGTTAGCTTCTACTTCATGCTGCTGCTCAATCCAAAATCAACCCCTTCAATTTTCCACCTTTTGACATTTGGCAGGATCTGTGGCACTAATGCTGTGTTTACACAGGCAGCCCATTTTTTATATTTTTCCACTAATTGGTCTTTTGACCAATCAGATCAGCTCTTTTGCCAATAAGATCAGAATGGGCTGCCTGTGTAAACATAGCTTTAGTGGGCAGATGTGGGTTAGATCCAGTTTTCTCTCAATTGGTGGTTCTGGGGGTGGCTGGAGCAGAAGATGCAACTTATCTACCTGTTGGTCTTGTCGGAGACAAAGTGTTGGCTCTTAAATAAAGTTGTGATTGGAAAAGAAGCTCATTCATTTCATGGTTTATTGGTCAATTGAGGAGAAATTAGCAACAACAACAACAAAAAAGACTCCTGGGCTGTGCTTCTCCGCCACTGAAGCTGGATGCTTCCTGAAAGAACACGAAAGCTCTACCTCCCGTGCCTTTGGCTTCTTTTCTTTGATAAGTTTGAAGTTTTTTTTCTGGGGTCAGGTAATTAATTGCTCCTACTCAAAAGGTGAACTGTCTAAATGACGCCCAATCATTTTTTAAATTAGTACTCTTTTTGTTTGCCTTTACTCCATGCTGTTAGGCCTTAACCTGAAACCCACAAGGGAATAGGCCAAGAAACACATGGAGGCAGGAGCTTGAGGCAGATACTAAGAAAACCGGCATAGGGTGGAGCGAGCTGGAGAAGACTGCCCAGATCAGAATGTGATGGAGATTTGTCAATGGCCCTATGTGCTTCCTGAAGAGTGATAGTAAAACATGATTGGCTCATGGTAAAAAGCATCATGCTGTTTTTGCTCCCACTGTACTATTGTGACCTAAACTCAGGCAGGATGTTTCTCTCTTAATTCTCCATGTCCTTCCAGACCCTTTGGTCTCTTCAAATCAAGTCAGATTCCTTTTGGCACTCAAAATGCACCTGCCACTGTGCTACAAAATGTTATTTGCATGAGCTGCTGTGGTCGTGAGTGTCACAGAGCGACAACACTCTCATCCTTATATTTTAATGTTGATATTCACCTTTTAAATACATTTATACATAGCATCTCTCCCTCTATGGATTTGATGTGTCTGTTATACAGATGTAGGATCTTAATTTGACCTATATTGTCACAGCAAAATAGTCCTGCAGCAACAGGATTTTTATGTTTAGTCCATAATGTTGCTTGATCAGTGGTTAGGGTATTACCTACAAACTCAACTCTGGACCTCGAACCCAGTTCCACTGCAGTTTTACCTGGAACACCAGGTGTGTGCCATTAGTTATCAGGTAGAACAGAACACCAGCAGGCTCCGAACCTCGTAGGGCAGGTCTGGGCATCTCCAGTCCTCGGGGGCCTGATTGGTGTCACACTTTTGCCCCAGCCCCAGCTAACACACCTGACTCCAATAATCAACTAATCATGATCTTCAGTTAATAATGCAATTTGTTTAAATCAGGTGTGTATGCTAGGGGTGGGGGAGAAGTGTGACACCAATCATTGCCCCCAAGGACTGGAATTGCCCAGGCCTGTCGTAGGGTAAGAGTTTAATACCCCTGGGCAATTATCTGGCCAAAAGTAGCTTACATGAAACGTGCAATACTATTAATATATATAAACATCTGTTAGTGTGGGTTTTCAGTGAATTTATGTAAATCAGGAAGCTCATCTGCATTCCCTGGGTGGCAGTAAAATTCTCAACAACAAAAGAGTGATCAAATTAAGATCCTACATCTTTAGGAATGGCAGCTTAAATAGAAACCCAACAAACACCCATTGCTTGTTGAAATTATTACTAATGCAGACCATTGTAAAGTACAGTATTACACATTTCAGCAACCCTTGGAGAAATTGAAGGGGGGAAAATGCTAATTGTGTTTAGTGGTAGTATACAGTGCATTTGGAAAGTATTCAGACCCCTTCCCTTTTTTCACATTTTGTTAAGTTACTTGTTTTAAATTGTAGTTTTCCCCCCTCATCAATCTACACACAATACCTCATAATGAAAAAGCGAAAAAAGGTTTAGATTGAATATGAAATATCATATTTACATAAGCATTCAGACCATTTACTCAGTACTTTGTTGAAGCACCTTGGCAGCGATTACAGCCTTGAGTCTTCTTGGGTATGACGCTACAAGCTTGGCACGCCTTTATTTTGGGAGTTTCTCCAATTCTTCTCTGCAGATCCTCTCAAGCTCTGTCAGGTTGGATAGGAACTTTGCTGTACAGAGATGTTCGATCGGGTTCAAGTCCGGGCTCTGACTGGGCACATTCAAGGACATTCAAAGACTTGTTCCCGAAGCCACTCCTGCGTTGTCTTCGCTGTGTGCTTAGGGTCATTGTCCTGTTGGAAATTCAACCTTCGCCCCTGTCTAAGGTCCTGAGCGCTCTGGAGCAGGTTTTCATCAAGGATCTCTGTACTTTGCTCTGTTCATCTTTCCCTCAATCTCTCGAAAATCTTGTTTCTCATTGTCTGAGAGTCATTTAGGTGCCTTTTGGCAAACTCCAAGCAGGCTGTCATGTTCATTTTACTGAGGAGTGGCTTCCATCTGGCCACTACCATAAAGGCCTGATTGGTGGAGGGCTGCAGAGGTGGCTGTTATTCTGGAAGGTTCTCCCATCTCCACAGAGGAACTCCGGAGCTCTGTCAGAGTCACCTCCCTGATCAAGGCCCTTCTCCGCGGATTGTTCAGTTTGGCCTAGCGGCCAGCTCTAGGACGAGTCTTGGTGGTTCCAAACTATTTCCATTTAAGAATGATGGAGGCCACTGGGGGACGTTCAATGCTGCAGACATTTTTAAGTACCCTTCCCCAGATCTGTGCCTCGACATAATCCTGTCTCAGAGCTCCATGGACAATTCCTTCAGGCCTCATGGCTTTGTTTTTGCTCTGACATGCTCTGTCAACTGTGGGACCTTATCAAATCAAATTGTATTAGTCACATGCGCCGGATACAACAGGTGTAGATCTTACAGTGAAGAGCCCACAACCAACAATGCAGTTTCAAAAAATACGGACAAGAATAAGAGACAAAAGTAACAAGTAATTATAGAGAAGCAGTAAAACAACAATAGTGAGACTATATACAGGGGGGTACCGGTTAGTTGAGGTAGTATGTACATGTAGGTAGAGTTATTGACGTAACTATGCATAGATGACAACAACAGAGAGTAGCAGCGGTGTAAAGAGAGTGGGGGCAATGCAAATAGTCTGGGTAGCCGTTTGATTAGATGTTCAGGAGTCTTATGGCTTGGGGATAGAAGCTGTTTAGAAGCCTCTTGGACCTCGACTTGGCGCTCCGGTACCGCTTGCCGTGCGGTAGCAGAGAGAACAGTCTACGACTAGGGTGGCTGGAGTCTTTAACAATTTTTAGGGCCTTCCTCTGACACCGCCTGGTATAGAGGTCCTGGATGGCAGGAAGCTTGGCCCCAGTGATGTACTGGGCCGTTCGCACTACCCTCTGTAGTGCCTTGCGGTCGGAGGCCGAGGAGTTGCCATACCAGGCAGTGATGCAACCAGTCAGGATGCTCTCGATGGTGCAGCTGTAGAACCTTTTGAGGATCTGAGGACCCATGCCAAATCTTTTCAGTCTCCTGAGGGGGAATAGGTTTTGTCGGGGCCTCTTCACAACTGTCTTGGTGTGCTTGGACCATGTTAGTTTGTTGGTGATGTGGACACCAAGGAACTTGAAGCTCTCAACCTCCTCCACTGCAGCCCCTTCGATGAGAATGGGGGCATGCTCGGTCCTCTTTTTCCTGTAGTCCACAATCATCTCCTTTGTCTTGGTCACGTTGAGGGAGAGGTTGTTGTCCTGGCACCACACGGCCAGGTCTCTGACATCCTCCCTATCGGCTGTTTCGACGCTGTCGGTGATCAGGACTACCACTGTTGTGTCATTGGCAAATTTAATGATGGTGTTGGAGTCGAGTCGTGCCTGGCCGTGCAGTCATGAGTGAACAGGGAGTACAGGAGGGGACTGAGCACGCACCACTGAGGGGCCCCTGTGTTGAGGATCAGCGTGGCGGATGTGTTGTTACCTATCCTTACCACCTGGGGGCGGCCCGTCAGGAAGTCCAGGATCCAGTTGCAGAGGGAGGTGTTTAGTCCCAGGGTCCTTAGCTTAGTGAGGAGCTTTGAGGGCACTATGGTTTTGAACGCTGAGCTGTAGTCAATGAACAGCATTCTCACATAGGTGTGCCTTTTGTCCAGGTGGGAAAGGGCAGTGTGGAGTGCAATAGAGATTGTATCATCTGTGGATCTGTTGGGGCAGTATGCAAATTGAGGTGGGTCTAGGGTTTCTGGGATAATGGTGTTGATGTGAGACATGACCAGCCTTTCAAAGCACTTCATGGCTACAGATGTGAGTCCTACGGGTCGGTTGTCATTTGGGCAGGTTACCTTAATGTTCTTGGGCACAGGCACTATGGTGGTCTGCTTAAAACATGTTGGTATTACAGACTCGGACAGGGAGAGGCTGAAAATGTCAGTGAAGACACTTGCCAGTTGGTCAGCGCATGCTCACAGTACACGTCCTGGTAATCCGTGAATGTTGATCTGTTCAAAGGTCTTACTCACATCGGCTGTGGAGAGCGTGATCACACAATGTTCCGGAACAGCTGGTGCTCTCATGCATGTTTCAGTGTTATTTGCCTCGAAGCAAGCATAGGTGTAGTTTAGCTCGTCTGGTAGGCTCGTATCACTAGGCAGGTCTCGGCTGTGCTTCCCTTTGTAGACTGTAATGGTTTGCAAGCCCTGCCACATCCGACGAGCGTCAGAGCCGGTGTAGTATGATTCGATCTTAGTCCTGTATTGACGCTTTGCCTGTTTGATGGTTTGTCAGAGGGCATTAGTTTAGAATCCCGCACCTTGAAAGCGGCAGCTCTAGCCTTCAGCTCAGTGCAGATGCTGCCTGTAATCCATGGCTGGTTGCGGTATGTACGTACGGTCACTGTGGGGATGACGTCATCAAAGCACTTATTGATGAAGCCAATGACTGATGTGGTGTACTCCTCAATGCCATCGGAGGGATCCCGGAACATATTCCAGTCTGTGCTAGCAAAACAGTCCTGTAGCTTAGCATCTGCTTCATCTGACCACTTTTTTATTGATCTAGTCACTGTTGCTTCATTCTTTAATTTTAACTTGTAAGCAGGAATCAGGAGGTTAGAATTATGGTCAGATTTGCCAAATGGAGGGCGAGGGAGAGCTTTGTGTGCGTCTCTGTGTGTGGAGTATAGGTGGTCCAGAGTTTTTTGTCCCTCTGGTTGCACATTTAACATGCTGATAGAAATTTGGTAAAACGGATTTAAGTTTCTCTGCATTAAAGTCCCCAGCTACTAGAAGCGCCGCCTCTGGGTAAGCGTTTTCTTGTTTGCTTATGGCGGAATACAGCTCATTCAATGCTGTGTTAGTGCCAGTACTTTGCTCTGTTCATCTTTCCCTCAATCTCTCGAAAATCTTGTTTCTCATGGTCTGAGAGTCATTTAGGTGCCTTTTGGCAAACTGTGGTGCTATGTAAACAGCTACGAAAAATACAGATGAAAACTATAGATGTATATTGTTGTCTACAGCTTGTCATGAGATACTCTACCTCAGGCGAGCAATAGCTCGAGACTTCCATAGATATCGTGCACCAGCAGTTATTTACAAAAATACATAGTCTACGGTAGCGGCAACATTATGTACAAAATAAGTAAAACAATAAGTTACAAACAACGCAAATAAACAAACAAAAAAAACACAATAGGTTGGGGACACGTAAAACGTCTGCCTTTCTCTCCATCGCCATCTTACTTATATAGACATGTGTGCCTTTCCAAATCATGTCCAATCAGTTGAATTTACCACAGGTGTACTCCAATCAAGTTGTAGAATCTCAAGGATGATCAATGGAAACAGGATGCACCTGAGCTCAATTTCGAGTCTCATAGCAAAGGGTCTGAATAGTTATGTAAATAAGGTATTTTTTTTGTTTGTTTTTTTCACAAAAAAATAAACAGTTTTCGCTTTGTCATTATGGGGTATTATGTGTAGGTTGATGAGGGAAAAAATGTATTCATCAATTTTAGAATAAGGCTGTAACATTACAAAATGTGGAAAAGGGAAGGGGTCTGAATGCTTTCCGAATGCACTGTACATCGTATCTGTTCTTGTAGTGCTGAGTCACACACACACACACACACACACATGTTGTTTTACTGTCCTTGTGGGGACCAAACAATTGATACCCATTCAAAATCCTAACCCTAACTGTAACCCCAAAATCCTAACCCTAATTGTAACCCTAAACCTAACCCTTGGCCTAAAATTGCCTTTTCCTTGTGGGGACTATCCTTGTAAGGACTTCTGGTCCCCACAAGGATAGTAAAACCAGAAACACACACACACAGATGAACACAAACAATGGCTCATCAGTTACTCTCGATTATCATATCAGCCAGCTGCCCTGAGACATAATTTGTGAACAATGATGTACCAGCATGTGCCAGCCGGGCAGCGTGCCATGCTTGGCGGACAGAATTCATAGTCATATTCAGTACCAGTTAATCCAGTTGTTGTACAGTCAGTGGTTGCATCCCAAATGGTACCCTATGCCCTATATAGTGCACTTCTTTCGACAAGGGCCCATAGGTAGTGCACTATATGACACTGTCCAGACCACTGTAACACAGCTGGTCTGGACAGTGTCATTTTCTCATGATGTCAGCACAGAAAAGACCAATGAAACAGAAATAGAATGAAAGGCCTCTAATGGCAATACTAAGTAGTTACAGCAACTTTGAACAGAATGCTGACAAATGATTTCAAATCAAGGAAGTTTAATAATGATGATGTGATGTTTCTGTACAATTCCAGTGAATACCATAAATAGTGTTCTACGTACAATCTGTTCACATTCATTTCATCCCAGACAGACACGATGCTTATACACTGAGTATGCAAAACATCAAGAACATCCGCTCGTTCCATGACATAGACTGACCAGGTGAATCCAGGTGGAAGCTATGATTCCTTATTGATGTCACTTGATCAGTGTAGATGAAGGAGACAGGTTAAAGACGGATTGCTAAGCCTTGAGACAATTGTGTGCCATTCAGACAAGACAAAATATTTAAGTGCCTTTGAATGGGGTATGGTAGTAGGTGCCAGGCGCACCAGTTTGTGTCAAGAACTGCAACGCTGTTGGGTTTTTCACGTTCAACAATTTCCCGTGTGTATCAAGAATGGTCCACCACCCAAAGGGCATCCAGCCAACTTGATACAACTGTTGGAAGCATTGGAGTCAACATGGACAGCATCCCTGTGGAACACTTTCAACACCTTTTAGAGTCAAAGTTAACTATCTGAGCGGAGCGGTGCAGCCCACAGTGCATGATCCCCACAGTAGACAGTCATTATCACTCTTATAGCACAGTCAGAGCCTAGCGCTCCATAGTCTGAACTAAATGACTATCGCCCCGTAGTCTGAACTAAATGACCATCGCCCCGTAGCGCTGCCTTTTGTCATCATGAAGTGCTTTGAGAGACTAGTCAAGGATCATATCACCTCCACCTTACCTGTCACCCTAGACCCACTTCAATGCAATTGGGTCCTGGACTTCCTGACAGGCCGCCCCCAGGTGTTGAAGGTAGGAAACAACATCTCTACTTCACTGATCCTCAACACTGGGGCACCACAAGAGGGCGTGCTCAGCACCCTCCTGTACTCTCTGTTCACCCATGACTGCGTGGCCACGCATGCCTCTAACTCAATCATCATGTTTGAAGACGACACAACAGTAGTAGGCTTGATTACCAACAATGACGAGACA
The DNA here is from genome assembly GCF_016432855.1 of Salvelinus namaycush. Classification (NCBI taxonomy): domain Eukaryota; kingdom Metazoa; phylum Chordata; class Actinopteri; order Salmoniformes; family Salmonidae; genus Salvelinus; species Salvelinus namaycush. The sequence goes on from NC_052327.1 coordinate 35,786,704, forward strand.
GCCTACAGGGAGGAGGTGAGGGCACTCGGAGTGTGGTGTCAGGAAAACAAACTCTCACTCAACGTCAACAAATCAAAGGAGATGATCGTGGACTTCAGGAAACAGCAGAGGGAGCACCCCCCTATCCACATCGACGGGACAGCAGTTCCTCGGCGTACACATCACGAACAAACTGAAATGGTCCACCCACACAGACAGTGTGGTGAAGAAGGCACAACAGCGCCTCTTCAACCTCAGAGGGCTGAAGAAATTTGGCTTGTCACCTAAAACCCTCACAAACTTTTACAGATGCACAATTGAGAGCATCCTGTCGGGCTGTATCACCAACTGGTACGGCAACTGCACCGCCCACAACCGCAGGGTTCTCCAGAGGGTGGTGCGGTCTGCACAACGTATCACCGGGGCAAACTACCTGCCCTCCAGGACACCTACAGCACCCGATGTCACAGGAAGGCCAAAAAGATCATCAAGGACAACAACCACCCGAGCCACTGCCTGTTCACCTCGCTACCATCCAGAAGGCGAGGTCTGTACAGGAGCATCAAAGCTGGGACCGAGAGACTGAAAAACAGCTTCTATCTCAAGGCCATCAGACTGTTAAACAGCCATCGCTAACACAGAGAGGCTGCTGCTAACATACAGACTTGAAATCATTGGCCACTTTAATAAATGGATCACTCGTCACTTAATAATGTTTATATATCTTGCATTACTCATCTCATATGTATATACTGTGTTTTATACCATCTATTGCATCTTGCCAATGCTGCTCTGTCATTGCTCATCCATATATTTATATTTATATATTCTTATTCCATTCCTTCACTAGATTTGTGTGTACTAGGTAGATGTTGTGGAATTGTTAGATTACATCTTAGATATTGCTGCACTGTCGGAACTAGAAGCACAAGCATTTGGCTACACTCGCAATAACATCTGCTAACCATGTGCATGTGACCAATAAGATTTGATTTGATAATGGCAGCTCTTGCTCCTTAATAATGAATTTTGATGCCAAAGCAGAATTATCATCTGACGTTCGTCCCCACTATAGGGGTGAATATGTACATCAGAGTTTTAAGTCCATAGCCTTGCTGTGTGTACATCAGCCTGCCAGCTTTGGGCCAATTCAGGCCTCAGTCTCACAATTTATTTAAATTTGGTTTCAAAAGTGTCACGCAATGATGCATGGTCCCTCTACCAATGCAAATTAAATATATTAGGAGGTGAATAGCCTCTAGTGAAGATTGTAATGACTGAGCAGTAGATTTGCATATTTATATTATAGGTTACTGATAAAAGGTGTAGCTGCAGATAGTAGGAGATGCATGTGTTTGTCATTCACCTTAACTGAACTGGTATTAACCACTTGCTTGGACAACACAGGATTCTTACTAAGATTTTCAGATGGATCCAGTAGGCTATACCCTATCAGGTTTTTATTATTATTATACAGGCATTATTCACAATGCATGGGTAATGCTGTTATTTACAATGACAGTTTCCTCTACGGTGTGTCAAGTTAAAGAGCAGAATAGGAAGTGAATGGGGGGTATATGCTGTATCTCTCTCTCTCTCCTTCTCTATCCCCTCCTTCCCCGTTCTCCCCCTACTAATCTCAGTGAAGCGCAGGTGATCTCTCTCTTGCTCCTCTTGGGTGGATCAAAACCTTGTGAACGGCAATGTTTCACCTCTCTCACTATCTCCTTCCATGTCCACCCTCACCCCCACCACCCTGCTCAAATCCCCCGTCTCTCCTCTGTGACAGACATCACAGCAGCACCCAGCTATTACTATTCAGAAAGCACACAGCTCTCTCACTGAATGAAACACCACACTAGGTCTATGTCCCAAAGGGTACTTGATTCCCTGTGTAGCGTACTTCATAGGGCTCTGGTCAAATGTGGTGCACTATACAGGGACTAGGGTGCCATTTGGGGCACATCCAACGGTTGTTTTTAGGGTTACCCATCTCTCTCAGCTGGATTTTTAAAGGGCAATCTGTCCCTGCCAATCATCAACTTGAAAAAAATGTCTAAAACTCCAAGTAATGCACTATATAGGGAATAGAGTGCAATTTTGGACACATCCCATGTATTGGAGGTCAGAGGCCTGCTGGTCAGAATGAAATACTGTCATGTCTTTTGTACATCAACTGGGTCGAAAAGATACAAGATTACTAGAAAACAAACGCAGTCCAGTAGCCCTAGAGGAATGCAGCCCAGGTGCAGACTCTCCTAGCCACAGGCTAATAATGTATTAAAACATATAAGCAGGGGGCCGTTGTGTGTGACAAAGTGGAGATCAGGTGTTTAGTGAGGATATGAGGTTAAGATGACAGTTGCTGAGTGATATTAGGATAGACAGAGAACTAGCCAACCCTGAGGGAAGGATAACTTATACACCGCTACACCTGATACAATGTCACTCAAAGTAGAGCTTACACCACTGTATAGGACATACTGAATAAGAAAGGTATATTGGATGTTGGCTCTCTGTTTTTGGCAGATGCCTCAATGCAACATTGAGAGATGAGATATTGATTGATTTAATACAGGTATGATAAACAGTAAGCTTGTAAAAGGAGAGGGCAGCTTACAGCAGTGAGAGGAGTGAGGACACAAACAATAGTATTACTGACACACCACTAAATCCATATCTACTAATATCACAGACAGGGGCTGTTATCCTATGATGAGGGCAATGGCGTGATTCGTTGATAATGGAAGAAGAAGTGATCATACAGTATGACTGATGACAGACGCATCAACACAATGCTATTTGTCACTGTTAACTAACTAAATCCACACAATGCGGTTTTATGGATTCAGGCAGTGACTGACAAATACATACCTGTATAAAATAAAGCAGACTTGAAAGATTATGTTAACGTTAAGTGTCAGTTATGAGGCCCCAGCCTTTACTAATGGACGAGAAGAGAAATGTCTGGATGGAAGAACAGCTTCATTTATTAAAGATTTCATACATGAGGTTATTTGTAGAAAAATGCAAATTGCAGCTAACAGAAAACATTTACAAAAAAGTAGCCCACCAAGTCATTTTAAATAACTGATTATTATTAGTATGGAATCACCCTTCTAGTCATACTTTCAACAAAGTAATACTTTTAAGGCTTAATGCCACAATAAACCTTCATAGACCCTTAATGCCTGTAAAGATTACATTCACGAGTTGCAGTTAATTTGAAGTGGGGGCCTATAACTCTATTCAGATAATAACACAATTCTTGTCATGTTCCAATTGAGAGGCTATACAGCACTATGCGACGGAACTAAGCCAGCTATGAGCGTTGAGCTATCAGAAGGTTGACAAATATGGACCAGGCTAAAGCTGCCTGCTGCCAACCTCGCTCTAGAAACACAGGCATAAACAGTCCCGGCCCGGCCGGCGGGTCACCATGAAACAGTTGACCCATGCAAGTTTATGATCAGAAATTATCTGTGCAATAGGCACGTCAGATAGACACAAAAGCATAAGAACAATGTTGACAACGCTCTGGTTCGGGGAGGGGGGGGGTTAGATTTTCACCCTGCCGGAGATTTGGCAGGTCTTCTGTTATTGAATATTTCCATTGTCACTGCAACAAAAGTGTGATGATCACTGTTCAAATGCTTACAAAGGAAATGCCATCTTGCAAACAGCACGCTGACCTCTGCAGTTTTGAAGTGAAATATGCAATGATTAGACAGGCACGTTTGTTTTCCTGCGATGAGTGTGCCGCTTCTGAAACCCCCACCTGCCTTACTCCTCTGTCTGTTCCTCTTCAATGTATTCTGAAAAACACCGAAGATATTTTAAAAATACACTGGAAACCTGGACAGAGGTATAATCATTTTGGAATGTATTCTGACACTCCAGTCCAGAGTATTCTATGGTTCTCAAAAAGAAAGGAGGACCAAGGCACTCTTCATATAATTAATTAAAATGCCTTTATTAGTATGGCATGTTCAATAGAAACAAAGTTGTTTAAAAACCGACGCGTTTCGGCTGCATGGCCTTCGTCAGGGAGTACAGAAAATTCTATGGTTCTATTGTGGAACGAGTCAACACCAAGGACGTTATTCCACTGTGAAGCACATACACTCACTCACACCCACACAAACCATTAATTTGTAACATTGATATCACCAGAGATATTTTCTGCGGTGGCAGACTCACATTCAAAAGATTATCAAATGTGAACTAGTTAACCAACTGTTTTGACTTTATCTGTTATTTATTGGCAAGTCAAGGGCAAACTCAGTCTGACAATCAATACATATTGTTGAAAACTTTTCCGCTTGCCAGTATCTAATTTCTCAGAAAGAGAACATCAAAATTCTCCAAATTTAACATGGCTTATGACTTAAATTAGTTATATCTCAAGTGATAACACACTTTAACAAATTGTATTGGGTGCGTGTGCGTGTGCGTGTGCGTGTGCGTGCGTGCGTGCGTGCGTGCGTGTGTGTGTCCGCATGCGTGTGACTGATTCATCTCTGTCTCTATCAGATATATATCTTTGAAAAGCTTCAGACCAACTGGCCTTTGTTTAGGGCTCTGCGATGGTTCATTCCAGTTGATTACTCATGTTCTAATGCTAATGACAGAGGGCTGGTTTAAGGTTTCAGCCCTGTCATCTGGTCAGTGGGACTGTGACATATGTGCAATAGGTTGTGACAGTGGCACAGGGACCATGTCTCTTTCACAGGAGATTTGATATGTGGGATGAATGTGGTTACTCTCAATGGACATATTAGTGGCCATTATTAGTCAGAGGTGTTGTGCATTTCGTTAAGCTTTTCACTGGGATCCTGCTACAGCCATACATGCTGCATAGATGACTCAATGGGGTAGTGTTTCACAACCAGCGGGAAGTCAGACTGGTGGTGCATTTTATATCAGGTTTACTCCCTAGTGTAGAACAGGAGACAACAGTCCTGGCTCAAATCTTCATTTGGTGAGTTATTGTATCAACATGAAAATATTCAAACAGAAAACGTTTCAGAATTTATTGAAAATGTGAAATTAAACTTGCAGCAATGTTTGAAAAACCAAAGCCAAAATACGGTCATTGGTCTTCGTTTAAACACTGACAAATTGACAATATGATAGCAAGACAATGTTGAGTCCAGGTGTCAAGATAACCACACATAATATCCTGAGGTGATCCCGAGTGACTGACATCGCATTCTCTCCAATTTAACAGTGACACGGTATATTACACAACAGGAAAGACAACAAGTCACAAAATTCATCTGCTTTAGGGCAACATGTCTGCATTAGCTGTTACCTGGAAAGTGATATGTCATATCAAATGAACACAGAGTATCTTCAGCAGAGGGCATCAGATGCAGGTGTGCAAGCACACACACACACACCTGAATGCTGAATGTGGTGACCATACACCTCAGGACAGAAACAGGGGCATCTAGAAGGGGCATCTAGAAGGACAATAATTCAAAGCTATATCCCATCTCAATCTTTAAATTGTATTTTGAGGTGCAGTTAACCTGTATATCAATTGTTACTGAACAGGGGAAACGAGATAAGTGTCCACAGCATATCATAGAAAAGGATTCTACAACCACTGAGGTACAGAAGTTGTGAAATAATATTGTTCTATAATGGCCACTCTTTTTCTGAAAACCAATGGCAAAGTGATATACAAAATATTACCTCACCTTAAGTAACAGTTTACAGTTGATCTACATGTACAATATATGTTGCCTCCTTATTTTGTATTGAACATCGTTATTACATACTACTCATATGTTGTTGTTTTGAGAAATATCAAACTAACACAAATTACAATAGAACACTGATATTGACACAAATAAATGATCTATCCATGTATTTTACAAAGATATGACAAGATACTGTATGTTACAAGTTGAATTCCTTTTCAATAACATCAACACCTCAATGATTAAAAAAAACATAAATGCAGATTATAGGATTTTAATTTGATCACTCTTTTGTTGCTGAGAATTTTCCTGCTCAGCAGGAAACGCAAACTTGTAGTGTATTCAAGGTTTTAAAACGCTTCCAAAGTTTGTAATTTCCACTTTAAAATGTCAGACTTAAAAAAATAAAAATAAAAATGTATTTAACCTTTATTTAACTAGGCAAGTCAGTTAAGAACAAATTCTTATCTACACTGACGGCCTACCAAAAGGCAAAAGGCCTCCTGTGGGGATGGGGGCTGGGATTAAAAATCAAAATCAAAATCACTACATAAAGATAGACCTAAGACAACAACATAGCAAGGCAGCAACACATGACAACACAGCATGGTAGCAACACAACATGACAACAACATGGTAGCAACACAACATGGCAGCAGCACAGTTTACAAACATAGAGACAACAATACATTACGCAAAGCAGCCACAACTGTCAGTAAGAGTGTCCATGATTGAGTCTTTGAATGAAAAGATTGAGATAAAACTGTCCAGTTTGAGTGTTTGTTGCAGCTTGTTCCAGTCGCTAGCTGCAGTGAACTGAAAAGACGAGCGACCCAGGGATGTGTGTGTTTTGGGGACCTTTAACAGTATGTGACTGGCAGAACGGGGTTGTATATGGAGGATGAGGGCTGCAGTAGATGTCTCAGATAGGGGGGGGTGAGGCCTAAGAGGGTTTTATAAATAAGCATCAACCAGTGGGTCTTGCGAAGGGTATACAGAGATGACCAGTTTACAGAAGAGTATAGAGTGCAGTGGTGTGTCCTATAAGGAGCATTGGTGGCAAATTTGATGGCCGAATGGTAAAGAACATCTAGCAGCTCGAGAGCACCCTTACCTGCCAATCTATAAATTACGTCTCTGTAATCTAGCATGGGAGGATGGTCATCTGAATCAGGGTTAGTTTGGCAGCTGGGGTGAAAGAGGAGAGATTACGATAGAGGAAACCAAGTCTAGATTTAACTTTAGCCTGCAGCTTTGATATGTGCTGAGAGAAGGACAATGTACTATCTAGCCATACTCCCAAGTACTTGTATGAGGTGACTACCTCAAGCTCTAAACCCTCAGGGGTAGTAATCACACCTGTGGGGAGAGGGGCATTCTTCTTACCAAACCACATGACCTTTGTTTTGGCGGTGTTCCGACCAAGGTTAAGGGTAGAGAAAGCTTGTTCGACACTAAGAAAGCTTTGTTGTGAAGCGCTTAACACAAAATACGGGGAGGGGCCAGCTGAGTATAATACTGTATCATCTGCATATAAATGATAAACCCAGCCTCCTGGGTGGCGCAGTGGTCTAGGGCACTGCATCGCAGTGCTAGCTGCGCCACCAAAGTCTCTGGGTTCGCGCCCAGGCTGGGCTGGGTTCGTGCCCAGGCTCTGTCGCAGCCGGCCGCAACCGGGAGGTCCGTGGGGCGACGCACAATTGGCATAGCGTCGTCCGGGTTAGGGAGGGTTTGGCCGGTAGGGATATCCTTGTCTCAGTATGTAAAATGTAATAAAATGTAAAATGTAATAATGTAATAAAATGTATGCACTCTACTGTAAGTCGCTCTGGATAAGAGCGTCTGCTAAATGACTAAAATGTAAATGTAAATGGATGAGAGATCTTCCTACTGCCTGAGCTATGTTGTTGATGTAAATTGAGAAGAGCGTGGGGCCTAGGATCGAGCCTTGGGGTACACCCTTGGTGACAGGCAGTGGCTGAGACAGCAGATGTTCTGACTTTATACACTGCATTCTTTGAGAGAGGTAGTTAGCAAACCAGGCTAAAGACCCCTCAGAGACACCAATACTCCTTAGCCGGCCCACAAGAATGGAATGGTCTACCGTATCAAAAGCTTTGGCCAAGTCAATAGCAGCACAACATTGCTTAGAGTCAAGGGCAATGCTGACATCATTAAAGATATTTAAGGTTGCAGTGACACATCCATAACCTGAGCGGAAACCAGATTGTATACCAGAGAGAAGACTGTAGACATCAAGAAAGCCAGTCAGTTGATTATTGCCATGTTTTTCCAACACTGTTGATAAACAGGGCAAAATAGAAATAGGCCTATAACAGTTAGGATCAGCTTGATCTCCCCCTTTAAATAAAGTACGAACCGTGGCTGCCTTCCAAGCAATGGGAACCTCCCCAGAGAGGAGAGGCAGGTTAAAAAGGTCAGAGATAGGCTTGGCGATTATAGGGGCAGCAACCTTAAAGAAGAAAGGGTCTAAACCATCTGACCCAGATGTTTTTTGGGGGTCAAGTTTAAGAGCTCCTTTAGCAGACCGCCTGCAGGCAGAAGCTTTGTAGCGGGGCAGGGGAAAAAGAGGGAGGAGCATCGGGGCTAGTCACATTAGAAGGGTTGGGAGATTAGTAAATGTTGGACGGGCAAGGAGGCATGGCTGAGTCAAATAGGAATCCTGACTTAATGAAGTAGTGATTAAAAAGCTCAGCCATGTGCTTCTTGTCAGTAACAACCACATCAACTTTAAGGGACATGGACAGCTGTAAGGAGGAGGGTTTATTCTCCAGGTCTTTAACCGTTTTCCAGAACTTCTTGATGTTAGACCCACAGAGAGAGAACTGCTGCTTAAAGTAACTAACTTTGGTTTCCCGAAGGCCTGAGTGCACTTATTTCTCATTTGCCTGAAAGAGAGCCAGTCAGCCTGAGTATGTGTGTGCCGAGCCTTGAGGTGAAGTAACTCTGCAAGATCAAGGTCGAACCAGGGGCTGAACCTGTTTTTAATTCTCATTTTCTGTATAGTGGCGTGTTTGTTAACAATATCACTGAAAATATCAAAAAAAGAAGGTCCAATCGTCTTCGATAGAGGGGATCAAGCTGATTCTGTACCAGGACAGGTCATGATGGAAGTTTTTTAGCAAGCGTCTATGACAAATTAGGACAGGTCGTTTCACTGAGCAGTCATTACGAACATAGGCTGTAAAACAGTGACCACTAAGGTCATTACAGAAAACACCATCTTGATACCTATCAAGATTATTTGTGAGGATAACATCAAGGAGAGTAGCCTTTTCTGGGTGTTTGGAGTCATACCTTGTGGGATTGGTAATAAACTGAGAAAGATGTAGGGAGTCCCATTACTTGAGGACTTGGTCAGGTTGTTTAAGCATGTCCCAGTTTAGGTCACCTAGCAGGACAAATTCAGACTTAGTGTAAGGGGCCAGGAGAGAGTTTAGGCCAGGTAGGGTACAGGCCGGTGCTGATGATTGTTGATAACACCAAGCAACAGTTAACGAAGAGCTATTTGAACGTTTTTGCCCTATCAACCCCTACAAAAAATGTCCATTAATTATGATCCACATAATAATTCAGATTTCCTGTCGCTGCAGGAAGCAAACTGGCTCAAATTAAGACCCTACATCTGTACACAACCAGTATGCTACTCTACCCATGTGAATAGGTAATACAAATAGTCCAACTCTAATAAGCACACTGAAAAGCAAGGAGAATTTCCTAGCCACTTGACTCCAAATAAGGTTATTATCATTTATATACAAACTCCTAAAAACTCTGTTTATTCCAACATCGCAGTTCATTTCCTCCTAAGATAATATTCAGTCTCTTTAATTTGTAATCATTTCCTTCCTCTCATCTATCAAACGAGTGAAACAGAAGTGAGTCGCTCTTTTGGTATCATCTTTACCAGGCAGCGCAAGAGCAGCATTGTGTTCTGTATGGTGAAATTTGTCCCGACCAACATTTACGCCCCCTATGGGTGAGCTGGCCCCATGCCCCATTGGTCCAGAGAGGTAAGGCCCACCTCCGACTGAGATATCATTGGTCCTCATGGCCAAGTTCTTGGAGAAGGAGTCTGTACAGTGGTTCCAGATAAAAAAGGAGTCTCCATTACTGGACCTAATGTCTGGCCTCTGGGGAGGCTCTGGTAGCTTCACAGGATGAGTTCCCATAAACGTCAATGGTCCGTCCACAGACAGTCTGCGTCCTCGCCTGGTGGGGGTGCTACACCACATGTGAGTTCCCATATGGACCTACATGGGGAAGAGAGCAAGGGTGAGTCACACTCCTTTTATGAAGACAAATGGTTCGATATACTACATTTCTCGTGGACAGAGTACGTAACATAAATGGTATCGTAACATCTGTCAGAAGACTAACAAGCAACAGTTGTTCCGGTGAACTTTCTTTTCGCCACTGATTAGTTGGAAGATTAAGATTAAGATTTAGCAGGTGTGAGCATCTTTTGAAATTCGGAACGGGAGGGGACATTTGGCCCATAGACTTGAATCGAGTAACTGGCGCAAGATTTCCGTTCTGGGTTTTCTAAATTATATATACTGAATTAATGAAGGAAAAAAAAGCTGAACTTTGCATGATTTTATATCAAGTGTCCATCTCTTTCACAGTTTTCACATTTTGTTTCTTGACAATCTCTCTAAACCCTATTTCATAAGTGTAAAAGTGGAATGTACCTTCATATTCCCTTTGGTGGTGAATGCCCGACCACAGACAGTGCAGGCAAACGGCTTCTCCCCAGTGTGAGTCCTCTCGTGGATTTGCAGAGCACTAGAAGAAGAGAAGGTTTTCCCACAAGTGTGGCAGTAATGCTGCTTGGGAGTCCGTCGAGCTGGCGGGGTGGCAAGCGCTGGGGAGGAAGAGGCAGAGGACGTCCTCAAACTCAAACTGCCTAGAAGATCCCTTGGTACCCCATAGCGGGCACTACCCAGGAAACTGTTCACTTCTGTCTTGATCATTTGGGAGCTCAGAGGATGTACAGAGTTGTTGCGGCAGGAGGCAAGGCTGGGAGTGGTGGGCTCAAACAACTGGCATGGCAGGTCCCTCATCTGATGTGTTAGCATGTGCTGCTTGAGGTTCCCCTTGGTGGAAAACCCTCTGTTGCACACTGTACAAATAAATGGTCTCTCCCTGGTATGGCTTCGATAATGGATGTCCAAGGCACTTTGGCAGGCAAAGGTCTTACCACAAATATCACATTCAGTGTTCTTGAATATGCCTAGTTGTTCACGGAAAGTGTAGACCATGTTAGTGGGATCCTTCAGTGGGTTTAAAGATTTTAGGTGGTCAAGGGACACCAGTGGACCAGTGCCAGTGATATGTGCCTGGGATAAAGCTTTCTGGTACATTTCCTCAAAGCTTGTGTGGCTAGAACATACTGGAACACTCTTGCTTTGGGAAAGAGACTGCTTGTCAACGGTATTCTCAGAAACAGCAAGGCTCCTACCACTTTGGTCACCTCCAAGAGATGACGAGTCATAGACCTTCTGATCCTCTTTAGCCATTCCCTTTGACTTAAGCCAGTTGACCTGCTTCTCCTCCACTGGCCTATGATAGTTAGTTGTCCTTTCGGCATCAGAGGAGCCTGCTTCTGTACTATCAGATGGAGAGGAAGATATGCTGCCGGACGAGGAGTTATTAAACCTAGACATGCCTGCGATCCCACTGTCATTGAAGTCTATATCATCAGAAGGGTTCTCCAACTCTTCTAATTTCCTCTCATCTATTGAACCTCCATCAGACTCCATTGACATTGGGTAGTTCTGTTCAGAGAGAGGGGTGTTGGGAATCTGGCAACCCATATGCATACGGATGTGCTGCTGAAGGACAACAGCGTTAGTGAACTTCCTCTGGCAGATAGGGCAGGAGTGGTGGACCCTCAGTGGCGGTGTGGTGCGATGAACCGCATGGTGCGTCTTCAGGTTCCCTTTGGTGGAGAACGCCCGTCCGCACACTTTACATCTGAAGGGCCGCTCTCCTGTGTGGGTGATGTAGTGCATCTTGAGGGCGCTCTGACAACTGAGTATGCGGTTGCAAATGACGCACTCATTGGGGTCTGTCACCTTCTTGTCAATGTTCTCAACCAGCTGTTGGAGTTTCAAGGTCTCTGATGTCTGCATGGGATCAAGGACTCCTCCTCTGAAGGGATGTTTGGTCTTGAACTGCTCCAACTTAATGGGATTTGTGCTGTTGGAAGTGACATTGGCAGATACATAGTCAGCTGATCTTTCTGTTGTGGAGCTCATCTTCGAGCTAAAGGTCAAGGGAGGTATAAGGTTGTCTGTTTTCAGATTCATGGTGGGGAACGTTGGGACTTTTCCAGCCTCTATCAAGTCTACGCTCTTGGTAGACTTTACTGCACTAGATGAATCACGTACAACTGGACTGGAATATGCAGTTATTGAAACAGGCTGCTCCTCTTTCTTGATGAGAAAGGGTAAGTTGGGTGATCCAGTTTGGAGCAACAGGCCTACAGAAGTAGTCAAGGTGGCTAGGGATGGTTTACTATCTTGCCAGCATGTAACTGTTTTTTCTGGTGGCATAGACATGCCATAAGGGATTCCTGTGCTGGTTGGGATGTTGTCCAGGTGTTCTGGAACAGGGTAAGGGTTCATTTGGATATGGGGGAACCTCTCTTTGTGCCGCTGGAAGTGTACCTTCAAGTTCCCACGGGTGGAGAAACGATTCCCGCAGATGTTGCACTTGTATGGCCTCTCCCCAGTGTGGGATCGCAAATGGATCTGTAAGGCACTGTCACTCCCAAAAACCTTAGAGCAAAACCTGCATTTATGTTTAAAGAAAGCCTCTTTGGAAGAGCTTTTGGGTTCGAAATAAGTCACATTGGGTGGTTTTCCTTTCCTTTGTTCGGCTAGCGCCTTTAAGGCATTCAGGTCCTGCACAATTGTGCCAATGCTTGGTCTAGCGCTAGAGAGTGTTTGATTGCTGGGTGGTGGCTGAGGTAGACGTGGTGTATTTGATCGGTTTAGCGAGCTACCTGTGCCAAGTGCCGGTGAGTTCTTTATGGTTTGGGCTGAAAAATTTAGTTGAGGGTGCAGACCGCTAGCAAGAGTGTACTTCTTTCTAGAGTGGGGCTTGCTAACTGCTGAAGCTATGTGTTTACGTATACTTTGTAAGGGTTCAGTGCTAGAGTGCACAATACTCCTTCCAAAGGGGCTCTGTGGTAATTGTACTTTTGCTGTTAATCGTTTAAAGTGTCCGATGCTGGCAGACTGGCTGGCGAGACTCTGGGCTAACCCAGCAGCTGCAGCTAGCTGCTGGGAGAGTTGGGAACTGAGGGTTGTCAACTGACTGGCCTGCGTTGATGCTAGACTAACCTGAGGGCAGCTGATGGGTGTTTGTGTCAGTGTCTCTGATACCTCAGACCTCTGGGAAGCAAATAGTAAGACCTGGTGACGAATCTGATCAATCAGCTGCAGCTGTTGGATCTGATGCAGCTGCAAGGCCAGGAGTTGTTCCATCAGAGATGAGACAGCCATCTTACTGCTGCCACTGCTGCCGGTGTCCGATCGGCTCTGCTGGGGAAACTGGGCCACTGCCACTTTAGTGCTCTCTAGGTTTTCAAAGATGACATTGCTGTTGAACCATGAGAATGTCCCCTGATGTTCCAACAGATCGCTGCCAGGTTGAGGTAGTGAAATTGGGAGAACTGAGGTACATGAAACAATGTCAGTCATGCTGTCTGTACTGCTTTTCCGGCTGCGACTGATGCTACTGGGGCTATCTAGCCGGCAATGGCTATTCTTAGTTCTGGAAACATTCATGGATTCTTCCTTCACTTCTGACTTCTCCTCCAACAGATCACCGCACTCTTCCATTTCAGAGTTGTTGACTGTTTCGCCTGGTTCCACTGCTTTACGAGGCGACAAGGCTAGATGGAACATTTCAGCAGACGACACTGGATCTTCATTACCATTGACGATCAGGACTAACTGATTGGGAGAGCAATCCCTGACATGTAGTTCCAGATCTGATAGTTCAACAAACTCAGCACAGCATCTGCTGCAGACATGAGTACAAGAGACCAAAATGGGGGGAGTCGCTAAACTGTCGTGTGTGTCCCCTGAAACAGACAAGAAGGAGGCAAAGGTTATTTATTTATACAGTACCAGTAAAACATTTGGACACACCTACTCATTCAAGGGTTTTTCTTTATTTTTACTATTTTCTACATTGTAGAATAATAGTGAAGACATCAAAACTATGAAATAACACATATGGAGTCATGCAGTAACCTAAAAGTGTTAAACACATTTTTTAAAGTTGCCACCCTTTGCCTTGATGACAGCTTCACACACTTTTGGCATTCTTCATGAGGAATGCTTTTCCAACAGTCTTGAAGGAGTTCCCACATATGCTGATCACTTGTTGGCTGCTTTTCTTTCACTCTGTGGTCCAACTCATCCCAAACCATCTCAATTGGGTTGAGGTCGGGTGATTGTGGAGGCCAGGTCATCTGATGCAGCACTCCATCACTCTCCTTCTTGGTCAAATAGCCCTTACACAGCCTGGAGGTGTGTTGGGTCATTGTCCTGTTGAAAATCAAATGATAGTCCCACTAAGCACAAACCAGATGGGATGGTGTATCGCTGCAGAATGCTGTGGTAGCCATGCTGGTTAAGTGTGCCTTGAATTCTAAATAAATCCCAGACAGTGTCACCAGCAAAGCACCTCCACACCATCACTCCTCCTCCATGCTTCACGGTGGGAACCACACATGCAGAGATCATCCGTTCACCTACTCTGCGTCTCACAAAGACACGGTGGTTGGAACCAAAAATCTCAAATTTGGACTCATCCGACCAAAGGACGGATTTCCGCCGGTCTAATGTCCATTGCTCGTGTTTCTTGGCCCAAGCAAGTCTCTTCTTATTATTGGTGTCCTTTAGTAGTGGTTTCTTTGCATCAATTTGACCATGAAGGCCTGATTCACGCAGTCTCCTTTGAACAGTTGATGTTGAGATGTGTCTGTTACTTGAACTCTGTGAAGCATTTATTTGGGCTGGTAACTCAAATTAACTTAACCTCTGCAGCAGAGGTAACTCTGGGTCTTCCTTTCCTGTGGCGGTCCTCATGAGAACCAGTTTCATCATAGACCTTGACGGTTTTGCGACTGCACTTGAAGAAGCGTTCAAAGTTCTTGAAATTTTCCGCATTGACTGACCTTCATATCTTAAAGTAATGATGGACTGTCGTTTCTCTTCGATTATTTGAGCTGTTCTTGCCATAATATGGACTTGGTTTTTTACCAAATAGGACTATCTTCTGTATACCACCCCGACCTTGTCACAACACAACTGATTGGCTCAAACGCATTAAGAAGGAAAGAAATTCCACAAATTAACTTTTAACAAGACACACCTGTTAATTGAAATGCATTCCAGGTGACTACCTCATGAAGCTGGTTGAGAGAATGCCAAGAAGTGTGCAAAGCTGTCATCAAGGCAAATGGTGGCTACTTTGAAGAATCTCAAATATAAAATATATTTTGATAAGTTCAACACTTTTTTGCTTACTACATGATTCCATATGTGTTATTTCATAGTTTTGATGTCTTCACTATTATTCTACATTGTAAAAAATAAAGAAAAACCCTGGAATGAGTAGGTGTGTCCAAACTTTTGACTGGTACTGTATATTTGACAAATTACATTTACTTTTGATACTTAAGTATATTTAAACCAAATACTTTTAGACTCAAGTAGGATTTTACTGGGTGACTTTCACTTTTACTTGAGTCATTTTCTATTAAGGTATCTTTACTTTTACTCAAGTATGACAATTGGGTACTTTTTCCACCAATGAATAGTATTGCAGTTAAGAGTATCACAAGGACAGTGATCAAAAATAATTTGTTGGTCCTGTAGTTTAGCAGCCACATTACCCACCCTTTTTAGCAGCAGGTAGTGGGGCAGCAGGTAGCCTAGTGGATAGAAATTTGTGCCAGTAACCGAAAGGTTGCTGGGTCGAATCCCCGAGCTGACAAGGTAAAAATCTGTCGTTTTTCCCTGAACTTGCCTAGTTAAGTAAAAAATTCATCAATTCATCAATTTCCAAATAAACTAATACGTTAAATGCAATGAATTATTGACTATAAAAAAGATGTATTACTTATTTAGCCAGGAATAGTAGAAAATGTTAACTCATAATTTATGACTACATCATTTCTGTTCAATTGAAAGGGGCAGACACACAGATTTCATGTCTGACATGAAAATTGAATTGTGATGACTGTTTTTGAGACATTATTAGTAATAAAATGTAGGCTATGGACAATTAGCCTAACAATAATATTTGACATTATAAAAAAATGAAGCCTCCATTGTCAATCATCACACAATGAAAAAAGTTATCATTTTCAACTTCTGTAAGCCTAAAATTGCCCTAAACCTATTACAGAATTGCACACAACTATTAAATGATCTTCATATCATTTTCAATTGCATCATATGTCCCCTATTAATCATTTAGCCTACAGTTTCGTCCAAAACTTACCAATGCGTTCCGATAAAGCCAAATTATGATCCGACTGTGCATGTTGAGGCTTTGCTTGTTTCCTGCGCGACATGATGATGTCCCAGTTCCACACATCAATTCAGACAGAAGAGAACATGTCAAAAGAAATATGCTTCGGAAGTTCAGAGTTATGGAAGCTGAATGCATTCATACAGTTTGTTGTGTTCAATGAACTCTGTAGTAGTTATTGCCAGCTGACAGAGCGCGCACCACTGTTTTCTCTTTCGTGGAGGAGACGGCACTTGACAGCGTGCGCAGAGTTGACGACGCGCGCACATTTACAGTTTATGTCAAGGCAATCCGCTGTGGGTAGTGTCCATATTCCAACTGTCTAATCCTTGGAAAAAGTTAATAAACTAATTTTGAAATGTAACAAACGTCACCGTTTTATTGAAATGCTGTTGATAATACTGAAATGTATATCTTACATTCTATTAAATCACTGAAAACGCGTAGTGCTCATAAGAAGTACTTTAAAATAAGTTATTGTGTTCACTGTTAAGTGTTTGATATTGTAGTCTGTTTCTAGTATCCAGCATGATTTGAAGTCAACAATGCTGGCCAGCAATGCTATTGGTTACCAAGCTATTGTATCAAAACTGAAAGGGTGGAGGAAGAGAGTGAGTATGAGTGTTTGTACCGATCAGTGTGGGATTGTGTGTAGGCTATCTGCTGGTGCAATGTCACACATCTAAGTCTGTGAGTGTGTGCAATCAATTGGCTGAAACAGTTTCAATGATTATCACACTCATTGGTAACTCATTCATGTTAAAATTATAAGTCTTTTTCCATTTTTTGTGTGTAGCCTACTATTCCCATACAGTATCATTAACTGGCACCTTTTTTCAGTGTTCTCGTGAACAAAAACATGGATGACCTGAGTCAGTCAACCAACTACCCTAGAGGTTTGGAATTCACCTCCCCTTTGAAGCTCTATGAACATGACAATTACTGTCCACTGGATCCTTTGAGTCATGGCTGATTCATTTCACAGCTCAAATACACAAATACATATCTGTCTGGTCTGCCTTTTTCACAGGTAGGGGCTGACAGGGAGCGTGCCAGGTGCTCCTTGCCTCATCCTATGACTCACCCACCTGCCGTCATTAGGTATGAAGGGGCCTGATAGCACACAAACATCCCAGGCCCCAGGGCCTTAGCAACAGACTCAGGGGCCAAACGGTTACAGCACAGTGAGTTGTGTAAACAACAAAAAAACAGTTTATTGCCCACCTTAGCTACCTTCCTGTGACCAACACTGTGCAGGCTACCTTTGTATGTCCCAGGTACAACTTTGAGCCAGTGTATGAATCAACATTAGAAACATCAGACAACAATGTCTTGAGTCATTATGCTTTTATGTAAGGATGCATTTCTGGCCTAAGTGCTGAATACTGAGGTAAAAGTTTTAAGTGGAATTCCTTGGTGGTGGTCAACACTGTTCCCTATAGACATCCCTAGAACACCATTACAATTCCCCTTGAAATCTGCTTCTAGAGACATTTAAACTTATAGGGACAATCATTCATTTTGAAGACTGGATGACTGAAATATTCTATTATTTTTGTAAATTTCCCCCATATTTCCCCTGCCTCAACTATAACAGGCAGAATCCTTTAGGTTCCATTGCTTTTCAAAAGTTAAGGTTTCTAGTTTCTAGTTCTTTCTAGTTCTGTCCCCCTTTTTTTCTGAAAGGTGCAGCCGTCAAACCCTAGTCTCTTATTGTCTCACAAAGTTGTCAGAAGGAAAGTGTCTGAGTTCTTCTTAGGTGGAGTAAAATAACACACACATATATATATATATTCAATAATTTGTTCCTTCTCTCCAGCAAACTAAAATCAAATTTTCCTCTGAAAATGTTTTTTGTAAAGCTGAGAGAAAAACGAATGTTTCAAAACATCGATGTCAGATTAGTGATACAAGGTATATGCTCGACAGAAAGATGTATTAAACCCAGCTTGTTGATTTCATCCTCAGTCATTCATTGCTTCATGTTCCTATGCTTCTTGTGCAACAATGCAAGGGATTGTTAGAACGTTTCCTGCTCTCTGCTGATTACAATTTTAGTTATTTAACCTAATCTGGCCTTGAGGTATAGAAAGGGAGTTAAATGTGGTTGTGACAGGCTTTTCTTTGGAATATCACTGCATCTGAATGGACAAGAAGCACAAAAGAGATCTGTGAAGTTCTATTTAAACAAAGTTGAAAAGACTAAGATGGCAGTCAGAAGGGTCAAATAGTTTGAAAAAAGTGAGAAAAGATCGTAAAAAATATGATCACATAATCCCTCTGAAAAATATTCCATAGGAGCTCTGTTTCCATAGCGATGATGTCATTTGACAGCTGGAGATTGATGCTGACAACACAACAACCTTGGTCAAGTTGGTCTTCCTGTTTATAAAAATACCAAATTGAACCATCTCCCCAACCTAAACACCCAGGGTATTTTGTAGCTCCTCCTAGCATAATGCTCACCAAATTTACAGTTTTGTTTTAAAGGTAAACATGGAGTTTGTGACATAGTAAACCATGCCATTAAAATAAAGGAAGGAAGATAAACAAGACCAAATGCTTCCTTTAAATGACCGGTGGAGTTTATACTATCCTGTCAATCTCTGACAGTCAAGTCTTAAAACCCACCATGTTTACAACACTAAGCCCCAGATACGTGCACTCCACAGATATGTGCTCTACCAGAGTAAATTGTCGCCCTGCCAGGGAAAAGTATGTCTTTACACAATTTATGAGTGACACGCCATTCACATTGCCATGCAGAGATAGAGCCATATCAAACCATACACGTTTTAAGACACATGACAAACACTAACCTAATTCCACTATGATAAAAAATGGTCTCTATACATTGATAAACTCCTCATCCAGCTGTGCTACTAGTCAGAAATTTTACTAGCCAAGAAAGCCTTAGATTCGCTCAGCTTGCCGCATATAACTCATCATACACCACAGGCCTAAGAGACAAGATGGCTTCCCATTGACTGCACTATTTACTTTGACATTTCTCTTAACAGTTGACCATGACATTTTTCATACAGCCCACACTAGAAATTGTTGATAGATTTTTGTTTTGGATTAACATACAAGACTCCCATGAATACAGATGGCAAGCACCAACGTGCACATTTATTCTGGTGAAGGCCCCCTTATCCATTAGCAATTGGCCTATAGTGTTCATAAACATAAAATGTATTCAATTTAACACCAATCATTTTCAAAATGGGTCTGACATTTCTGGTTAATAATAAAGGGAATGTTTTAGCACCTAGAGAGACTGGCCAGAGATCAGATTTGATTGATTTCACAGGTTTAACCCCATCAGTTGGCAGAAGCTGATAACTGTCATGTAAAATCATCCCACTCTGACATAACTAATAGTTTATTATAATTTTATTATCTCTCAACAGACAGCTAACTCGAGATGAGATGAAGATCTATATCAGATCTGACAGGTTACATGGGACAAATATAGTTGAAAAAGCTGTTATTTATTATAACTGTTTATTTGAGTATTGCGCACTGCTCAGAACTTATACCCTATTAGTAATAGCCCATTACTGATAGCTGATTTCAAATGGCAGCTTGCATTAGTAGCTCAGCTGGCAGGCTAACAATCACAATGAGAGACTCATCTCTCGCAGCTGTCTTTATTGCACACTGTACACACTGGCCTCAGAACAAACAGTGAATTATACTGTCACTGGTACAAACAGAGAGAAATGTATCATCAAATCGAATAATTAAATCCAAAGCATCCCCGGGCTGCTTGGTGAAACAATAGACCCTCATGAAATGCCATTGTTTTCCTTACAAGCATTGATTTATGTGCTTATGGCTGTATTAGACAGACAGACAGACACTGCATCGTTTCATAAAGGGATGCTGGTTGGTGTCAGTCTCACAGTTTATACACTGACTGGAACTGGGGCTCATATCTGAGCTGGAGATGGATCTGATGTTACAACCTGGCCCATACGAAAAATAATATATTTCAATACAATATGAATATATTTAAATATATTGGGGAAATATATTTAGCAAATATATAAATAAAATATATGTACATACAGTACCAGTCAAAGGTTTGGACACCTACTCATTCAAGGATTTTTCTTATTTTTACTATTTTCAAATCAAATCAAATCCAATTTTAACAATAGCGAGGCTATATATAGGGGGTACCGGTACAGAGTCAATGTGCGGGGCCACTGGTTAGTCAAGGTAATTGAGGTAATTATGTACAGGTAGGTAGAGTTATTAAAGTGGCTATGCATAGATAATAACAGGGAGTAGCAGCAGCGTTAAAAAGGGGGGTGGGGGGGTGGCAATGCAAATCGTCTGGATAGCCACACCTACTCATTCCAGAGGTTTTCTTTATTTTTACTATTTTCTACATTGTAGAATAACAGTAAAGACATCAAAACTATGAAATAACACATATGGAATCATGTTATAAAACCCTCTTAGGCTTCACTCCCCCCTATCTGAAATATCTACTGCAGCCCTCATCCTCCACATACAACACCCGTTCTGCCAGTCACATTCTGTTAAAGGTCCCCAAAGCACACACATCCCTGGGTCGCTCGTCTTTTCAGTTCGCTGCATCTAGCGACTGGAACGAGCTGCAACAAATACTCAAACTGGACAGTTTTATCTCAATCTCTTCATTCAAAGACTCAATCATGGACCCTCTTACTGACAGTTGTGGCTGCTTTGTGTGATATATTGTTGTCTCTAACTTCTTGCCCTTTGTGCTGTTGTCTGTGCCCAACAATGTTTGTACCCTATTTTGTGCTGCTACCATGTTGTGCTGCTGGCATGTTGTGTTGCTACCATGTTGTTGTCATGTTGTGTTGCTACCATGCTGTGTTGTCATGTGTTGCTGCCATGCTATGTTGTCATCTTAGGTCTCTCTTTACGTAGTGTTGTGTTGTCTCTCTTGTCGTGATGTGTGTTTTGTCCTATATTTTTATAGAATTTATTTTTATTTGTAATCCCAGCCCCCATCCCCGCAGGAGGCCTTTTGCCTTTTGGTAGGCCATCATTGTAAATAAGAATCCGCCGAGTGCTGAAAATCGTCTGTCCTTGGTTGCAACACTCACTACCGAGTTCCAAACTGCCTCTGGAAGCAACGTCAGCACAAGAACTGTTCGTGGAGAGCTTCGTGAAATGGGTTTCCATGGCCGAGCAGCCTAAGATCACCATGCGCAATGCCAAGCATCGGCTGGAGTGGTGCAAAGCTCACCGCCATTGGACTCTAGAGCAGTGGAAATGCTTTCTCTAGAATGATGAATCATGCTTCACCATCTGGCAGTCCGATGGACGAATCTGGGTTTGGCAGATGCCAGGAGAACGCTACCTGCCCCATGCATAGTGACAGCTGTAAAGCTTGATGGAGGAGTGCTCAGTACACACATGCATATGGCATGTCCATATCTGTCTTTGTATTCTCTATATAGAATAGATATGCACTTTTCTTTGTATGATGTAATTCAAAAAATGCACTATGCAAGTGAAGGGTAGAGTGAATGGCATTGTCTACAAAACAATGAAATGGTCCAGACACCCCTGTGCATGTATTCTCTTTTGCAAACAGAACAAATGTGCTGTCCATGTATAAGGTCATGTATAGGGATGTATGTATATATAGCTGTGCTCGTTGTTTAATATTCACTCTGCTTTAGCGTATTGAGGTCCTGAAACAAACCTGAAGAAAACAATTTTAACAATACAAGTAGGCTACCCATGGTACTGACTGATTGCTGTCTACAAAATACCCAGGCAAACCTATACTGCAATCCTTTGAATAAGTCTCCACCCAGAGGACATAACTGGTACTATCGGAGCTGATACAAAACCTAACCCGTTGGGTACCAACCTTTTCTGGTTCAAGATCACTTTCTGAGTCAAAATGCAAGCCGAGATCTACTGCTCAGATTTTTTTGGAACATGACTTAAAAAACTTAAGCCTATGCAACATTAACCTATTAAAAACACTACTGTAGCAATGAGGTTTGTGCAGTAGGCTAAAGGCCCAATACATTATCACTGCGTATTGGCTTTGCTTGAATAGCCTTGTCAATGCATTGTTGTTCAGACCATTTAAAAAAAAAAACATTTCAGAAGTTGAGGTAGGCTATATGATCACACTGGTAATAGATCAGTTGTTGTATTACTTGTGAGGCATAAATTTAAATAATGTGTTTTTTATTTTACTGGGCTGATGGTGCCTGCATCTGATGGTCAGTCTCAGCTGAGGGAGAGAGCAGCAGACTGAGGGTCCACTTCTCAATGTCCCTCCACTCTCCCTTTCTTCCACTGACACTGACCAAAAAGAGACAAGTCTTCCAGCTAATGGCGAAACTCCAGTCGCACCACATTATTTCTGCCTCAAGCACAAATTCATGTTGTTACTCTTACGAACAGTGAAATGTTCCTCAATATTAAAAAAAGACCCAAGCCTCCTGATACCCTTTTCTACTCATTCATTACAGTTGCAGTGTTGGTAGATGCGTGAGTGGAAGTAGGTAGAACGCACATTTTCTGACTTATATAGTGTTGAAGTGTTGAATAAAAAGTGTTGACAGTGCTGAGTAAGAACTTAAACATGAACTCACTCATAAAAACAGCATCTCTTTGCTGTATTCCTTGACAGTCTCTCTCTGGTCATGGTTTTAAAAGTTTTGAAATCTCACAGTATCAACTTTTTTTTATGCCTGCTACACTACTGCAGACAAATCTGAGCAATCCAATTGGCCAGCGGTAGGCCTATAGTGCAGCTGATTTGGTGTCAGTGCTGCAGGGAAGGCGGATTTGTACCTTCAGACACATTAAATGGCTCTAAATCGGAACACTACGACTCCCCAGCGCTTAGGGCAGCTGAATCCGGTGCAGCTGCTTTTACAAAAAAAAGTATAAAAATGTGTGTACTCACTAAAGGGAAAGGGAAAGTGCACTCACTAAAAGGACACTCTGGATTTTTTTTTTTTGACCTTTGTTTAACTAGGCAAGTCAGTTAAACTTCATTAGCATACTGTTTTGGGCCGGAATTTCGGATTGACTGACGTGCCCAAAGTAAACTGCCTGTTACTCAGGCCCAGAAGCTAGGATATGCATTGGATAGAAAGCACTCTGAAGTTTCTAAAACTGTTCGAATAATGTCTGTGAGTAAAACAGAACTGATATGGCAGGCGAAAACGAGGGAAATCCATCCGGTAAATTGTTTTGATTGCGGTCACAGGCCACTTTAATGCTTGCCTATGGGATATACAAATAGATAGGACCCAGATTGCAGTTCCTATGGCTTCCACTAGATGTCAACAGTCTTTAGAAAGGGTTTCAGGCTTGTTTTTGAAAAATGAGCAAATAGTTGGAAAAACTACAAGGTGTCTCTCATTAGAAATGTAGTCTTGTTGGCGCATGAATGAGGTGCGTGCTCTTCGTTATTTATCTTCCCTGTTGAACATACTATTCTCCATCTTAAATATTATTGTTTATTTAGATATTAGAATACCTGAGGATGAATTAGAAACTTCGTCTGACTTGTTTGGACGAACTTTACTGGTAACTTTTTCGATTCGTTTGTATGCATGTTGAACGAGTGGATTACTGAATCAAGCGCGCCAACTTAACTGACATTTTTGGGGTATAAAGAAGGACTTTATCAAACAAAACAACCATTCATTGTGTAGCTGGGACCCTTGGGATTGCAAAACATAGGAAGATCTTCAAAGGTAAGTGATTTATTTAATCGCTATTTGTGATTTTATGACGCCTGTGCTGGTTGAAAAGGTATTTTGGTTTGGGGCGCTGTCCTCAGATAATCGCATGGTATGCTTTCTCCGTAAAGCCTTTTTGAAATCAGACAACGTGGTTGGATTAACAATAAGTTAAGCTTTTAAATGATGTATCACACATGTATTGTCATTGAATGTTTAAAATTACGATTTTTGTATTTTGAACTTCGCTCTCTGCAATTTCATTGGATGTTGTCGTAGGTGTCCCACTAGCGGTTCATGCGCCCAAACTGGTTAATCCCATTGAGAATTTGTGGTCAATCCTCAAGAGGCGGGTGGACAAACAAAAACCCACAAATTCTGACAAACTCCAAGTATTGATTATGCAAGAATGGACTGCCATCAGTCAGGATGTGGCCCAGAAGTTAATTGACAGCATGCTAGGGCGGATTGCAGAGGTCTTGAAAAAAGAAGGGTCAACAGTGCAAGATTGACTCTATACATCAACTTTGACCTTATAAAAAGCCTTTGACACTTATAAAATGCTTGTAATTATACGTCAGTATTCCATAGTAACATCTGACAAAAATATCTAAAGACACTGAAGCAACAAACTTTGTGGAAATTAATATTTGTGTCATTCTCAAAACTTTTGGCCACGACTGTACTGCACTGTTGGAGCTAGGAACACAAGCATTTCGCTACACCCGCAATATCATCTGCTAATATGTGTATGTGACCATACAGCTTGTCCGGAAGCAAAACACTGGTGTCCGCGACGTGGCTGGTTTTCCCTTTGTAGTCCGTGATTGTCTGTAGACCCGTTGAATTGCATCCTTACGGAGGGAATAACTACATTGTTTGAATTTGGCCATATTTCCAGTCACCTTGTCAGGGTTAAATGCGGTGGTTCGCGCTTTCGGTTTTGCGAGAATGCTGCCATCTATCCACGGTTTCTGGTTTGGGTAGGTTTTAATAGTCATTGTGGGTACAACATCTCCTATACACTTCCTGATGAACTCAGTCACTGTATCTGTGTATTTGTCGATGTTATTCTCAGAGGCTACCCAGAACATATCCCAGGCCGCGTGATCAAAACAATCTTGAAGCATGGATTCCAATTGGTCAGACCAGCGTTAAATAGACATTAATCGTGTACTTCCTGTTTGAGTTTCTGCCTATAGGAAGGGAAGAGTAAAATGGAGTCGTGATTAGATTTGCCAAAGGGAGGGCAGTTGATTAGCAACTGTTGGGTAGCAGTTGTCCAATGTTTTACCAGCACGAGTACTACAGTCAATGGGTTGGTAGAACTTTCGTAGCATTTTCATCAAATTTGCTTTGTTAAAATTCCGAGCGACAGTAAATGCGGTCTCAAGATATGTGGTTTCCAGTTTGCATAAATGTCACGTTCCTGACCTGTTTTCTGTTGTTTGGTATGTGTTTATTGGTCAGGGCGTGAGTTTTGGGTGGGCAGTCTATGTTTTCTGTTTCTATGTTGGTTTTGGGTTGCCTGGTATGGCTCTCAATTAGAGGCAGGTGTTTGACGTTTCCTCTGATTGAGAGTCATATTAAGGTAGGTTGTTCTCACTGTTTGTTTGTGGGTGATTGTCTTCCGTGTCAGTGTATGTTCGCACCACACGGGACTGTTTCGTTGTCGTTAGTATATGTAGTCTGTTCCTGTTCGTGCGTTCTTCATGTTTTATGTAAGTTCTCTCGTTCAGGTCTGTCTACTTCGTTTTGTTGTTTTGTAAAATTATCAAGTGTTCTTCGTGTGTTTAGTTTCGTCTTGTTAATAAAGTTCATTATGTATTCACAACCCGCTGCACGTTGGTCCAATCCTTGCTACTCCTCTTCGGATGAAGAGAAGGAGGAGGCCCGTTACAGAATCACCCACCAAACCCGGATCAAGCAGCGGGTTAACGGACAGCGCACGAAACAGGATTTCTGGTCTTGGGAGGAGATCATAGAAGGAAAAGGACCATGGGCGAAGGTTGGAGTTAATCGTCGCTCTGGGGAGGAGAAGGAGGCAGCCACAGCCCAGGAGTGGCGTTATGAGGGGACGCGTCTAGCACGGAAGCCCGAAAAGCCCGCAAGTACAACCCAAAAATGTATTGGGGGGGGGCTAAGAGGTAGTGGGTCTAGGGCAGGTAGGAGACCTGCGCCCACTTCCCAGGCTAACCGTGGAGAGCGGGAGTACGGGCAGACACCGTGTTACGCAGTAGAGCGCACGGTGTCTCCTGTACGTGTGCATAGCCCGGTGCGGGTTATTCCACCTCCCCGCACTGGTAGGGCTAGAGTGAGCATTGAGCCAAGTGCCATGAAGCCGGCTCAACATATCTGGCCTCCAGTACGTCTCCTCGGGCCGGTGTACATGGCACCAGCCTTACGCATGGTGTCCCCGGTTCGCCAACACAGCCCAGTGCGGGTTATTCCACCTCCCCGCACTGGACGGGCTACGGGGAGCATGCAACCAGGTAAGGTTGGGCAGGCTCAGTGCTCAAGGGAGCCAGTACGCTTTCACGGTCCGGTATATCCGGCGCCACCTTCCCGCCCCAGCTCAGTACCACCAGTGCCTGCACCACGCAGCAAGCCTCCTGTGCGTCTCCAGAGCCCTGTACGCACTGTTCCTTCTCCCCGCACTCGCCCTGAGGTGCGTGCCCTCAGCCCGGTACCTCCAGTTCCGGCACCACGCACCAGGCCTACTGTGCGCCTCAGCGGGTCAGAGTCGGCCGTCTGCCCAACGCCTTCTGCACTGCCTGTCTGCCCAGCTCCGTCTGAGCCATCCGTCTGCCCAGCGCCTTCTGAGCCATCCGTCTGCCCAGCGCCTTCTGAGCCATCCGTCTGCCCAGCGCCTTCTGAGCCATCCGTCTGCCACGAGCCATTAGAGCCGCCCGTCTGTCCCGAGCCATTAGAGCCGTCCGTCAGTCAGGAGCCGCTAGAGCCGTCCGTCAGTCAGGAGCTGCCAGAGCCGCCAGCCAGTCAGGAGCTGCCAGAGCCGCCAGCCAGTCAGGAGCTGCCAGAGCCGCCAGCCAGTCAGGAGCTGCCAGAGCCGCCAGCCAGTCAGGAGCTGCCAGAGCTGCCCTACAGTCATGAGCTGCCCTACAGTCATGAGCTGCCCTACAGTCATGAGCTGCCCTTCAGTCATGAGCTGCCCTTCAGTCATGAGCTGCCCTACAGTCATGAGCTGCCCTACAGTCATGAGCTGCCCTTCAGTCATGAGCTGCCCTTCAGTCATGAGCTGCCCTTCAGTCATGAGCTGCCCTTCAGTCCGGAGCTGCCACTCAGTCCGGAGCTGCCACTCAGTCAGGAGCTGCCACTCAGTCCGGAGCTGCCACTCAGTCCGGAGCTGCCACTCAGTCCGGAGCTGCCACCCAGTCCGGAGCTGCCACTCAGTCCGGAGCTGCCATTAGTACAGAGTTGTCCCTCTGTCCTAAGCTACCTCTCTGTCCGGAGCTACCTCTCTGTCCGGAGCTACCTCTCTGTCCGGAGCTACCTCTCTGTCCTGAGCTACCTCTCTGTCCTGAGCTACCTCTCTGTCCTGAGCTACCTCTCTGTCCTGAGCTACCTCTCTGTCCTGAGCTACCTCTCTGTCCTGAGCTGTCTCCTCTATGTAGGAGGGGCCTTAGTGAAGGTTCCTGGACCATGGTCGGGGGTGAGGGTCGCCACTCAAAGGACGCTAAGGAGGGGGACAAAGACAGTGGTGGAGTGGTGTCCTCGTCCGCCGCCGGAGCCGCCACCACGGACAGATGCCCACCCAGACCCTCCCCTTGAGTTGTAGGGGTGCGCCCGGAGTTCGCACCTTGAGGGGGGGGTTCTGTCACGTTCCTGACCTGTTTTCTGTTGTTTGGTATGTGTTTATTGGTCAGGGCGTGAGTTTTGGGTGGGCAGTCTATGTTTTCTGTTTCTATGTTGGTTTTGGGTTGCCTGGTATGGCTCTCAATTAGAGGCAGGTGTTTGACGTTTCCTCTGATTGAGAGTCATATTAAGGTAGGTTGTTCTCACTGTTTGTTTGTGGGTGATTGTCTTCCGTGTCAGTGTATGTTCGCACCACACGGGACTGTTTCGTTGTCGTTAGTATATGTAGTCTGTTCCTGTTCGTGCGTTCTTCATGTTTTATGTAAGTTCTCTCGTTCAGGTCTGTCTACTTCGTTTTGTTGTTTTGTAAAATTATCAAGTGTTCTTCGTGTGTTTAGTTTCGTCTTGTTAATAAAGTTCATTATGTATTCACAACCCGCTGCACGTTGGTCCAATCCTTGCTACTCCTCTTCGGATGAAGAGAAGGAGGAGGCCCGTTACAATAAAGTCCAGTGTAGTTCTTTGAGGGCCGTTGTGGTATCGTCTTGAAGGGGAATACTACAACCGAAGAGAATTCTCTTGGGAGGTAATACGGTCAGCATTTGATTGTGAGGTATTCTAGGTTGGGTGAACAAAAGGACTCTGTATGTTATCACAATCACACCATGAGTGGTTAATAATGAAACATACACCCCCACCTTTCTTCTTCCCTGAGAGTTCTTTATTCCTGTCTGCGCGATGTACTGAGAACCCAGATGGCATAATGAACGGGGACAGTATTTACCTGTATTTACCATTACCTGTATTAACTGCACCTGTTTAAACTCGTTACCTGTATAAAAGACACCTGTCCACACACTCAATCAAACAGACTCCAACCTCTCCACAATGGCTAAGACCAGAGAGCTGCGTAAGGACATCAGGGATAAAATTGTAGACCTGCACAAGGCTGGGATGCGCTACAGGACAATAGGCAAGCAGCTTGGTGAGAAGGCAACAACTGTTGGCGCAATTATTAGAAAATGGAAGAAGTTCAAGATGACAGTCAATCACCCTCGGTCTGGGGGTCCATGCAATATCTCACCTCGTGGGGCATCAATGATCATGAGGAAGGTGTGGGATCAGCCCCGAACTACATGGCAGGACCTGGCCAATGACCTGAAGAGAGCTGGGACCACAGTCTCAAAGAAAACCATTAGTAACACACTACGCCGTCATGGATTAAAATCCTGCAGCGCACGCAAGGTCCCCCTGCTCAAGGGAGCGCATGTCCAGGCCCGTCTGAGGTTTGCCAATGACCATCTGGATGATCCAGAGGAGGAATGGGAGAAGGTCATGTGGTCTGATGAGACAAAAATAGAGCTTTTTGGTCTAAACTCCACTCGCCGTGTTTGGGGGAAGAAGAAGGATGAGTACAACCCCAAGAACACCATCCCAACCGTGAAGCATGGAGGTGGAAACATTATTCTTTGGGGATGCTTTTCTGCAAAGGGGACAGGACGACTGCACCGTATTGAGGGGAGGATGGATAGGGCCATGTATCGCGAGATCTTGGCCAACAACCTTCCATCAGTAAGAGCATTGAAGATGGGTCGTGGCTGGGTCTTCCAGCATGACAACGACCCGAAACACACAGCCAGGGCAACTAAGGAGCGGCTCTGTAAGAAGCATCTTAAGGTCCTGGAGTGGCCTAGCCAGTCTCCAGACCTGAACCCAATAGAAAATCTTTGGAGGGAGCTGAAAGTCCGTATTGCCCAGCGACAGCCCCGAAACCTGAAGGATCTGGAGAAGGTCTGTATGGAGGAGTGGGCCAAAATCCCTGCTGCAGTGTGTGCAAACCTGGTCAAGAACTACAGGAAACGTATGATCTCTGTAATTGCAAACAAAGGTTTCTGTACCAAATATTAAGTTCTGCTTTTCTGATGTATCAAATACTTATGTCATGCAATAAAATGCAAATTAATTACTTAAAAATCATACAATGTGATTTTCTAGATTTTTGTTTTAGATTCCGTCTCTCACAGTTGAAGGGTACCTGTGATAAAAAATTACAGACCTCTACATGCTTTGTAAGTAGGAAAACCTGCAAAATTGGCAGTGTATCAAATACTTGTTCTCCCCACTGTATATACCGCAAAGTTGCTTAGGAGCTGGAAGCAGAGCTGCCATATCTGTCGGCGCCATCTTACTACCATAAAGGCCTGATTGGTGATGTGCTGTAGAGATGGCTGTCCTTCTGGAAGGTTCTCCCATCTCCACAGAGGAACTCTGGAGCGTGACTGTCAGAGTGACCATCAGGTTCTCAGTCACATCTCGGTCACAAACTTCTTCCATTTAAGAATGATGGAGGCCACTGTGTTCTTGGGGACCTTCAATGCTGCAGACATTTTTTGGTACCCTTCCCCAGATCTGTGCCTCGTCACAATCCTGTCTCGGAGCTCTACTGACAATTCCTTCGACCTTGTGGCTTGGTTTTTGTCTGACATGCGCTGTCAAGTGTGTGGCCTTATATAGACAGGTATGTGCCTTTCCAAACATGTCCAGTCAGTTAAATTTACCACAGGTGGACTCCAATCAAGTTGTAGAAACATCTCAAGGTTGATCAATGGAAACAGGATGCACCTGAGCTCAATTTCGAGTCTCAGAGCAAAGGGTCTGAATACTTATGTAAATTGGAAGAAATTAGTAGGGATTTATTTGGTCTTTATTTTATTTTCATGGTAGTACAGAATTGAGCAGATCATGATTGATTCTACATTCCAGCACAGTAGGCAGCAGCATGCACTTTAACGATTGTTTGCAGACCGCCATGATATCATAGAAGAAGAAGAGAAGACATGACAAGGGAAAAGCCTTATAGTGAAGCGACATGCTTTCTTCTGTCCGATGTTTATCAGGTCAGTGCAGATGACAGATACAAGACCAGGGGACGAGGATAGGATGCCTGTTAAGGGTATTGAGATTCAGCCATAGTTCACATCAACTATAAACAGACAGAAAAATACATGTATGGGGAAGTATAGAGATGGTGGTTAGATTGGCCAAACTCATCATTACACACACCCTTCCCACCATCCCCCCACTGTACTACAGTTTCACTTCCCCATTGGTCTCTCTGCTTTCTCTTGCTTCAGTCTTGCGTGTACTACTATATATTCACACACTCCCTCTTTCTGTATTTTTCCATTTCTTTTTTCAACAGGGCATGTCAACAACCTTAGTTATACCGAGTGTGTGTTTGTATGCGCTTGTTTGTGCAGAGCTAGCAGCTGATTTCGGACTGAGTATTTCAATCATCTTCCCCAGAACTACTACTGTATGTTGACAAGCCCGGATGGCGGAGAGGGCAGTGCCACAAGAGAACACAGGGATCAATACAGGGATCCAACAGTCCAATGGTCCATACCCTGAAGCAACAGCTGAGAGCCTGGACCTTGAGGATTTGCATCAACAGGGTAAGAAGCACCTGGTTGTTTTAAGTAATTTTCCTTCAAATGGTACTTTAAATAAGTAGCTAAACAAAGCATGTGTTTGACTCTGCTTGTGTAAGCAGTAATATGACATTTTCATGTGTCTGTCTGCCTGTCTGTCTACTCTGTATGTAGGTGCGTGTGTGTATGACCTGTGTCCAGGCCCCAGTTCATCCTGTATGACCACCAAAGAGCTGCAGCAGCACTGGGGCGCGGTGAAGCACAGACTGAAGCCGGTCAAGCTGTTGTTTGAGATTCCTTCTGCACGCACCATAGCGCAGCACCTGTCCAAATACGTTGTGAGCTCTATTTTATGTACAGCATACAGCAAAGATTGTCAACTGGCGGTCTGCAGTCCAAATTCAATTTATTTGACCCCCTCCCAAAGTTTTCTATGCCCAATTTCTAAAATTGTATCTAGTTGTTGGACATAAAAGGCTGTAAAATTACTAGGAATTCACCTCAAAATGTTCCACTCAGAAATAGAGGCATATGAGATTGTGTACCAATGTAATCAAGGTTGGAAATTATGTTTTTGTCAAACACAATAATCTGTTTCGGCTTGTGTCAATTTGCAGAGTACAAATTATTTATAATTACTGTATGTTCCGCCCCTTGACTATCCGCTCAAGAAAAAAGCAGCGCTGAGTCTAGTTGATGATCCCTGGCATATAGTTTAGGGCACTGAAAAACATACTTTGTGAATTCTTCACCGTAGTTAGTGAGTGTTGCAGGAAAGACAATTCCATATTTTATTGTCTTTTATTGGAAGATAGTCGAATTAGTTTTAATAATAAAGTTGCAAGATATGAGGTTTTCTAAGTTAGAAGTTTGTCCCAATGTTCCTGTGTTCTCCAGGTGTACCAGATCGTGTTGATCCGGTCAGGCAGCTACGACTCCAAGCGCGTGTCTGTCGAGCGTCGCTATAGTGACTTCGTCCACCTCCACCAGCAGCTCCTTGAAGACTTCAGCGAGGAGCTCGAGGAGGTCATACTTCCCCGGAAACTCCTAACTGGAAATTTTAACCCCGAGACCATCTGGGAACGCCGCCTGGCTCTGCGGGACTACCTGGCCCAGCTCTATGCAGTCCGCTGCGTCCGACATTCCCGCCACTTCCTGGATTTCTTCACTGAGCCCGAGCAAAGACGAGCGCACGGCCTGCTCCGAGCGGGGCAGTTTGGGCCAGCGGTCGCTCTACTAGAGACTGTCCTGGAGCTTCAGGAGAAGATGGGAGGATGGCAGAGTCCTGTTCTGCTGGTGCCCACGTTGTGTGCCCTCACAGTGTGCCAGAGAGACCTGGAAGATCCGGAGTCGGCGTTCACCATGGGCCAGAGGGCGCTGCCCACGGTAAGGCGCTATGGGCTGAAGCGCTACAGAGGGCCACTGCTGGAGATGATGGTGGATCTGGGATACCAGTTAGGGCGACCTGTGGCTCAGCTGCAGGAGGAGTTGGTTCAAGTTAGGGATGCAGAGAGGGGACTGGTGTCTTTTCGCTCCCTTAAGGAGTTGGTGGTGCAGGAGTTTACCTAGGCCTGATTCAGTTGAGATAAGCATGCACAACTTTAAATTAAGCATGCACAACTTTAAATTATCCAATGACATCAATAGGGGTTGTGCAAACACTTCCACTGGGGAGAACATGTCCTTTAAAGTATAGACTTTATTCAGGAATTCTAGACCTAGCCTTCTTTACCAGGGTTGAGCCAATTCCATTTAAATGCAATCAATTCAGGAAGTAGAAATTCCAATTCAAGGGTCTTTTCAATAACATTTATGATGGAGCACTCTTTTGAACATGTAAATGCAGACATGCCCCCTCACCCCACCCAACTGTTTTCTTTCAAAACTGTATTTTAATAATGAAAGATACAACTTACATTTACCCACTTACACCCTCAGGGTCTTAACATATATATAAGTATCAATCAAATTTTTAGACACACCTACTCATTCAAGGGTTTTTCTTTATTTTTACTATTTTCTACATTGTAGAGTAATAGTATAGACATCACAAATATGAAATAACACATATGGAATCATATAGTACCCCAGAAAAGTGTTAAACAAATCAAAATATATTTTATATTTAAGATTCTTCAAAGTAGCCACCCTTTGCCTTGATGACAGTTTTGAACACTCCTGGCATTCTCTCAACCAGCTTCATGAGGAATGCTTTTCCAACAGTCTTGAATTAGTTCCTACATATGCTGAGCACTTGTTGGCTGCTTTTTCTTCACTCTGCGGTCCAACTCATCCCAAACCATCTCAATTGGGTTGAGGCTGGGGGATTGTGGAGGCCAGGTCATCTGATCACTGTCCTTCTTGGCCTGGAGGTGTGTTGGCCTGGAGGTGTGTTGGGTCATTGTCCTGTTGAAAATCAAATGATAGTCTCACTAAGTGCAAACCCGATGGGATGGCATATCGCTGCAGAATGCTGTGTTAGCCATGTTGGTTAAGTGTGCCTTGAATTCTAAATAAATCACAGACAGTGTCACCAGCAAAGCACCCCCACACCATCACACCTCCTCCTCCATACTTCACGGTGGGAGCGTGAAGTATCTCCGCATGAGTCCATGCGGAGATCATCCGTTCACTTACTCTACGTCTTACAAAGACTCGGCCGTTGGAACCAAAAATCGCAAATTTGGACTCATTGGCCAAAGGAGAGATTTCCACCGGTTTAATGTCCATTGCTCGTGTTTCTTCGACCATGAAGGCCTAATTCACACAGTCTCCTCTGAACAGTTGTTGTTGAGATGTGTCTGTTACTTGAACTCTGTGAAGCATTTATTTGGGCTGCAATCTGAGGTGCAGTTAACTCTAACGAACTTATCCTCTGCAGCAGAGGTAACTCTGGGTCTTCCATTCCTGTGGCGGTCCTCATGAGAGCCAAGTTCATCATAGCGCTTCATGGTTTTTGCAACTGCACTTGAAGAAACTTTTGAAGTTCTTGACTGACCTTCATGTCTTAAAGTAATGATGGACTGTCATTTCTCTTCGCTTATTTGAGCTGTTCTTGCCATAATATGGATTGGTCTTTTACCAAATAGGGCTATCTTCTGTATACGATTCCAACCTCAAAAGCATTAACAAAGGAAGAAATCCCACAAATTAACCTGTTAATTGAAATGCATTCTTGGTGCCTACCTCATGAAGATGGTTGAAAGAATGCCAAGAGTGTGCAAAGCTGTCAAGGCAAAGGGTGGCTACTTTGAAGAATCTCAAATATAAAATATATTTTGATTTGTTTAACACTTTTTTGGTTACTATATGATTCCATGTTTTATTTCATAGTTTTGATGTCTTCACTATTATTCTACAATGTAGAAAATAGTAAAAATAAAGAAAAACCCTTGAATGAGTAGGTGTCTTATCTTTTGACTGGTACTGTGTGTGTGTGTGTGTACACAGACACACACATTCATATATATTTATATTCATTCATCTACATTCCACCAAAATAGAATTAGCTAAAATGAAAAATATCAATGTGAATAATATGAAAATACAATTCAATGAAGTGATTGTACATTTCCTGTTGAGAATGAGGAGAAAAACAAAACAAATTGACATTCAACGAAACAAAAAGGTTCAGAGCAATAAAATAAACATGTTTTCCTATTTCATTTCAAATTGGTTGGAAAGTGACATTTTTTGTTTTGCTTGAAATGTTGACTGGTTTTGAATTGGCATCGTCATTAGGCAATGGCATCAACATACTGAATAAATATTTTTATCAAATTAAGTATTTTGTTATTAAATTAAGATGCATGTTAGTGGCTTGGCTGATCGAAAACAACAAATTCAGTGTTGAAATGAATGAGCAGGGAGCACATCAAACACATTTTCAGTGAACAAAACATTGTTTAGTCATCATTTGTTCTATTCTAATCGCATAGAATAAAGAAGTTTGAAGAACTCAATGGTTCAGAGCGGTAGTACTTTACACAATAACAGTTACAGACAATGGGAAATGTAATTTATTTCACAACATCCTCTCATTGGTCCATATTATCACTTGTAAAATAACAAGCTACACTACATGACAAAGTATGTGGACACCTGCTCGTCAAACATCTCTTTCCAAAATCATGGGCATTAATATGGTGTTGGTCCCCCTTTACTGCTATAATAAATAGCTTTCTCTCTTCTGGGAATGCTTTCCACTAGATGTTGGAACATTGCTGCAGGGACTTGCTTCCATTCTGCCACGAGCATTAGGGAGGTCGTACACTGATGTTGGGCGATTAGGCCTAGCTCGCAGACAGCGTTCCAATTCATCCCAAGGGTGTTTGATGGGTTTGAGGTCAGGGCTCTGTGCAGGCCAGTCAAGTTCTTCCACACCAATCTCAACAAACCATTTCTGTATGGACCTCGCTTTGTGCACGAGGGCATTGTCATGCTGAAACAGAAAGGGCCTTCTCAAAACCATTGCCACAAAAGTTGGAAGCACAGAATCATCTAGAATGTCATTGTATGCTGTAGCATTAAGATTTCCCTTCACTGGAACTAAGGGGACTAGCCCAATCCATGAAAAACAACCCCAGACCATTAGCCATCTTCCACCAAACTTTACAGTTGGCACTATGCATTGGGGCTGGGAGCGTTCCCCTGGCATCCGCCAAACCCAGATTTGTCCATCACACTGCCAGTTGGTGAAGCAGGATTCATCACTCCAGAGAACGTGTTTCAATTGCTCCAGAGTCCATTGGCGGCAAGCTTTACAACACTCCAGCCGACGCTTGGCATTGTGCATAGTGATCTTAGGCTTGTGTGCGGCTCCTCGGCCATGGAAACCCATTTCACGGAGCTCCCTACGAGCAGTTTTTGCGCTGACGTTGCTTCCAGAGGCAGTTTGGAACTTGGTAGTGAGTGTTGCAACCGAGGACAGACGATTTCTACGTGCTACAGCACTTGGCTGTCCTGTTCTGTGAGCTTGTGTGGCCTACCACTTCGCGGCTGAGCCGTTGTTGCTCCTAGACATTTCCACTTCACAATAAAAGCACTTACAGTTGACCAGGTCAGCTCTCACAGGGCAGAAATGTGATGAACTGACCTGTTGTAAAGGTGGCATCCTATGCCGGTTCCATGATGAAAGTCACTGAGCTCTTCAGTAAGGCCATTCAACTGCCAATGTTTGTCTATGGCGATTGTATGGCTCTGTGCTTAATTTTATACACCTGTCAGCAACAGATGTGGCTGAAATAGCCGAATCCACTAATTTGAAGGAGTGTCCACATATACTTTATATACAAAAGTATCTTGAAGGTTGGAACAAATGTCTGTATACAACTGAACTGCATACAAAATGTTTTGTGAGAAGAAATTTTGGGAACATACTAATCGTGGAGAGGGATGTCAAAGAGACTTGCTAACTCCAGGACAAGCAGCGGCCCAACCCTACCCTTATATGGTGGCATTTGGACAACATAAAAAGTGCTGTCTAAACATTCAGAAACGTTTAAATAAATACAGTTATGAGCAAAATGTGTATTATGTTCTCAATTAACATTATGACAATATATTTGTAATGTCAAAATTAGGTCCATATTCTTTTTGTGGATTTGAAAGGATTGTATGGATGAAAGCAACTTGGTAGAAGCTGCACTCAGCCTCTTTAAAAGCTAGGATGTCCCATCACCATATTGCTTACATCTAGTCCGATCCTTTTAGATCTGTGAACGCTAAAGGGCTAAGGCCTAGACAGGAAGAGAAAGCAAAGTGTTGGACACCTCCCAGCCCAGATAAGTTAAGGAAATTGTATGACTATTAGGACACAGCCTGTGTCAGATATTCAGTACAAAATGTGCATCACAACCATCTCTTAAACAGGCATACGGGCTATTGCTAAGCGTTCCATGCATACCCCCTTCACATTATAGATTCATATAAATATACTACAAAAATAAATACAGAAACAAATACAAATCACTTTGTAATAGGCAAAATAGTTGAGTACTGATATTTTCATATTAGGAAGTTTGCAAACTACAGATATTGTCTATTCTACCAGTAGGAACATGAAACTGTTCGCCATTACGCGATTAAACAGTATTGTGAAATAGCCATTTTACAGATCATTACAAAAATCATCCCCATTATGCAAGGAAACAGGTCCATTTGGGCTGTAGCAACTCAAGGATGTATTCTGCTGATGGTTGGAGTTGCCACTTAGAACCCACACTTGGCACAGTCCACAAGAGATGGCAAAACAATATTCATTCAGCTTGATAAAAAAATATATATATACAATCCCTAATCATTGCAATGTTTTTCTTCCTTTCCCCACCATTTTGCCTTTTGAAAATCACAAACGAATGAGATGAGTTGCTGAAAAGCTTAAATGTTCAATGACTCGTTTTGTTAGTGCAAACATTTTACCCAATATAGTAATAATATCCAGTTTAACCATACATTTTTCCTTGTAATTTCTGCTGTAAAGTTGAATTGCCAGTAAGTAATAGAGACCCAACTAACTGCTAGTCCAATGCACCGGGGTGTACTGCCAATGCTAAAGTTCAGGCTTGACAACCTTCCTCCATATTCATATTACAGAAAGACTATGCCCTCAAGACGTGGATGGCGTCAATCTGCCCTTTCAACTGACAGAAATAGGAGAAATCTTCTTCCAACTTGGCTTAAAAAATATCACTACCAAAAGCCCTGGTAAGATTGCCTCGATCCTTCCGTTTCAGCGGCAGAGAGTGGAGTTGAGTTCCGTGACATAGCGCCCCCTATCTACAGAGGTCCTGCACTGCAGGTTTACATTGGTGCTTTGGCTGGGGTTTCCTCCTCCTGCCAGGACAGCTCTGCTTTCTGTCTCGGTGGCTCCTGCTGTTGCTGCCTGATGACTGTCCTGTTCCTGTGCTTGGCTGTTTGTTGGCATGGCTGTTCTGACAAGACGTCAAACTCGCTCTGTCCACCTGTTGCCAGGAAAACATATAGGATAAGATTAACTTTATTGTCCCATTTTTCCTTGGAACAACATTTAGTGTGACATCATAATTTGATGTGTGGTAATTTAACACTAAAACTTGTCTGTTATAGTCACCTACCGTGCTCTTGTTCGACTGGCTTACGCGGCTGCTGGAAGAGAAACTTGTATCCCTGTGATTGGTCAATCCAGCACTGGGTGCAGATGAGCCTCGCCTACCCCGCGTCGTAGTCACCGGTTTACAGCGGATTCCGTCCGAATCCTGGAGGGATCATAGCAACCAATCAAGCGAGGACAAAATATTATTTAACGACAGGCATCTCAATGTTTTAACGCATGACAGGGTAGATTACCTAAGGGACCTTTCTTTTTATTAACGCCGTTTTCTCCCCAATTTCGTGGTATCCAATTGGTAGTTACAGTCTTGTCTCATCGCGTACGGACTCGGGAGAGGCGAAGGTCGAGAGCCGTGCGTCCTCCGAAACACAACCAAGCCACACTGCTTTTGACAATGCCCACTTAATCCGGAAGCCAGCCGCACCAATGTGTCGGAGGAAACACCGTGCACCTGGCGACAGGAGTCGCTAGTGCGCGATGGGACAAGGATATCCCTGCCGGCCAAACCCTCCCCTAACCCGGACGGGCCAATTGTACGCCGTCCCATGGGTCTCCCAGTCGCAGCCAGCTGCGACAGAGCCTGGACTCGAACCCAGAATCTCTAGTGGCACAGCCTTAGGGGCCTTCTGAGTGGCGCAGTGGTCTAAGGGACCTTTCTGATAGATTAAATATTTTAGAGCTTTAAATCACAGGTGCGAATGAAAGGCCAACACTGGGGCTGTAGTTATCAAGCGTCTTAGATCTACACGCCAGAGTATCACTTGATACATACAGTGCATTCGTAAAGTATTCGGACCCCTTGACTTTTACCACATTTTGTTACGTTGCAGCCTTGTTCTAAAATGTATTACATCGGTTTTTTTAAACTTATGTAAATAAGATTTTTTTTTTTTTTTTTTTTTATACATTGCAACATTTTCTAAAACTTGTTTTCACTTTGTCATTATTGTGTGTAGATTGATGAGGAAAATGTTTTATTTTAGAATAAGGCAGTCAGTAACGTAACA
This sequence comes from Salvelinus namaycush, assembly GCF_016432855.1. Taxonomy (NCBI): domain Eukaryota; kingdom Metazoa; phylum Chordata; class Actinopteri; order Salmoniformes; family Salmonidae; genus Salvelinus; species Salvelinus namaycush. Next base: position 35,826,037 of record NC_052327.1, read on the forward strand.
AAATGTGGAAAAAGTCAAGGGGTCTGAATACTTTCTGAGGAGCAAAGTGTGTGGAGAAAACACGCTCTGTTTCACAAGGCACTCACAGCGTCATTGGAGCTAGCTGAAGAAGAATGTGGCGAGGAGAATGACAAAGAGGGGGGAGGAGAGGAGGAGCTGGGGGACTCTGCCCCTTCCTCAGAGAGATTGTTGATGCATTTCTCCATCTCCTGAACCTCAACCAGCAACGTGACATTACCTGTGACATCAAAGGGGAATGGTAAAAAATGTGGGGTTCGACAATTTTATACTGTTTTGATATAGTGCTATAAATTGGGCTCTAACATGTCTCCTCTCCTTACCTTTTAAGGCCAGGGAGTTCAGTGATAGGGCAGCCCACTTCATGGTGATCCAGTCTCTGTATTCAGCAACTTCCTGAGTCACCCGGATGATTCTGCCCAGTATACTGCAAGACACACAATCATTTATATTACACGTTGGAACAGTGGACACAATATTTTTTTACACTTAATATTGTTGAAAATATACAGTGCATTCAGGAAAGTATTCAGACCCCTCGACTTTTTCCACATTTTGTTACCTTACAGCCTTACTCTAAAATGGATTCAATTATTCCCCCCCCCCCTCAATCTACACACAATACCCCATAATGACAAAGCAAAATCAGGTTTAGAATTTCTTTTGCAAATGTATTATAAATAAAAAACTGAAATGACATTCACCTAAGTATTCAGTACTTTGTTGCAGCACCTTTGGCATTGATTACAGCCTTGAGTCTTCTTGGGTATGATGTTACAAGCTTGGCACACCTGTATTTGGGGAGTTTCTCCCATTTTTCTCTGCAGATCCTCTCAAGCTCTGTCAGGTTGGATGGGGAGCGTCGCTGCACAGCTATTTTCAGGTCTCTCCAGAGATGTCCAATCGGGTTCAAGTCAGGCCTCTGTCCTTGAGTGGCCCAGCCATTCAGAGACTTGTCCCGAAGCCATTCCCACGTTGTCTTGCCTGTGTGCCTAGGGTCATTGTGCTGTTGGAAGGTGAAACTTCATCTTTCCCTCGATCCTGACTAGTCTCTCAGCCCTGCCGCTGAAAAACATCCCCACAGCATGATGCTGTCACCACCATGCTTCACTGTAGGGATGGTGCCAGGTTTCCTCCAGACATGACACTTGGCATTCAGGCCAAAGAGTTCAGTCTTGGTTTCAGACCAGAGAATCTTGTTTCTCATGGTCTGAGTCTTTAGGTGCCTTTTACTGCAGGCTGTCATGTGCCTTTTACTGAGGAGTGGCTTCCGTCTGGCCACTCTACCATAAAGGCCTGATTGGTGGAGTGCTGCAGATGGTTGTCCTTCTGGAAGGTTCTCCCATCTCCACGGAGGAACTCTGGATCTCTTTCAGAGTGACCATCGGGTTATTGGTCACCTCCAGCCAGCTCTAGGAAGAGTCTTGGTGGTTCCAAACTTCTTCCATTTAAGAATGATGGAGACCACTGTGTTATTGGGGACCTTCAATGCTGCAGAAATGTTTTGGTACCCTTCCCCAGATCTCTGCCTCTACACAATCCTGTCTCAGAGCTCTACGGACAATTCCTTCGACGTCATGGCTTGGTTTTTGCTCTGACATGCACTGTCAACTGTGGGACCTTATATAAAACAGGTGTCTTCCTTTTCAAATCATGTCCAATCAATTGAATTTACCACAGGTGGACTCCAAGTTGTAGAAACATCTCAAGGATGAGCAATAGAAACAGGATGCACCTGAGCTCAATTTAGAGTCTCATAGCAAAGGGTCTGAATACTTATGTGAATACGTTTTTGTTATATATATATATATATTATTATATACATACACACGTTGATGAGGGGAAAACATTTTATAAAATACATTTTAGAATAAGGCTGTAACGTAACAAAATGTGGAAAAAGTCAAGGTTTCTGAATACTTTCCCGAATGCACTGTATTGTTCAAAGTTCCATTCCTGGCAGTCAGCTTCAGCGAACCCATCACTCACAATTATGTGACTGTAACCCTCCCCATGTGTCCCAGCCCTGCCCAGTACCTCTCGCCGTGGTTGTTGAAGTGGTACTTAGCGATGGGCGACACAGCGTGGCTCAGCACCATGAAGGCATAGTCAAACACCTGCTTCACCTGCATGGCCCCGTATGAGCTACGGCCCACATCATTACCTGGACAACACAGGACGGACACCAAACTCTCAAGGTCAGGTACAAGCTTAGACTTGGCAGGTGTTTATTGTAGGAGTTCTCAAACGTCATCTCAATAAAACAACTGCATCTGATGTTTTATTTATGGCAGAAGTCAGAAGCACAAGCCACTACATTGAATTAATTTTATTAACCCCGTTTTCTCCCCAATTTCGTGGCATCTAATTGGTAGTTACAGTCTTGTCTCATCGCGTACGGACTCGGGAGAGGCGAAGGTCAGAGATGCATTATATAGGTAGCTAGCTACCATACTGTAACCAGCGTATGCAGTAAGGAGTCTTAGACAAACTACAAAGGTATGAACCCGGGCTCACCTGGCTGCAGTGGGTCTTCAATGTAGAGCAGGGAAGGTCTGTATCCATCCAGCATGCTCTTCTGGACCTCGTCTTTGGAGAGGTAGCAGCCTCCGTCCTTGATCCGGATCCCCGTCTTCAGGTAGTTAAAATGGCGGCCGTACAGCTCAAAGAACTCTATGAGTAGGACACCAGTGTTGGCGTTGGGACTGCATGCGTTCTCCCTGCTATGGAGCTGAAACATACACACTCTATTGACTATTACTTGCTTCCATCTTAAGAACACGTAGTAGTAAGAACACTATTCTGCTGGTGACAAATACAATTTGCCCTCGGGGATCAATAAAGTTTCTTCAATGGTACAAAATGTATATTTCCTCACTCTCAACGGTTGAGGAAAGGCCGGACAAATGCATCATATAATAATTTTATTAGAATACCGGATTGAGAGTATAATGATAATAATACAAGGATGACGGGCACCGACCCACCTGTAAGAAGCTGACAGCGACGAGGAAGAGGCTGTAGGAACTGATGCCTCCTGTAAACACTTCATTCATGTCTCTTTGTAATAAGAACTGCTTCAGGACTAGCACCAGGTACGGAAGCACAGGATATTTCTGAGGAGAAACAGATGGAGAGAAAACTTTAGAGAACAGTAGTTCACACTATGAGGATTGTGCCTAAATTGACGCTCATGACACTCAATCCTTAGAAAGAAACACACACATACTACCAGATAAGCTAAATGCCTTCCATGCTCATTTCGAGGCATGTAACACTGAACCATGCATGAGAGCACCAGCTGTTCCGGACGACTTTCTGATCACGCTCTACGTAGCAGATGTAAGACCTTTAAACAGGTTAATAGTAAAAGCTGCAGAGACAGATGGATTACCAGGACACGTACTGACCAGCTGGCAAGTGTCTTCACGGACATGATCAACCTCTCCCTGTCCCTGTCTGTAATACCTACATGTTTCAAGCAGACCGGCATAGTCCCTGTGCCCAAGAATGCCAAGCTAACCTGTCTAAATGACTAATCGGCACGCAACACTCACATCTGCAGCCATGAAATGCCTTGGAAGGCTGGTCATGGCTCACATCAACACCATCATCAGACACCCTGGACCCACTCCAATTCGCATACCGCCCCAACAGATCCCCCAGATGACATAATCTCTATTGCACTCCACACTGCCCTCTCCCACCTGGACAAAACTAACATCTATGTGAAAATGCTGTTCATTGACTACAGCTCATCATTCAACACCATAGTGCCCTCCAAGGTCATCACTAAGCTAAGGACCCTGGTACTGAACACCTCCCTCTGCAACTGGATCCTGGACTTCCTGACAGGCCTCCCCCATGTGGTGAGAGTAGGTAACAAAACATCCGCCACTCTGACCCTCAACACCGGGGCCCATCAAGGGTGCATGCAAAGTCCCCTCGTGTACTCCTTGTTCACCCATGACTGAGTGGCTACGCACGACTCCAACACCATCATTAATATTGCTGACGACACAACAGTAGTAGGACTGATCACCGACGACGATGAGACAGCCTTTAGGGAGGTGGTCAGAACCTCTCAACATCAGCAAGAGAAAAGGAGCAGATCGTGGACTACAGGAAACGGAGTGCCGAGCACGCCCCCATTAGAGGAGCGGGTCGAGAGCTTCAAGTTCCTCGGTGTCTACATCACTAAGGATCTATCATGGTCCACACACACCAACACCAGTCCTGAAGAGGGCACGACAATGCCTCATCCCCCTCAGGAGGCTGAAAAGATTTTTTGCATGAGCCATCAGATCCTCAAAAGGTTCTACAGCTGCACCATTGATAGCATTGTGACTAGCTGCAATACCGCTTGGTATGGCAACTGCTTGGCATCCGACCGCAAGGTGTTACAGAGGGTAGTGCGTAAGGCCCGGGGTTTCCGTTAAGAGGCTTTTGTACGATAAAACATTTAAAAGCTGATGAATACAACTGGCACCGGCAAATTGGAAGAAGAAAAAATCCTATTGCGAAATAATGCTTTTTAGCCTATTCATTGATGGGAATACATTTAGCTGGTCATGCTTATTGGTCTATAGGTTAATTTGCATAATTTTGTAGAATTAAATTGCCGCAGATATACAGATACAGAGCCTTTGAGTGGAGAATCTGTCAGACTGCGCAAGAGCCGCTGCAGCAACATCTTGTGGTGCTTTCAAGACAACTGGGAACTCAGAGAAATAGGAGGTCAAATAATGACGTAAGTGATATTCAGCTTGTAAAGTCGGAGCTCTAGAAAGGGGACCGAGTTCTCGAGTTGGAATTCCGAGTTGGATGACCGACTGGAATTTCGATTTTCCCTAGTCGGCCAAACCCTCCCCTAACCCGGACGAAGTTGGGCCAATTGTGTGCCGCCTCATGGGTTTCCCAGTCACGGCCTGCCGCAACACAGCCCGGGATCGAAATCCGGGTCTGTAGTGATGCCTCTAGCACTGCAATGCAGTGCCTTAGACCGCTGCGCCACTCGGGAGGCCTGTGCAGTGCCCTTTTGACAACAGTTTTTTCCCCCTAAGTGCATTATGGAGTGAACATTCACATGTAGCCTACTGCCTTGTGCGCATTGCTGTACTCAAATGTGAAGAAACAAATGTTTATCAACATTTTAAGCTAAACGTTCTGATCTCTTGCATCACTCATTGCTTTTTAACAAAAAAAAATGTAGCCATGGCCTACTGGTTGTATGAATTTAGGATCTATCGTCCCACAACTGTCTCAGAGTATGTTTGGAATAGGCTATTTCTTTCTTGACACGATGACCAATTGAAAATGTAGCCTAAACTTTTCTATAGTAGATTGACATAGGCTAGCGATTTTGTTGTTCATTACTCGTCTTGTTGGCGAGGAAAAGTAAATGTGGACAGTTATTCTAACATGTTCAAAGTGCACATCAGAATTCGGTAAGAAGGACCGGACCGCACATCGTTGCATCCTCAACTTGCATGTTCTATTAATATGAATTACCATGATAGAAATCACATTTAGATTATTCTGAGCACCGTGGGCGGACACCCTAATCAGGTTACCCATCTAATGCATATGGATCCGGTAAATCTAAATTTTGCCGGTAAAATGTCCGGCACCACCTTTTTCTAACGGAAACCCTGGTACGGCCCAGTACGTCACTGTCAAGGACTCCAGCTACCAAAGTCATAGACTGTTCCTTTTCCTACCGCACGGCAAGCGATACCGATGCACCAAATCAGGAACCAACAGGACCCTGAACAGATTCTACCCCCAAGTCATAAGACTGCCAAATATACTGAACAAAAATATAAAATGCAACAAGTTCAAAGATTTTACTGAGTTACAGTTCATATGAGGAAATCAGTCAATTTAAATAAATAAATTAGGCCCTAATCTAGGGATTTCACATGACTGGGAATAGAGAGATATGCATCCGTTGGTCACAGATACCTTTATAAAAAATAATAATAATAATTTTTTTTAAATGGGCCTCAGGATCTCGTCAAGGTATTTCTGTGCATTCAAATTGCCATCGACAAAATTAAATTGTGTTCGTTGTCCGTAGCTTATGCCTACCCATACCATAACCTCACCATGGGACACTATTCACAACTTTGCCATCAGCAAACCGCTCGCCCACACGACGCCATACACGTGGTCTGCGGTTGGGAGGCCGGTTGGATATACTGCCAAATTCTCTAAAATGACATTGGAGGCGGCTTATGGTAGATAAATTGACATGACATTCTCTGATGGACATTCCTGCAGTCAGCAGGCCAATTGCACGCTCCCTCAAACATTTAGACATCTGTGGCATTGTGCTGTGTGACAAAAGTGCACATTTTACAGTGGCCTTTTACTGTCCCCGGCACAAGGTGGATCTGTGTAATGATCATGCTGTTTAATCAGCTTCTTGACATGCCACACCTGTCAAGCGGATGGATTATCTTGGCAAAAGAGAAACGCTCACTAACAGGGATGTAAACAAATTTGTTTAGAGATAAGCTTTTTGTGTGTATGGAACATTTCTGGGATCTTTTATTTCAGCTCATGAAACATGGAACCAACACTTTACATGTTGCATTTATATTTTTGTTCAGTGTAGTAAGTCCGGGTAGCCTGGTTAACTATCGACATTGACCGTTATTGCACTAACTTTTTTGACTCACATGCTGCTGCTACTGTTTATCTATCCTGTTGCCTAGTCACTTTATTCCTAGTTATATGTACATATCTACCTCAATTACCTCGTACCCCTGCACAACTCAGTGCTGGTACCCTTTGTACAGTGCCTTGCAAAAGTATTAATCCCCTTTGCATTTTTCCTATTTTGTTGCATTACAACCATTAACTTAAATGGATTTTCATTTGGATTTCATGTAATGGACATACAAAATAATCCAAATTGGTGAAGTGAAAAAAATTACATGTTTCAAAAATTTTAAAAAGTGGTGCGTGCATATGTATTCACCCCCTTTGCTATGAAGCCCCTAAATAAGATCTGGTGCAACCAATTACCTTCAGAAGTCACATAATTAGTTAAATAAAGTCCACCTGTGTGCAATCTAAGTGTCACATGATCTGTCACATGATCTCAGTATATATATATATATATATACACACATATACACACCTGTTCCTCTCATCACCCCGAGAACACCAAGCATGGTGGTAGCAACATCATGCTGTGTGGATGTTTTTCCCATCGGCAGGGACTGGGAAACTGGTCAGAATTAAAGGAATGATGGATGGCGCTAAATACAGGGAAATTCTTGAGGGAAACCTGTTTCAGTCTTCCAGAGATTTGAGACTGGGATGGAGGTTCACCTTCCAGCAGGACAATGACCCTAAGCATACTGCTAAAAGCAACACTCGAGTGGTTTAAGGGGAAACACAATGTCTTGGAATTGCCTAGTCAAACCCCAAACCTCAATCCAATTGAGAATCTGTGGTATGACTTAAAGATTTCTGTACACCAGCGGAACCCATCCAACTTGAAGGAGCTGGAGCTGTTTTGCCTTGAAGAATGGGCAAAAATCCCAGTGGCTAGATGTGCCAAGCTTATAGAGACATACCCCAAGAGACTAATAGGCTGACCACACCGTGCGCGAGCGTTGCAAAATAAATTTTGAAATCTATGTTAATCAATTATTGCACCCACACTGCTCACGAGCATCTGCTTTGCCAAGGGCTAAAATAGAACTCCTTTCTATTTCTGACGCAGATCGCTCTGCAAGTCCTGCCTCTCCCATCTTCTCATTGGTTTATAGAAGCAGGTACCCACGTGCCATCTCCTCATTGGTTATACCCACGTGGGTGATTGAAAGACGAACTGTGTTGCCGGTCGGTGTAGTAATACTATGAAAGTTTAGATGCCAATCACCATATAAGTTCAAAGATGAAAAAGCATGGAAGGAGGAGAGATGACTAGAAACGATTCGGTTGACCATTTTATGTGTGGATTAATTGTCGGAGTAGAGGACCTTGTGCATTTCAGGTAAAATAACAACTCAATGTTTATATCCCAGGACAAATTAGCTAGCACTAGCAAGCTAGCTAAATAGGCCAAATTAGCTAGCAAGCGACTAACTAGCTAAATTGCCATACATGTTTAATGCTTTTCGACCTGTTCCCAAATTAATGTAATTGGTTCAGAGTTTGTTTTGATATTTTAACCTGCGTGTCGTGATCGCGTATGGTGTAGAGGGACAAAATAAATGTATGCACGATGGCGCACACGCGCAGCCGGTTTGGGTTCCGTGTTACAGTTGTAATTGCTGCAAAAGGTGGCTCTACAAAGTATCGACTTTGGAGGGGTGAATAGTTATGCACGCTCAATTTGTTTTTTTGGGGTCTTATTTCTTGTTTGTTTCGCAATAAATAAATAAAAATTGCATCTTCAAAGTGGTAGGCATGTTGTGTAAATCAAATGATACAAACCCCCCAAAAATCTATTTTAATTCCAGGTTATAATGCAACAAAATAGGAAAAATGCCAAGGGGGATGATTACTTTCACAAGCCACTGTATATAACCAAGTTATTATTATATGTTATTACTTTTCTATTATTTCTCAATTTTCTGTCTCTGCATTGTTGGGAAAGTAAGTAAGTAAGTATTTCACTAATAGTCTAAACCTTTGCTTTACAAAGCATGTGACAAATACATGTCGATTTGACGCACACACACACACACACGGAGCATTGTACCTTTTTATAATCTTTGATGAGGGCAGCAGCTTTGACAGCATTCTTCATGTTGAAACTGATGTCAACTTTGACCTCCGTGAGAGAGTCTGTCAGTTTGATTGGCACCTAAAGACCAGACAAGATCAGATTTGACCGGCATACAGACACCGATAATTCCCTGTCCAGAATTATGTTCACAACACACACACACAGCCTTAACAAGGCTTCCCTCCACAGACAAACACACACTACCCATACCGTGGCCTTGTCCAGCACTTTGACAGAATTCTCCTCCACCACTTTGTGTTTCCTCAGCGCCTCTTCTAACCTCCACAGAGGGAGGGTGTCTCCTTCCCTGAACTTCACAAACACCACCAGGTCAATGTCACTGCAACATCAACACAAATAATCACATTATATTCCTCCTTGGCGTAAGTTGGTGATAATAAAGGTTATGAATACTTTTTCAGTAAGGAAAGGACTTGAAATTCAACGACAGGTTACCTGGTGGGTAGATAGAGACCCGTGCTGAAACTTCCAAATACTTGAACCTGCAAAGCAAGTTCACACCATGAGTAATGAGATTGCATATAAAACTCCATGACAACAACGATAAGCTATAAAATTATCATATCGGTATGCATGCTAATAAGAATTACTACACCATTTAAAATTCAATAAATAACTAGACAAGGAAGTCAATGGCTTTACATCTCCGACTACAGTGAAGGTGATTGACTTACGTCAGCAGTGGGCCAAAGGTCCTTAATGACCCTCTCTATCCTCTCCACCACCTCCCTCCTCATCTTCTCCTCCTCCGGCCGCGGAGACATGTAGGCATAGAAGTCCTGGATTTCCTCATGGAGCCTGCAGAATCAGAGACGCACACCGTGGTTAGAATGTTGTGTTCTAGAACACGTTTGAAATACTTCAATAGTAATGCAGTCAGGGGTTCCCTGGTAGATTTGACACTCGAAACATGGATTAATTAAATGTCTTTATATCAAGTCTCGAGCTTATTGACAAACAAGTAGTCTAAATACCTATTACATTTAATATTTTCTGTTATAGCAAACTAATCACATAGCACTACAGTGTGTAGACCAGAAGTGGCCTTCAGTCTGCCAGTGTACTATATAGCCTGTGATTACTGAGCAGGGAGTTACTATAAATACACTAGTGGGTAAGTATGCAAATATACTAAAGAGCAGCAGTGTGTATTCCCAGGAGGACATGACATGTGCCAGCCCAGCCAGCTGCTTTTCAATATGTCATTCAGAGGGTAATAAAGTGCTTTAGAATAACCCTCAATGGCGTACGGGACAAGGCTATCTGCTGCATCACACTAGGCTTTAAATACAGTAGAGGAGGAGAAACGGTTCAAATGAATGTTTCTGCATGTACAGGTCTCAGTGCAGTGGTGGCTTTAACTGAAAACTCATAATATAGGCCCTCGGCCATTGTGATAGTTTTGGGTATAGGCCCCATTTCTGATTCTGAAACTATATAGTATAGCTATGAAATATCTGTAATTCATGGAGGCCAAACTATTATAAAATCTTACATTGAAAATGTAGGAATACACACCTTACACTGACTAACACAGGTACCATCATCTTCTCAGTATGTCAAGTAAGAAGGGGTGTGTGGACCAGATGAGGCATTGGAATGTAGCAGAGCTGGTCTAGCCTTGTGTGGCGCCAGTTCAGATCTACCTGGTCAGGTTCTGAAGAAGAAAACTAATGAGAGGATAACGCCGTAGACCCCTACTCTTTCAACTCACATGAGCCCAAATGTGTCTATGCACTAGCCTTTTGATAAGACTGCTCATATTCTAACTAACTGCTGCTGAATAGAAATATGAAGTTCAGGGAAAGTCATCTTTATCAATGATGAGCTAGAAAATACATTGCCTGGCTACCCACACTCTTTGCTCCAGCCAAACACTATGCCACACCCACAGACTTTAGTTTATTCTCGAAAGAAAGAACAGTGGAAGAATTTAGTTTGCCGTCTTTACCTGGCCGGCTCCCCTCTCTTCACTGGGATTCTCTAACTCTGACCCTATTACGGGGGCTAAGACACTGGCTTGCTAGTGCTCTCCCATGCTCTCCTAGGAGTGGTGTATAACGTCTAGCCAGGCTTTTTTCACTATACTCAACTTGAGTGGGTTGAGTCAATTACATTATCTTCCTGTCCAGACTTGGGTGGTGTTATATCCTGCCACTGTCTCCCAACCCCCCGTCTCAGTCCCCAGTATCTACAGTGCCTTCGGAAAGTATTCAGACCCCTTGACTTTTTCCATTGTTAGGTTACAGCCTTATTCTAAAATGTATTAAAATTGTTTTTCCCCCCCTCAATCTACACACAATAGCCAATAATGACAAACCAAAAAGGTTTGTTTTTTTATTTTATTATTATTTTTAAATTAAAACTAGAAATCTCACATTTACATAAGTATTCAGACCCTTTACTCAGTAATTTGTTGAAGCACCTTTGGCAGCAATTACAGCCTTGAGTCTTCTTGGGTATGACGCTACACGCTTGGCACACCTGTATTTGGGGAGTTTCTCGGTGCCTTTTGCCAAACTTTAGGTGCCTTTTGCCAAACTCCAAGTGGGCTGTCATGCACCTTTTACAGAGGAGTGGCATCCGTCTGGCCAATACCATAAAGGTCTGATTGGGGGAGTGCTGCAGAGATGGTTGTCCTTCTGGAAGGTTCTCCCATCTCCACAGAGGAAATCTAGCTATGTCAGAGTGACCATCAGGTTCTTGGTCAGGGCCCTTCTCCCCCGGTTTCTCAGTTTGGCCAGGTGGTCAGTTCCAAGAAGAGTCTTGGTGGTTCCAAACTTCTTGCATTTAAGAATGATGGAGGCCACTGTGTTCTTGAAGATCTTCAATGCAGCATAATTTTTTTGGTGCCTTTCCCCAGATCTGTGCCTCGACACAATCCTGTCTTGGAGCTCTACGGACAATTCCTTCAACCTCATGACTTGTTTTTTTCCCTCTGACATGCACGGTCAACTGTTGGACCTTATATAAACAGGTGTGTGCCTTTGCAATCATGTCCAATCAATTGAATTTACCACGGGTGGACTCCAAGTTGTAGAAAAATCTGAAGGATGATCAATCAAAACAGGATGCACCTGAGCTCAATTTCGAGTCTCATAGCAAAGGGTCTTGCAATTTGCCCCCAAAAAATCTAACAACCTGTTTTCACTTTGTCATCAATGGGTATTGTGTGTAGATTGATGAGGATTTTTTATTTAATACATTTTAGAATAAGGCTGTAATGTAACAAAAATGTGGGAAGAGTCAAGGGGTCTAAATACTTTCCAAAGGCACTTTATGCTGCAATAGCATCTCTCTCTCTCTCAGGACCTGAGCACTAGGACCATGCCTAAGGACCACCTGGCTTTGCAACTCCTTGCTGTCCCAGTCCACCTAGTCGTGCTGCTGATCCTGTTTCTGCTGTTCTGCCTTTGGCTATGGAACCCTGACCTGTTCACTGGACCTGCTACCTTATCCCAGACCTGCTGTCTCAACCTCTGAATGCTCTGCTATGAAAAGCCAACTGACATTTACTCCTGAGGTGCTGACCTGTTGCACCCTCTATAACCACTTATTATTATTTGACCCTGCTGGTCATCTATGATGAACGATCCAGCCTTAATGGCCATTTACACAATCTCCACCGGCACAGCCAGAAGAGGACTGGCCACCCCTCAGAGCCTGGTTCCTCTCTAGGTTTCTGCCTTTCTTGGGAGTTTTTCCTAGCCACTGTGCTAGTACATCTGCATTGCTTGCTCTTCGGGGTTTTAGCCTGGTATTCTGTATGAGCACGTTGTGACGTCTGCTAAATAAATGCTTCATGAATAAATGTTATTGGCTTCATGAATAAATGTTATTGATTGACTGATTTAGTTTGAGCAGAGAGGAAGGGTCGTCACTAGTTACCACAGCCAAAAACTAATAAACCCTGCCTATGTATACCATTTATATTCTTTAAAACCTAACCACAATGCTAACCTTAAATTAAGACCAAAAAGCAAATTTGTGCTCACATACATTTTTACGATATAGCCACATTGGCTAGAATGGTCCCATCTGATATTTCCTCCTCAGAACTGCCTTACATTTTTTAAAGACATTTATTTTCATCGTTAGAGCGGCCACTAGGGTATCTGGTCAATATGATGGATCACCTGTGGTTTGAGAGGTCACTCAGGCTAGGAAAAAAAGACAATGTAGGAGGATCCTTCTGTATGAGAAATCATCTCATGTTGATCAATTTATCAGGTACAAATCCTTGCCAACACACAAAAGTCCCTCCCTGTGCTCTGTAATAAATCGTCAGCCAGACAGTTCAAACATGACAAGTTAGAGCAGTTATGCTGCCCCAGGCATCCTTCCTTACCCCAAAATCCCTACAGCGTAGTTCCTGGTTTTTGTTAGTAAAACGTTTACTGTTGACAGGAGAACAAGAGGAGACAATAGGACGAGGTGGATAATTTTATAATAAGGCCGTTTAATCACATGTAAAGATATCTTAGTAAAATCTTGCAGCAAGGCTCTTTCTGTCTGATTCCTATTGAATCGTCCGGGAAAGAGGCCAGTTTCCAGAATTGTACAGTACTACATAGACAACAAGCAAAGTAGGTAGATCTGCGAGTCCGGCCTTCCGATTGGTCGATCTGGGTCTTGGGTAGTCCTGATCAGGCCTGGTGTCCACGTTCCATTGGTTCCTGAGAGTTCTTTGTCCTGAGGTCCAACCATGGGTTGGGTGTGTCTGTGTGATTGTCATGGGGGAGGGGAGTTGTGGGTGTCGTGTATATGTCCAATGTGTCCAGCATATGTCCAAGAGAAAGAGGGGGTGTGTATGTTTTGTCAACTATAGCTAATGTTGAGAAGTTGTTAAAACAAGTTACCAATATCTAATACAATTTCTTACAAATCCCCCTCTTCACGTCTCACAAGAGACGTGACATAAAAGTATATAAAAAAGACAAAACTGAAGGATAAAATTTGTCAGAAGACAAATTTTTAATTCCCTCTCTTCACGTCTCAGAAGAGACGTGACATAAAAGTATAAAAAGACAAAGCTAAGGGATAAAATTTGTCAGAAGACAAATTTTTTAATTCCCTCTCTTCACGTCTCACAAGAGACGTGACATAAAAGTATCTTAGTCCTCAAATATATAGACAGGTCCAGCTTCCCCATCCTCAAGCAATGGGAACATTTGGGCCCTTTCCTGATTAGGGTCTATGGCGGCAGTTATAACACGGCTAGCAAGCGTGCGCGCACATGGAATGCAACAGCATCCACAAAGTACAAGAATGGCCGCAAAAACAGAAATTGATACTAGGATGGAGGAAACCAGCGTCTTATATTTACCAAAAGCATCCATCCATGAGTCCCACATAGTAGTGTCCACTCCAGAATGCTGCTTCATCTTACCATTAAGGGTACGAAGTCCCTCCAATGCTACAGTCAGACTCCCATCCGTAGCTGTGTTATTGGGAATGAAAGTACAACACTGTTCACCAAACATTGCACAGACCCCCCCCGTTCAGCCAATAACATATCAACCGCGATTCTATTTTGAAATGCCATCAGGGACGTAGCTGCCAATTGTCCATGGACCGCCTCGAAGCCTTGTTGAGTCCAATTGCCCAGTTTCTGGACATTAAAATGAATGTAGTTAATTCTGTCCACATTTTTATTAACTGTACACCACCAACAAAATGATGATTCAAACCCAGCTGTCACTTGGTCCACCAGTTTATATTCATCTGGCACCCCCTAGGGACACCAATAGCATCAATGTAAGTTGAGTCGTAACTGAGCAAGGACCAAAAAGGAGACCACTCCAATAACTACACCTGGAGTGGCCAACCACACATTAGTAAACCAAAAAACGAGAATATGTTAAACCCTCCGGTCCATCCCTCTATACAACCTGTACCAGGTGGGCTCGTCGCCACCCGGGAACTTCAAACCTTCACAACAGGGAGGACAAACATCACTTTTTATTCATTCAACAACATCATCTACAGCAAACCAAGGGTCCTCCTCTGTCAGCCCACTCTCCTGCGGAAGCTCGTTTTCGTATCAGCCTCTCCAACTGGAGCATCAAGCAGCGGCATCATACCAGAGGCCCCTTACACATCTGTAACAAACTTCTTCAAACAAGGTACGATACAGGCTACACAGAAATGAAAAACAACAACTAGTGTCAGAAATCCAGTAATCATCATTGCAGTGTACTTACCAAAACAACCACCCAGCCAGGGGAACAGTCCACTCTCCTCCACACCTGCAAGACCCTTCATCTCCACTGATAACCTTGCCAACCCACTCAGAGCTTTTGAAATGCTCCCATCCGGACTAGTATTGTTAGGAACAAACGTGCAACACTGTTCTACAATCTTTTTACATACACCTCCCTGGTTGGCCAGACTTATGTCCAGTGTTAGTCTATTGTGTCTACTGGTTTGTGAGGTAGCATCCAATTGTTCAGCCATCCCTGTAAGTCCTGTGTGGGTGTGTTTCACAAATCATCATTAATTATAGTAGATATAATTGATCCAGACCTTTTGTTTTAGCATCAACAATAGCTGGGCCAATGATGGGCATCAGATGCCACAGGCCATCATTCCTGTTTAATGTCTGGAATTCGTGGGGGACCCCTATTGGGACCCCAACAGGTTGGTGTGCATGTTATCTGTACCCTCGGACCAAGGAGCGTCACGTTTCTGCCGTCTCCTGGGTTGGTCCCAAGCCTCTGTGTCCTGTGTAGCTCCCAGAAGTTGATTAGCTATAATAATAGGCAATGGTGGTATCAGACTGGCCAAAACACATGAGCAACGACAATTTCCTTTCAAAAATGGGGTCAACCGCCTGGCAGGTCCACACATCCACCATACATCAGCAACACCTCTAGTTCCTAGTGGTATTAGTGATGCAGGTAGTAGCAGGGAGCCTTCCATAGTCTATACCTCTACCTGTACCAGTGATACAGCTGTTATATCCCCCATATGCCTTAACTCCCCACGGTACCTTCTGGGGAGGGACCACTGGGAACACAAGACTCAGAGTTTTACACAGGGTTGAATTTGGCTTGAACTTTTCCAATATGCACATCCAACCTTCCTCATTACTTAGGACAAATGGGTGAGCAGCCAGAATAGGTCTGGCATGTCCACATACGACACAGTCCTTTCTATTAAGTGTTTTGTAGGCCAACCACATATTCTCCCTTTCCTCATAACCAGTTTCAGTCCCCAAATGTTCACTATCTGAGATGTCTTTTATATTTATTATCTGTACCAGATTGGAGAGCTTAGGTGATGGCGTGGGACTTGGTCTTGAAGTGGTGGAGGAGGCCGGCTGAACCCTGGTCCGTTGGAACTGGTGGTGGTTCTGGCAGCACTGCGATGGTAACATCCCCATCGTATCCTGATCAGACAGCTCAGGACTACAAGCAGTCCTGTAAAACCCCACCCTCTCCCAGAGAACACATCATCAGCCAGAGATCAAGCAACACTTTCACTTCTATGAACGTACACAGGGTTGAGAGGTCAGGGTCAGGGATTCTTCATTAAGGAGTTGATCCCCGAGCTCTATTAGCAACGGTTCTTCTCCTTAACTCTGTGATCATTCGGCAGTGTCAGTGTGTCTCACCCTCCAAGTGCGATATGCCCCCAGGTCGAGTGATTCACCTTCTCCCTTAATTCACCTGCAATGCATAAACTCTTGGACATACAGGTTTGGTTAACTAGAAATGTTTAATTTTAAATACGTTTATTATCCAATAGGCCCCATCCTTTCCTAGACCACAATGTACCCTCCTTCGTTTGATACCTGGCTCTGGCCAGGTATCAACCTTACCTAATCTAAATAATGACTTAGTACATCATATTATAAGAATGTCCCTTTTATTCCCCGCATATCCAATTCTCCCTTGGGCGTACATTCATATCTATTCTTTTCCAATTCTCTGTCAAGTGACTTATCTACTTTGAAATGTATCTGTGCTGCTTATATATGTTAACCCTTTTCTCTCCTATCTTATTTCACAGCCTACCTTGCTCATTTCCTGGTCCACCCTCCCTAACCTGCTCTCAAACCTTCAAGGTCTCAACAGTGCGGGGTAGACCCATCTGTCTGCCTTTTTCTATGTGTTCCTTTACAATATTAACTAAGTGTCTCACTGTTTTGACTTTATCTGCATGGATTTAAAAATAACAACAGGTCTTATAGTGTCAATCTTTAAAGTCCTAACATAACCTTAATTAACCTATCTCTATCTTCTAATGGCCAATACAAATGCTTACCTTATGGTCAAGAGTTATAAACTCTATTATAATCAATTTACCTCAAAACTAGTATCCCAAATGACACAATCTCATTATTCTCACTACATTTCCCCGCGAGTGATCAAGTCGCCGGAAAATGCAATGGAAACAGAAAACAGGTCAAAATGTTACACCTACATTCGTGTTCCATATCTAGACATACCAAAAGAACCCTTTATCTTCTCAAAGTCCCTTGCCTAAATAAAACTCAGAAAGTAAAACTCCTATTCCCATATGAGTGTATTCTTTTAAGATATCTTATCTCTGGGTACACGGAAACCCTTAACCTTAATGTTTACTCCAAAAAACAAAATTATGTCACCAGCATTCAACCAGGCCCCCCCCGTCGGCTGGGAGACCATTGGGTGCTGCAATACTGCCATCTTCTGTCCATTCTCTGCACAGCTCTCCACCCACTCTTATTCAACCTTCTCAATTTGAGCAATGTTAGTTCCTTATTTTAACTATTGTTTTCCAAATTTTTAATTTTTTTTAATCTATTATTATCTAGTTAGACTAGAGTGTCCGTGACATACATCCATGGGGATCCGGTTATAGTTATTCTATTAACCATGTGAAAGTGCCCAGGGACACCCCAAATATCAGTATGAATATCACAAATAAGGGGCCAGATATCCCTAGCCTTGCCCAGGGAGGGAGAAATATCCCTCTAACTGGGCGAGGTTCCTTTATCAGGGGAGGCGGAGTTTGATTCCGCATCACCTGAGTCAGAAATGTCTTCATTTGGAATCGAATTTAAGCTGTTTAAATCAGCTCTGACTTCTGTCAGTGTTCTAGAAGGGATTGGGGCTGGAGTGCAATGTGTGAGGTGGTGCCAAGGTGCGCCTGATTTACCTTTGACCTGGACTGAGTGTGAAGTAACCTCCCTCACTTCGTACAGTCCAGTCCACCTGGGTTCTAGCCACTTTCTCTTGTGGACATTAACCCCACCCAGTCACCAATTTTCCCTCAGTGGTGCCGGATCTCCCGTCAGCTTCCCTGTTGGACCTTGTGAATCTGTGTGAAGAGAGCTGCAGAAAGTTCCGTCAATTATCAGACATTACAATTTGTTGTACATCAAGGGCGGGCATATGACCTCCCTTCCTTGGTGGACCAAGCATGACTCCTCCAGCCATTGTCTCATGAGGAGAGAGATGGGTGCCTGCACCTGGAGAGGCTCTCATGGCCAGCAACGCCAGGGGCAGGACTTCAACCCAAATCAACTTCAAACCTGCACATACATTTGATTGGCGCGTTCCACGAGACTTATGAGATTGTGGCCTGTACACTAACCCCATCATTAAACAACAATCAGTTGACATTTACACATCCGACCCTATTGGTACATGGAGCGTTTGTCATTAAACAATACACATGAGTTCGGTTTGCAGCCACTTAATGACCTATTTTGCATCCTCCCTTGCTGTTGGTATTGCCTCAACCCATTTAGAGAACCTGTCTACCATAACTAACAGGTACCTTTTTCCATTTGTCACATTGTCTTTCCCCATATCTGTGTGTGTTGGTGAGTGGTTCGTTCCCCAGGTCAGGTCTCCGTTTCAGTTCCTGTGCAGCTCTTTCTGCACAGGAGTGGGGTAGACCTTCAGCATTGAGTGCGTCTGCCATGTTTTTGTCAGTGTTGACAAATGTGATGTGATTGTGTGCATTTATTCTGGATTTTCGTTTTCCTTTCAGCGCTGAACGTGAATTCTTTGCTCATCAGATATGCTGCAACCCCATAGTGGGTGTGGATTTCCAATGGATGGCACATTATCATGTGGGCTGTTTTTCCAATAGCTTTTGCCACTGCAGCCACATACCTGGAGCATGTGGTTTGCCCTTCTTCAATGTGGTCCAGTTTGGAGGAGTGATACCTCAACACTCTACTCTCCCCCTCTAGGTTCTGGAAAAGGATGGATGATGTAAATCCTTCTTTTTCAGAAACATCCAGATGGAACTTGTTTTTTTTTAGTCAGGTGCTGTTAGGGCTACTGCCACTTAGAGATCTGTTTTCAAGAGTGCAAAAGCCTTTGATGCTTCAGTAGTCCAGGTCAATGATGAGTGTAGGTTAGTGGTGAGCAGCTTCAGGGCCATGGGGCATATTCGTCAGCCATGCCCTGAAAAGGGGGAGGTGATTGCTGATTCGGGTCTGGATTGGGGTGATTGTATGCGGGTTGAAGGGCCGCACATGGTTGATACATCATTGGCCTGACTCCCCCTTGGTCTAGGGCCGTATCCTCGTCCCCCTTTGGCCAGAAACTGGCTTTGGGCCGGGGTTATTGGGTGCGGACACTGTCGCACCATATGCCCAGCTTGTTTACAATTATGACAGCTTCCATAAGATCCAGAGTACCTCTGGGGCTGTCCCCATGTGGGTGAATAGTTTGATTGTGGTAGTGGGTAGTAGGGTTGTAGTGGTGGTTCCGACGAAGGGTATGGCTGAAGCGGGTAGGCATACGGCAGTTGGAATGGCTGCTCCTGGGGTGGGTGTATAGGTGGTCCCTGCTGGGTGAAGATGGGTAGTTGTTGTTGCTGTATCATTCGGGAAACAGTTTTTTCAATGATTTGTGAGATTTCTTGTTGGTCTTCAGCCACCATCTGTTTCTTGGGTTTCTCTCCTTTCTGGGCCTCTTTCAATTGTAGTTTCAAAAGTTGTACCTGTAGGGACTGGATTTGTGTTTCAGCCCCTCCCTTATCCTTATTGTATTGGGTAATGTGGTGATGCACATGGGAGTTGAACTGAGCCTGGGGAATTGCCATTAACCCCACAGTGCCCCTGAGATGGGTTGGGGCCGATGGGGCTGCTGTGGTGGTAGGTGGGGCGTCATTATTGTTGGGCCTGCCCTCTTTGGTGTCAGTTGGTGCTCCAGTGCCCACCCCCATCGTATCAGGTTTCCTGTAAGGGAGAGCTTTCCTAATTTCCTCAATCGCCCATAATCCTATTTTCATCTCAGCCTCTGCCTTGTTCCTGCCTTTTTAAATAAGTGACTCTTATTCTTATCAACTTCACATTCTATCCCTTGCTTCACTGCTTCCTCCAATTCTTTCTCCATAATGAGGAGTTGCCCTTTTGATGGGGCGACTCCACTAAGGAAACCTGCTTGAGTCCATCTCAGCCTCACTTCTTCCCAAATTCTTTTAACGGGTTTGTAGTGTAATTTCCCGCCTGCTCTGTCTTTCATTCTCTGATCTAAATATTCGTTGAATTTGTGTTTGGGGACGATAGTCGTGGTCATTTTGTCGTTAAGCTATGTCTGGGTCTATTATTATCTTTGTATACTTTAGCCCGTCACTGATCGAAACCAGCGATGTATTTTTCTTCCCCTAACCTCCCCCAGTCTCGTGTCCGACTCGCGTGGACAAAGGATTTTATTGCCGTGTATTCGATGAATTATTTTCGTTTTCCAACAATATTTCAGCTTTATCTCTTTGAAACAATATACGAATATATTCACGCGCTCCTGTTATAATTGGAATGACAGTTTTAGGTACTTATAATAAAAAATATTATTGCTTTTCGCTAATTTAATTAATTAAATACTTTGGCAAAATATTTCAGAAATTTCCTTTGGGGACAATATACTAGTAATTCACGCGCTTCTATAATAATTTTCAAATTGATTCTAACCCTTAGGGATTTATCAACAGTAGGAGAGGGAAAAATCCGGTCAACTCATCAGCAGAAAATAGTTGCTTCACAGCAATATATACACATCGACACGGCGGTCACTTTAGCACAGCCTCAACTTAGCATATGGCTAGTTAGTAGCAATTGGTCTCGTGGAACGTTCAATCCCCCACATTGCGACAACACAACTTACACATACAATTACAGCACAACTTACACATGCAATATCACATTAGATTCCTCACGTAACACCTAGCTAAGTATAGCTACTGCACGACTATTTGAATCGTATTATATTAATTATGGATTCTTCACGGTACCCCTATCTGATCGACTGTCAAATATGGCCCGACTGTGTGAATCGTTATATATTTTTATTTTTATTTTTTATGGGTCTTCACGGTAACACTTAGCTGATTTGCCAAATCTAACTACTGCCCGGCTATATGGATCCCATCTTTTAATTGTGGATTCTTCACGGTAACCCCTATCTGATCGACTGTCAAATATGGCCCGACTATGTGAATCGTTATAAAGCTTATCCTTCACTGTACACCTACTCGATCAGCATACCGCGTAGTGCCAGACTATGTGAATAAGTCTTTGACCTATTAATACTTAGATATCTGTACACAATGCCTTAAATTCTAAACTTTTCCACATAAATTTAGCAACAATTCACACTCACCACAGTACTCCTGATCATTGAATTTAGATATTGGCTATAATACAATATACAGATTTTGGTTAAACGGGCATCTGCTCACCTCTTTAGTTTCGAGCTCTCTGATCAGTTTCCTGTGTGGGTTGAATCGCGATTCTCCCTCGAAAAGGTCACCTCTCCTCTGGAATCTTTCTCCCTCTCGTCTCCTGTCCGATTAATTTTCTATTGGGCCAAATTCAAATATGAAACCATCCTCTGCTTACCAAGTCTGTTAGTAAAACGTTTACTGTTGACAGGAGAACAAGAGGAGACAATAGGACGAGGTGGATAATTTTATAATAAGGCCGTTTAATCACATGTAAAGATATCTTAGTAAAATCTTGCAGCAAGGCTCTTTCTGTCTGATTCCTATTGAATCGTCCGGGAAAGAGGCCAGTTTCCAGAATTGTACAGTACTACATAGACAACAAGCAAAGTAGGTAGATCTGCGAGTCCGGCCTTCCGATTGGTCGATCTGGGTCTTGGGTAGTCCTGATCAGGCCTGGTGTCCACGTTCCATTGGTTCCTGAGAGTTCTTTGTCCTGAGGTCCAACCATGGGTTGGGTGTGTCTGTGTGATTGTCATGGGGGAGGGGAGTTGTGGGTGTCGTGTATATGTCCAATGTGTCCAGCATATGTCCAAGAGAAAGAGGGGGTGTGTATGTTTTGTCAACTATAGCTAATGTTGAGAAGTTGTTAAAACAAGTTACCAATATCTAATACAATTTCTTACATTTTCCAAGGCGTGTCCGTGTAACCAACTCTACTGCATCCAGTTTCGTGCACCGTAGAGTTGCAGCTAATACTCAATAAACTGCGGTTAAAACCGAAAGTGCTCGCTCGGTTGTCTCCCCTCCGTCTGTTCCCAAATTCGTATTCTCTCTCTCTTCCTCTCCAGCTACCGAATGCAGTGCCACCCACAATCCCGGCACCACTACTGCTCTTCCCCGTAGGATGCTGGTTGATATTTTCTTCCAATAAATCGGATAGCTGTTCTATTTTATTATCGCCTTTCTGATTAATCGTCCCTTGCATTCTCGCCTCACTGCTGCTCGTGCCACCGTCGGGTACTCCGTCCTGAATCACGTTTCCCGTGCCCCCGTTCACCGATACAGTTGTACCAGGACTAGTCTTGGTGGTGGGCGTATTCGAGGTAGCAGAGCAGTGGTTCTTATGATTATTCAAACTCAAATTGCGCAGAACATGAGTCGTTATCCAAATCTTCAACCACGCGCTGCTGACAGTGCTGAGCTATTGGGTTGGGAACCAGGAGAATATTGGATCCACGCACCCGTGCACGGCACGCTCGCTAGGTTTGCGTGACTGGCACTGTCACGATAGAGGTAGCTACACGGAGCTGCTAACGACAGAGGAGAATTGACAAGTTCTGCGTACAGTATATGCAAATCCAATCATGTAGATGTAACAACAGTCTGTATTAACACGACACCAAATTAAACTGTGGAAATACAGACGTCGAGTATTTCTTAAGAACAAAACGTGACAAACTAGTTTTCTTCAGACACTCCATCAATGGCGGAACTGAAAGTATTGCTCAAACCAAATATGATGGATATACTGACAAGATACATGTCTCTTTGCCCTAACAATGGGAGTAGATTTCCACAAAGAGGAACGGAGGGATGTCTAGCTCCCGCCTATTTGTAGGATTGGTGGATATGTCATTATTCTTATCCTTTTTTGAAACCGCCTGTATTCAATGGAGAGAGACGCTATGCTACTAGCATCATGCCATGAATATCCATAGCCATCTCGAGACAACTCCGATATTGTTTTTTCTCAAAGTTGCCAGGATGTCACGTGTCCAACCTATATCAGTCCACTAACAACTTTAAGCATTACGAAAATAAATTCGATTAAATAATCCTCACGTAGCCAATAAGACATACATTTTTTATTGACCAAATTCGAAACTCCCATTCATGGCCTCCATACAAAAAATCATTGCGGGAAAAACAACTACCTGCTGGAGGGTGGCAGACTTTCCGCCAAGTTGGGCTTTTCAATTCAATTTCAATTTAAGGGCTTTATTGGCATGGGAAACGTATGTTTTCATAGCCAAAGCAAGTGAAATAGATAAACAAAAGTGAAATAAACAATAAAACATGTACAGTAAACATTACACTTACAAAAGTTCCAAAATAATAAAGACATAAAATGTCATTATGTGTATATATACAGTGTTGTAAGGATGTGCAAATAGTTAAAGTACGAAAGGGAAAATAAATAAACATAAATATAGGTTGTATTTACAATGGTGTTTGTTCTTCACTGGTTGCCCTTTTCTTGTGGCAACAGGTCAAAAATCTTGCTGCTGTGATTGCACACTGTGGTATTTCACCCAATAGATATGGGAGTTGTAAGAAATTGTAATAGATACTGGAAACTTGTAATAACAACTTCTCAACATAAGCTATCTTTTATACAAAATGCACACACCCCCTCTTTCCCTTGGACATATGCTGGTCTCATTAGACACCAACCACCGACACACACAACTCCCCTCCCCCATGACAACCACAGACACACACAACTCAAGGTTGGAGCACAAGACAAAGAATTATCTCAAGAACCAATGGAACGTTGATACCAGGCCTGATCAGGACTACCCACGACCCAGATCGACCAATCAGAAGGCCAGACTACAAGATCAACCTACTTTGCTTGTTGCCTATATAATCTGTATGAACTGTTTAGAGCGGCCTCTTTCCCGACGATTCCATACGAGTCAGACAGAAGGGGCCGTGCTGCACGATATACTAAGATATTTTTACATGTGATTAAACGGCCTTATTATACAAATATCCACCTCGTCCTATGTCTCCACTTGATCTCCTGTCTCCAGTAAACGTTTTATCAACAAAACTTGGTAAGCAGAGGATGGTTTTAGACACCTTTGAATTCGGTCCATAGAAAATTGATCAGACAGGAGACGTGTGGGAGAAAGATTCCAGAAGGAGAGGTGACCTGTCCGAAGGAGATATCGCGATTCAACTCACCCAGGAAACTGATCAAAGAGCTCGAAAATATAAGGTAAGCAGATGCCTGTTTAATCAAAATCTGTATATTGTATTATAGCCAATATCTAAATTGTGATCAGGATTACTGGGGTGAGTGTGAATTGTTGTTAAATTTATGTGGAATTGTTTAGAATCTAAGGCATTGTGTAAAGATATCTAAGTATTAATAGGTCAAAGACTTGTTCACATAGTCTGGCACTAGTAGATATGCTGATCTATTAGGTGTACAGTGAGGAATAAGCTTTATAAGGACTCATATAGACGGGCCATAGGTGAAAGTTGACAGTCTAGGGGTTACTGTGAGGAGTCCACAAAATAAAAATAAAAAAGGGGATTCACACAGTCGGGCCATAGCTGACAGTCGATTAGCTAGGGGTTACCGTGAAGAATCCATAATTAAGAGATGAGATCCAGATAGCCGGGCAATAGTTGGATTGGCAAATCAACTAGGTGTTACCGTGAGGACCCATAAAAAAATATATATAAAAATTAAAATACGGTTCATATAGTCGGGCAATAGCTATTTAGCTAGGTGTTACCGTGAGGAATCTAATGTGATATTGTATGTTCAAGTTGTGTTGGCGCAATGTGGGTGATTGAACGTTCCACGAGACCGATTGCTACTAATTAGCCATATGCTAAGTTGAGGCTGTGTTTAAAGTGACCGCCGAGTCAGAATGTGTGAGCTGCTGTGAAGCAGCTATTATGTGCTGATAAGTTGACCTGATTTTTCCCTCTCGTGCTGTTGGTAAATCCTTAAGGGTTAGAATTAATTTGACAATTATTTTAGAAGCGCTAGAATATACTAGTATATTGTACCAAAAGGACAGTTCTGAAATATTTTGCCAAAGTATTTAATTAATTGAATAAGCGAAAAGCAATAATAATTTTTGAATATAAGTACCTAAAATTGTCATTCCAATTATATCAGGAGCGCGTGAATATATTAATATATTGTTCCAAAAGGATATAGCTGAAATATTGTTGGAAAACGGAAAATAATTCATCGAATACACGGTAATAAAATTCTTTGTGCACGCGGGTCGGACACGAGATTGGTCGGTGTTAGAGCCAAGGATACTTCGCTGGTTTCGATCAGTGACGGGCTAAAGTATACAAAGATATTAATAGACCCAGACATAGCTTAACGACAAAATGACCACGACCATCGTCCCCAAACACAAATTCAATGAATACTTAGATCAGAGAATGAAAGACAGAGCAGGGGGGAGATTACAATATAAAGCCATTAAAAGGGTCTGGGAAGAAGTGAGGCTAAAATGGACGCAGGCAGGTTACCTTAGTGGGGCGACCCCATCAAAAGGGCAACTCCTCACTATGGAGAAAGAATTAGAGGAAGTAGTGAAGGAAGGGATAGAAAGTGAAATTGAAAGGAATAAGAACCACTTATTCACAAAGGAAGGTACAAAACATAGGGAGAAAGCAGAGGCAGAACTAAAAATAGGCATGTGGGCGATTGAAGAAATCAGGAGAGCACTCCCTTACAGGAAACCTGACATGATGGGGGTGGTCACTGGAGCCCCATCTGACACCAGAGAGGGCAGGCCCAACAATAATGACGCCCCACCTACCACCACAGCAGCCCCATCGGCCCCCACCCATCTATACCCAGAACTGCCACAGGGAGAGAAAATAACACCACCTCCCTATTTTCAAAATCCATTCACCCACCTCCCTCAAAACCCTTTTTTGACCCCTGCTGTGGTACAGGCACCGGTGTTTGTGGTGCATGAAGGACACCTAAAAGGAAGCATGACTTTGGGGATCCAAGAAGGGCAACTCGTGTGTGAAGAGAGGCCTGATCATCGAGACAGGGAGGAAAGGGATAGAGCATACACACAGGGACGTGGGGGGGGTTCGAACTCCGCCTCACTACAGGGACACGGTGGGTCTCTACCAACCTAACCACAAGGACGGGGTGGTGGGTCTCAACCAGGCCCTTTGAAGAGAGAAGACAGAGAGCTGATTCAGTTTTCTTCCACTCCAAACCCAGACTGGTTCAGAAACAGAACACGGGGGGATAGTCAAATAGTCTCTGAAGGGTCATGGTCGTCACCAGGACAATGTTCCTCTGGGGCCTCATTAAGAAGGAACCACAGCAAGGACGATGAAGGTGAGAACAGAACAGGACAAGATGAAGAGGAGGTGGAGCGAGACCTCAGGGAGTCAGTGGCACTGGCCAGATCTATGATAGAAGATGTTGAACGTGGAGAGGGCTCGTACCATATAAAAGGGGTAATGATGGGGAAGGTGACGGATTTGGTCGAACCTATTAGACAGTCCGTACGTCTCAGGGAACAGAACAGCAGGGGTGTCTCGTCCAGGGCAGACTGGGATCCCCAACATGGAGGACGAGGAGGGTTGGAGATGCAGATGCCGTTGAGGCCCACTCCGGACGGAGGGCATGAAGAATACCAACCCTGGAAAATAACAGACCTTACCACTTTGATGGAACAATTACCCAGCCTGCATGGGGGTGCCTCTGCATGGCTCCTTCAACTGCAAACACTAACGTCAGGTCTACGGCTCTGTCTAGGTGACATGAGGGCCCTTCTGGCTAGAGCAACAGACCATACCACCATGAGTGCTCTGATAAGAGATGCAGATCTTGCCACAGCCCCGGCTGCACTGGCCCAGGAAGACTTCCGAGCGGAATTGTGGGCAGTGTTGAGAAGGGCATATCCCACAGAACGAAACCATGCAACCCTTTCATCATTCACCATCAATACAGGGGAACAACCGGCAGCCTACCTCGACAGAGCAAAAACCACATGGAGAACTGTCCACGAAGAACCATATGACCACACTGCCACCACGGTCAGCATGTGGAAGGAGATGGTGGTGAGCGGAGCTCCAAACGAGGTCTGTACTAAACTCAGGGGCACTGTGGGGTTAATGGCACTTCCCCAGGCTCAGTTCAACTCCCATGTGCATCACCACATCACCCAATACAACAAGGATAAGGGAGGGGCTGAAACACAAGTCCAGTCCCTACAGGTACAACTTTTGAAACTGCAATTGAAAGAGGCTCAGAAGGGGGAGAAACCCAAGAAACAGATGGTGGCTGAAGACCAACAAGAAATCTCACAAATTATTGAAAAAACTGTTTCCCAAATGATACAGCAACAACAACTACCCATCTTCACCCAGCAGAGACCACCTATACACCCACCCCAGGAGCAGCCATTCCAACTGCCGTATGCCTACCCGCTTCAGCCATACCCTTCGTCGGAACCACCACTACAACCCTACTACCCACTACCACAATCAAACTATTCACCCACATGGGGACAGCCCCAGAGGTACTCTGGATCTTATGGAAGCTGTCATAATTGTAAACAAGCTGGGCACATGGTGCGACAGTGTCCGCACCCAATAACCCCGGCCCAAAGCCAGTTTCTGGCCAATAGGGGACGAGGATACGCCCCTAGACCAAGAGGGGGAGTCAGGCCAATGATGTATCAACCACGTGCGGCCCTTCAACCCGCATACAACCACCCGAATCCAGACCCAAATCAGCAGCCACCTCCTCCCTTCCAGGGCATGTCTGACGAATATGCCCCATGGCCCTGAAGCTGGCCACCACTAACCTACACTCATCACTGACCTGGACTATTGAAGCATCAAAGGCTTTTGCACTCTTGAAAACAGATCTCTCAGTGGCAGCAGCCTTAACAGCACCTGACTAAAAAACACAAGTTCCATCTGGATGTTTCTGAAAAAGAAGGATTTACATCATCCATCCTTTTCCAGAAACAAGAGGGGGAGAGAAGAGTGTTGATGTATCACTCCTCCAAACTGGACCACATTGAAGTAGGACAAACCACATGCTCCAGGTATGTGGCTGCAGTGGCAAAAGCTATTGGAAAAAACAGCTCATCTGGTAATGTGCCATCCAT
Organism: Salvelinus namaycush; assembly: GCF_016432855.1. Taxonomy (NCBI): domain Eukaryota; kingdom Metazoa; phylum Chordata; class Actinopteri; order Salmoniformes; family Salmonidae; genus Salvelinus; species Salvelinus namaycush. Next base: position 35,854,405 of record NC_052327.1, read on the forward strand.
TGGAAATCCACACCCACCATGGAGTTGCAGCATATCTGATGTGCAAAGAATTCACGTTCAGCGCTGGAAAAAAAAAAAAAAAAAATCAAAATGTATAATAATCAAAAAATCAAGAATAACCTTTTGGTAATGGTAGACAGGTTTTCCAAATGGGTCGCGGCAATACCAACAGCAAGGGAGGATGCAAAATCGGTCATTAAGTGGCTACCAACCGAACTCATACCAAGGTATGGAGTTCCAAGGCAAATCCGATCCGACAAACGGGTCCCATTTCAGTAACCAACACCTGAGACAGGTGGAGGAAAGATTGGGTATTGTGCACAAGTTTGGGTTAGTGTACAGGCCACAATCTCAAAAGCCTCGTGAAACGCGCCAATCAAATGTATGTGCAGGTTTGAAGTTGATTTGGGTTGAAGCCCTGCCCCTGGCGTTGCTGGCCATGAGAGCCTCTCCAGGTGCAGGCACCCATCTCTCTCCTCATGAGATAATGGCTGGAAGAGTCATGCTTGGTCCACCAAGGGAGGGAGGTCATATGCCCGCCCTTGATGTACAACAAATTGTAATGTCTGATAATTGACGGAACTTTCTGCAGCTCTCTCCACACAGATTCACAAGGTCCAACGGGGAAGCTGACGGGAGATCCGGCACCACTGAAGGTAAAAATTGGTGACTGGGTGGGGTTAAAGTCCACAAGAGAAAGTGGCTAGAACCCAGGTGGACTGGACTGTACGAAGTGAGGGAGGTTACTTCACACTCAGTCCAGGTCAAAGGTAAATCAGGCGCACCTTGGCACCACCTCACACATTGCACTCCAGCCCCAATCCCTTCTAGAACACTGACAGAAGTCAGAGCTGGTTTAAACAGCTTAAATTCGATTCCAAATGAAGACATTCCTGACTCAGGGGATGCGGCATCAAACTCCGCCTCCCCTGAAAAAGGAACCTCGCCCAGTTAGAGGGACATTTCTCCCTCCCTGGGCAAGGCTAGGGATATCTGGCCCCTTATTTGTGATATTCCTACTGATATTTGGGGTGTCCCTGGGCACTTTCACATGGTTAATAGAATAACTATAACCAGATCCCTATGGATGTATGTCACGGACACTCTAGTCTAACTAGGTAATAACAGATAAAAAAATCAAAAAATCAAAATTTATAAAACAACAGCTAAAATAAGAAACTAATATGGCTCAAATTGAGAAGGTTGAATAAGAGCGGGTGGAGAGCTGTGCAGAGAATGGACAGAAGATGGCAGTATTGCAGCACTCAACGGTCTCCCAGCCGACGGGGAGCCTGGTTGAATGCTGGTGACATAATTTTGTTTTTTGGAGTAAACGTTTAGGTTAAGGGTTTCCGTGTTCCCAGAGATAAGATATCTTAAAGGAGTACACTTATATATATATTAGGAGGATTATTTTCTGAGTTTTATTTAGACAAGGGATTTTTTAAGATAAAGGGTTCTTTTAGTAAGTCTAGATATAGTATGAAACACGAATGTAAGGAGGTGATGTAACCTCTTGACCTGTCTTCATTGCATTTTCGTGTGGTTTGATCACCCACAGGGGAAATGTAGTGAGGATAATGAAATTGTGGTCATTTGGAATACTAATTTTGAGGTAAATTGATTATAATAGAGTTTATAACTCTTGACCATAATTGCAATTAACCACAGAGGAGTCAGGTTTCTGTTTTTAAACATTGGCTATGACGGTTTTGAATGGGCTGTTATTCCTTTTGCTAATCTTACCTAAGTTAATATTAAGAGTAGGTAAGGTTGATACCTGGCCAGAGCCAGGTATCAAACGGGAGAGGGGTACATTGTGGTCTAGGATAGGATTGGGGCCTATTGGATAATAAACTAATTAAAAATTAAAAATTACAAGTTACTAGCTAACAAATGGGTATAGAAGTTAAATATATAATCAGATAGAACAAATGAGAAACTGTTTGTTAGCCAAGCCTGTATGTCCAGGATTCTATGCGTTACAGGTGAATTAAAGGAGAAAGTGATTCACTCGACCTGGGGGCATATCGCACTTGGAGGGTGAGACACACTGACACTGCCGAATGATCACAGAGTTAAGGAGAAGAACCGTTGCTAATAGAGCTCGGGGATCAACTCCTTAATGAAGAATCCCTGACCCCGACCTCTCAACACTGTGTACGTTCATAGAAGTGAAAGTGTTGCTTGATCTCTGGCTGATGATGCGTTTTCTGAGAGAGGGGGGGGGTTTTACAGGACTGCTGGTAGTCCTGAGCTGTCTGATTTAGGGTACGATGGGGAGGTTACCATCACAGTGCTGCCGGAACCACCACCAGTTCCAACGGACCAGGGTTCAGCCGGCCTCCTCCACCACTTAAAGACCAAGTCCCACGCCATCACCTAAGCTCTCCAATCTGGTACAGGTAATAAATGTAAAAGACATCTCAGATAGTGACCAATTGGGGACTGAAACTGGTTATGAGGGAAGGGAGAATATGTGGTTGGCCTACAAAACACTTAATAGAAAGGACGGTGTCGTATGTGGACATGCCAGACCTATTCTGGCTGCTCACCTATTTGCCCTAAGTAATGGGGAAGGTTGGATGTGTATATTGGAAAGTTTAAGCCAAATTCAACCCGGTGTAAAACTCTGAGTCTTGTGTTCCCAGAAGTCCCTCCCCAGAAGGTACCGTGGGGAGTTAAGGCATATGGGGGATATTACAGCTGTATCACTGGTACAGGTAGGGGTATAGACTATGGGAGGCTCCCTACTACTACCTGCATCACTAATGCCACTATTAACTAGAGGTGTTGCTGATGTATGGTGGATGTGTGGACCTGCCAGGCGGTTGACCCCATTTTGAAAGGAAATTGTCGTTGCACATGTGTTTTGGCCAGTCTGATACCACCATTGCCTATTATTGAGGTTATAGCTAACCAACTTCTGGGAGCTGCACATGACACAGAGACTCGGTACCAACCCAGGAGACGGAAGAACCGTGACGCTCCTTGGTCCGAGGGTACAGATAACATGCACACCAACCTGTTGGGGTCCCAATAGGGGTCCCCCACGAATACCAGACATCAAACAGGAATGATGGCCTGTGGCATTTATTGCCCATTTTTGGCCCAGCTATTGTTGATGCTAAGCAGAATGCCTGGATCAATTATATCTACTATAATTAATAATGATTTGTTAAATACACCCACACAGCACTTACAGGGATGGCTGAACAATTGGATGCTACCTCTAAAACCAGTAGACACAATAGACTAACACTGGACATGATTCTGGCCAACCAGGGAGGTGTATGTAAAATGTTTGGAGAACAGTGTTGCATGTTTGTCCCTAACAATACTAGTCCGGATGGGAGCATTTCAAAAGCTCTGAGTGGGTTGGCAAGGTTATCAGTGGAGATGAAGGGTCTTGCAGGTGTGGAGGAGAGTGGACTGGTCCCTTGGCTGGGTGGTTGGTTTGGTAAGTACACTGCAGTGATGAGACCCTAGTTGTTGTTTTTCGCATGCTCATGTGCTGTGTTGCCTGTATCATACCTTGTTTACAGATGTGGAAAGGGCCTCTGGTATGATGCCGTTGGTTGATGATCCAGTTGGAGAGGCTGATATGAAAACAAGCTTCCGCAGGAGAGTGGGCCTGACAGAGGAGGACCCTTGGTTTGCTGTAGTTGATGTTGTCGAATGAATAAAAAAGTGATGTTTGTCCTCCCTGTTGTGAAGGTTTGAAGTTCCCGGGTGGCGACGAGCCCACCTGGTACAGGTTGCATGGATGGACCTAAGGGATGGATGGACCTAAGGGTTTAACATATTCCCGTTTTTTGGTTACTAATGTGTGATTGGCCACTCCAGGTGTAGTTATTGGAGTGGTCTCCTTTTTGGTCCTTGCTCATTTACGACTCAACTTACATTGATGCTATTGGTGTCCCTAGGGGGTGCCAGATGAATATAAACTGGTGGACCAAGTGGCAGCTGGGTTTGAATCTTCTGTCTGTTGGTGGTGCACAGTTAATAAAAATGTGGACCGAATTAATTACATTCATTTTATTGTCCAGAAACTGGGCAATTGGACTCAACAAGGCTTCGAGGCGGTCCATGGACAATTGGCAGCTACGTCCCTGATGGCATTTCAAAATAGAATCGCGGTTGATATGTTATTGGCTGAACGCGGGGGGGTCTGTGCAATGTTTGGTGAGCAGTGTAGTACTTTCATTCCCAATAACACAGCTACGGATGGGAGTCTGACTGTAGCATTGGAGGGACTTCGTACCCTTAATGGTAAGATGAAACAGCATTCTGGAGTGGACACTTCTATGTGGGACTCATGGATGGATGCTTTTGGTAAATATAAGACGCTGGTTTCCTCTATCCTAGTATCTATTTCCGTTTTTGCAGGCATTCTTGTACTTTGTGGATGCTGTTGCATTCCATGTGCGCGCACGCTTGCTAGCCGTGTTATCACTGCCGCCATAGACCCTAATCAGGAAAGGGCCCAAATGTTCCCATTGCTTGATGATGGAGAAGCTGGACCTGTCTATCTATTTGAGGACTAAGAAACTTTTATGTCACGTCTCTTGTGAGACGTGAAGAGGGGGAATCAAAATTTGTCTTCTGACAAATTTTATCCCATAGCTTTGTTTTTTTTTATACTTTTATGTCACGTCTCTTGTGAGACGTGAAGAGGGGGAATCAAAATTTGTCTTCTGACAAATTTTAACTAGTTTATTCACGTCTATAAGACGTGAAGAGGGGGATTTGTAAGAAATTGTAATAGATACTGGAAACTTGTAATAACAACTTCTCAACATAAGCTATCTTTTATACAAAATGCACACACCCCCTCTTTCCCTTGGACATATGCTGGTCTCATTAGACACCAACCACCGACACACACAACTCCCCTCCCCCATGACAACCACAGACACACACAACTCAAGGTTGGAGCACAAGACAAAGAATTATCTCAAGAACCAATGGAACGTTGATACCAGGCCTGATCAGGACTACCCACGACCCAGATCGACCAATCAGAAGGCCAGACTACAAGATCAACCTACTTTGCTTGTTGCCTATATAATCTGTATGAACTGTTTAGAGCGGCCTCTTTCCCGACGATTCCATACGAGTCAGACAGAAGGGGCCGTGCTGCACGATATACTAAGATATTTTTACATGTGATTAAACGGCCTTATTATACAAATATCCACCTCGTCCTATGTCTCCACTTGATCTCCTGTCTCCAGTAAACGTTTTATCAACAGAGTTTATCAAAATTAGATTATTTTTCGATTTTTTTTGTGGGTCTGTGTAATCTGAGGGAAATATGTGTCTCTAATATGGTCGTACATTTGGCATGAGGTTAGGATGTGCAGCACAGTTTCCACCTCATTTTGTGGGTAGTGTGCACATACCCTGTCTTCTCTTGAGAGCCAGGTCTCCCTTAGGTGGCCTTTCTCAATAGCAAGGCCTTGCTCACTGAGTCTGTATATAGTCAAAGATTTCCTTAATTTTGGGTCAGTCACAGTGGTCAAGTATTCTGCCACGGTGTACTCTCTGTTTAGGGCCAAATAGCATTCTAGTTTCCTCTGTTTTTTGGTCAAATCTTTCCAGTGTGTCAAGTAATTATCTTTTTGTTTTCTCATGATTTGGATGGGTCTAATTGTGTGGCTGTCCTGGGGCTCTGTGGGGTCTATTTGTGTTTCTGAACAGAGCCCCAGGACCAGCTTGCTTCTGGAGCTCTTCTCTAGGTTTATTTCTCTGTAGGTGATGGCTTTGTTATGGAAGGTTTGGGAATTGTTTCCTTTTAGGTGGTTGTAGAATTTAACGTCTCTTTTCTGGATTTTGATAATTAGCGGGTATCGGCCTAATTCTGCTCTGCATGCCTGATTTGGTGTTTTTTACGTTGTATACGGGATATTTTAGCAGAATTCTGCAGGCAGAGTCTCAATTTGGTGTTTGTCCCATTTTGTGAATTCTTGGTTAGTGAGCGGAACCCAGACCTCACAACCATAAACGGCAATGGGTTCTTTAACTGATTCAAGTATTTTTAGCCAGATCCTAATTGGTATATCAAATTTTATGTTCATTTTGATGGCGTTGAAGACCCTTCTTGCCTTGTCTCTCAGATCGTTCACAGCTTTGTGGAAGTTACCTGTGGTGCTGATGTTTAGGCCGAGGTATGTATGTTTTTTTTGTGTGCTCTAGGGCAACAGTGTGTAGATGGAATTTGTATTTGTGGTCCTGTGAACTGGACCTTTTTTGGAACACCACTATTTTTGTCTTACTGAGATTTACAGAATCTGTGCAGAAGGTCTAGGTGCTGCTGTAGGCCCTCCTTGGTTGGGGACAGAAGCACCAGATCATCAGCAAACAGTAGACATTTGACTTCAGATTTGTTGATATATATGTTGAAGAGGGTGGGGTTTAAGCTGCATCCCTGTCTCACCGGCCCTGTGTAAAGAAATGTGTGTGTTTTTTGCCTATTTTAACCACACACTTGTTTGTGTACATGGATTTTATAATGTCGTATGTTTTTCCCCCAACACCACTTTCCATCAATTTGTATAGCAGGCCCTCGTGCCAAATTGAGTCTAAAGCTTTTTTGAAATCAACAAAGCATGAAAATACATTGCCTTTGTTTTGGTTTGTTTGTTTGTCAATTAAGGTGTGCAGGTGAATACGTGGTCTGTTGTACGGTAATTTGGTAAAAAGCCAATTTGACATTTGCTCAGTGCGTTGTTTTCGCTGAGGAAATGCACGAGTCTGCTGTTAATGATAATGCAGTGGATTTTCCCAAGGTTGCTGTTGACGCATATCCCACGGTGGTTATTGGGGTCAAATTTGTCTTCACTTTTGTGGATTGGGGTGATCAGTCCTTGGTTCCAAATATTAGGGAAGATGTTAAAAGAGTTTAAGTATAGCCAATTGGAATTTGTGGTCTGTATATTTTATCATTTCATTTAAGATATCATCAATGCCACAGGCTTTTTTGAGTTGGAGGGTTTGTATTTTGTCCTGTAGTTCTTACATGTAATTGAATAATCCAGTGGGTTCAGGTAGTTGATTCTAAGATTTGTATTTGATCATGTATATGGTTTTGCTGTTTGATTTTAGATTTTTGTTATAGAGCCAAAAAGATTGGAGAAGTGGTTTATCCATACATCTCTGTTTTGGAAAGATAACTCTTCGTGTTGTTGTTTGTTTAGAGTTTTCACATTTTCCCAGAAGTGCTTAGATTCTATGGAATCTTCAATTACATTGAGCTGATTTCTGATGTGCTGTTCCTTCTTTTTCTGTGGTGTATTTCTGTATTGTTTAAGTGATTCACCATAGTGAAGCCATAGGCTTAGGTTTTCTGGGTCTCTATGTTTTTGGTTGGATGGGTTTCTCAATTTCTTTCTTAGGTTTTTGCATTCTTCATCAAACCATTTGTCATTGTTGTTAATTTTCTTAGCTTGTCTGATTGACATTTTTTCATTTGATAGGGAAGTTGAGCGGTCAAATATACTGTTTAGGTTTTCTACTACCAGGTTTACACTTTCACTATTACAGTGAAACATTTTGTCCAGGAAATTGTCTAGAAGGGATTGAAATTGTTTTTGTCAAATAGTTTTTTGGTAGATTTCCACACCACTCTCCTTCCATCTATAGAATTTCTTAATATTATTCAGCTCCTTTGGCTTTGATGCCTCATGATTGAGGCATTTCGGGCTCCCGAGTGGCGCAGCGGTCTAAGGCACTGCATCTCAGTGCTAGAGGCGTCACTACAGACACCCTGGTTTGAATCCAGGCTGTATCACAACTGGCCGTGATTGGGAATCCCATAGAGCCGTGCATGTCGTCTGGGTTTGGACGGTGAAGGCCATCATTGTAAATAAGAATTTGTTCGTAACTGACTTGCCTAGTTAAATAAAGGTAACATTTTTTTTAAAGTATTTATTTTTTAAATTGAGCGACGCTCTGTTCAAGTAGAGTGTGATTTTGCTGTGATCTGATAGAGTTGTCAGTGGACTGACTGTGAACGCTCTAAAGAGACTCTGGGTTGAGGTCAGTGATAAAGTAGTCTACAGTACTACTGCCAAGAGATGAGCGATATGTGTACCTACCATAGGAGTCCCCTCGAAGCCTACCATTGACTATGTACATACCCAGCGTCCGACAGAGCTGCAGGAGTTGTGACCCGTTTTTGTTGGTTATGTCTGGGTTGGCGCCCCCCCTTGGGTTGTGCCGTGGTGGAGATCTTTGTGGGCTATACTCGGCCTTGTCTCAGGATGGTAAGTTGGTGGTTGAAGGTATACCTCTAGTGGTGTGGGGGCTGTGCTGTGGCAAAGTGGGTGGGGTTATATCCTGCCTGTTTGGCCCTGTCCGGGGGTATCGTCGGGTGGGGCCACAGTGTCTCCTGACCCCTCCTGTCTCAGCCTCCAGTATTTATGCTGCAGTAGTATATGTGTCGGGGGGCTAGGGTCAGTCTGTTATATCAGGAGTATTTCTCCTGTCTTATCCAGTGTCCCGTGTAAATTTAAGTATGCTCTCTCTAATTCTCTCTTTCTTTCTTTCTCTCGGAGGACCTGAGGCCAAGGACCATGCCTCAGGACTACCTGGCCTGATGACTCCTTGCTGTCCCCAGTCCACCTGGCCGTGCTGCTGCTCCAGTTTCAGCTGTTCTGCCTGCGGCTATAGAACCCTGACTTGTTTCCCGGACGTGCTACCTGTCCCAGACCTGCTGTTTTCAACTCTCTAGAGACAGCAGGAGCAGTAGAGATACTCTTAATGATCGGCTATGAAAAGCCAACTGACATTTACTCCTGAGGTGCTGACCTGTTGCACCCTCGACAACCACTGTGATTATTATGAACATCTATGAACATTTTGGCCATGTTCTGTTATAATCTCCACCCGGCACAGACATAAGAGGACTGGCCACCCCTCATAGCCTGGTTCCTCTCTAGGTTTCTTCCTAGGTTCTGGCCTTTCTAGGGTGTTTTTCCTAACCACCGTGCTTCTACACCTGCATTGCTTGTTGTTTGGGGTTTTAGGCTGGGTTTCTGTACAGCACTTTGAGATATCAGCTGATGTAAGAAGGGCTTTATAAATACATTTGATTTGATTTGATGTTGTCGTAGTTGTGTCTAGGGGGGCATATGGGGGAGGGAATGTTGTCAACTCCAGATAGGTGTTTGTCACCCTGTGTGCTGAAAGTGTCAGGTTCTTGTCCAGTTCTGGCATTTAGTTCGCCACAGACTAGTACATGTCCCTGGGCCTGGAAATTGTAGGATGGTGAAGCTGTCATTGTTAAAGTATGGGGATTCTATTGGGGGGATATAGGTAGCATATATGAGGACATTTTTCTCTGTTGAGGTAATTTCCTTATAAATTTCTAGCCAGATGTAAAATGTTCCTGTTTTGACTAATTGAATAGAGTAGGTTAGGTCTGCTCTATATCAAATTAGAATACTCCCTGAGTCTCTTCCCTGTTTCACACCTGGTAGTTTGGTGGATGGGACTACCAGCTCTCTGTAACCTAGAGGGAAACCAGTGGGTCCGTCTCCTTTATACCATGTTTCTTGTAGGATGACAATGTCTGTTTTTCCAATTTCTTTGATGAAGTCTGGGTTCCTGCTCTTTAGACCAAAGGCAGATGACCTCAGACCTTGTATATTTCAGGATGAGATAGTAAAAGCTTTGTGTTCCAAAGTGTCTAGTGTTGTTTTTGTGTGGTTTAGGCTCGGACCATCACAGTAGGTGTGAGCAGAGCATGTTGAGCATCTGATACACACCTCTTAGGTCGCAGGATGGGGCTTGGGCGGGTGTAATAGTGGGGGTTGGGCCTGTTGCTCTGCTCACGGCCTGGGCATATCTCCTACTGTCATGTAGTGCCGGGGCGGCAGGTAGCCTAGTGGTTAGAGTGTTGGACTTGTAACCGAAAGGTTGCAAGATCGAATCCCCGAGCTGACAAGGTAAAAACCTGTCGTTCTGCCCCTGAACAAGGCAGTTAACCCACTGTTCCTAGGCCGTCATTGTAAATAAGAATTTGTTCTTAACTGACTTGCCTAGTTCCAATTTGTAAGTCCAATTTGTAAGTTGTAAGTCGCTCTGGATAAGAGCGTCTGCTAAATGACTTAAATGTAAATGTAAATGTTGAGGCCCTTGCCGCAGGGGCGGGGGGCATGAGGTGGGCAGAAGGTGCATAGGTCTAATATGGGGGGGCCTATATAGAGTGTGGCCAGGGTTTGCTTGGGGTGATCTTAGCTGGTTGGGGTGTGGCTGATGATGCTGTGGTCTGGGTGTAGGTCCTATTGGCATGGGTTTTCTCGGTGCTCCTCCTCTTCTTCTATGGTATATTTAAGCAATAAGGCACGAAGGGGTGTGGTATATGACCAATATACCACAGCTAAGAGCTGTTCTTTATGCACGACGCAACGCAGAGTGCCTGGATACAGCCATTAGTCGTGGTATATTGGCCATACACCACAAACCCAGGAGGTGCCTTATTGCTATTATAAACTGCTCATCGACGTAATTAGAGCAGTAAAAATAAATGTTTTGTCATATCCGTGGTATACGGTCTGATATACAACGGTTGTCAGCCAATCAGCATTCAGGGCTCGAACCACCCAATTTATAATGGCAATTACACAATTGTATGTGCATCCTGCCACCTACTTGGCGGGATGGAAACAGGATTCCCCAAAAAAACTGAACTACTAAAAAACGACCCCCCCAAAAATTATACAGTACCAGTCAAAACTTTGGACACACCTACTCATTCAAGGGCTTTTCATTATTTATACTATTTTCTACATTGTAGAATAATAGGGAAGACATCAACACTATGAAATAACACATATGGAATCATGTAGTAACCAAAAAAGTGTTAAACAAATCAAAATATGTTTCTTCAATGTAGCCAACATTTGCCTTGATGACAGCTTTGCACACTTTTGGCATTCTCTCAACCAGCTTCACCTGGAATGCTTTTCCAACAATATTGAAGGAGTTCCCACATATGCTGAGCACTTGTTGGCTGCTTTTCCTTCACTCTGCGGTCCAACTCATCCCTAACCATCTCAATTGGGTAGAGATCGGGTGATTGCGGAGACCAAGTCATCTGATGCAGCACTCCATCACTCTCCTTCTTGGTCAAATAGCCCTTACACAGCCTGGAGGTGTGTTTTGGGTCATTGTCCTGTTGAAAAAAAAATGATAGTCCCACTAAGCACAAACCAGATGGGATGGCGTATCGCTGAGCACATGGAGGGCTGTGCGGCCCCACAAAGAAATGCCACCCCTCACCATGACTGACCCACCGCCAAACCGGTCATGCTGGAGGATGTTGCAGGCAGCAGAACGTTCTCCACGGCGTCTCCAGACTCTGTCACGTCTGTCACATGTGCTCATGTGCTCAGTGTGAACCTGCTTTCATCTGTGAAGAGCACAGGGCGCCAGTGGCGAATTTGCCAATCTTGGTGTTCTCTGGCAAATGCCAAACGTCCTGCACGGTGTTGGGCTGTAAGCACAACCCCCACCTGTGGACGTCGGGCCCTCATACCACCCTCATGAGTCTGTTTCTGACCGTTTGAGCAGACACATGCACATTTGTGGCCTGCTGGAGGTCATTTTGCAGGGCTCTGGCAGTGCTCCTCCTTGCACAAAGGTGGAGGTAGCGGTCCTGCTGCTGGGTTGTTGCCCTCCTACGGCCTCCTCCACGTCTCCTGATGTACTGGCCTGTCTCCTGGTAGCGCCTCCATGCTCTGGACACTACGCTGACAGACACAGCAAACCTTCTTGCCACAGCTCGCATTGATGTGCCATCCTGGATGAGCTGCACTACCTGAGCCACTTGTGTGGGTTGTAGACTCCGTCTCATGCTACCACTAGAGTGCGAGCACCGCCAGCATTCAAAAGTGACCAAAACATCAGCCAGGAAGCATAGGAACTGAGAAGTGGTCTGTGGTCACCACCTGCAGAACCACTCCTTTATTGGGGGTGTCTTGCTAATTGCCTATAATTTCCACCTTTTGTCTATTCCATTTGCACAACAGCATGTGAAATTTATTGTCAATCAGTGTTGCTTCCTAAGTGTACAGTTTGATTTCACAGAAGTGTGATTGACTTGGAGTTACATTGTGTTGTTTAAGTGTTCCCTTTATTTTTTGGAGCAGTGTATATATATTTCACCTTTATTTACCCAGGTAAGCTAGTTGAGAACAAGTTCTCATTTACAACTGTGAACGGGCCAAGATAAAGCAAAGCAGTGCGACAGAAACAACAACACAGAGTTGGAATAAACAAGCGTACAGTCAATAACACAATAGAAAAAAAAGAAAGTCTATATACAGTGTGTGCAAATTGTATGAGGAGGTAAGGCAATAAATAGGCCATAGTAGCAAAGTAATTACAATTTAGCAGATTAATGTACTTGTCCTCTTGCTCAGTTGTACACCTGGGCCTCCCACTCCTCTTTCTATTCTGGTTAGAGCCAGTTTGCGCTGTTCTGTGAAGGGAGTAGCACACAGCGTTGTACGAGATCTTCAGTTTCTTGGCAATTTCTCGCATGGAATAGCCTTCATTTCTCAGAACAAGAATAGACTGTCGAGTTTCAGAAGAAAGTTATTTGTTTCTGGTCATTTTGAGCCTGTAATCGAACCCACAAATGCTGATACTCCAGATACTCAACTAGTCTAAAGAAGACCAGTTTTATTGCTTCTCAGCACAAAAGTTTTCAGCTGTGCTAACATAATTGCAAAAGGGTTTTCTAATGATCAATTAGCCTTTTAAAATGATAAACTTGGATTAGCTAACACAACGTGCCATTGGAACGCAGGAGTGATGGTTTCTGATAATGGGCCTGATAATGGGCCTGATAGTACGCCTATGTAGAAATCCCATTAAAAATCAGCCGTTCCCAGCTACAATAGTCATTTACAACATTAACAATGTCAATACTGTATTTTTTTTATCAATTTGATGTTATTTTAATGGACAAAAAATGTGCCCAAACTTTTGAACGGTAGTGTATATATATATTATGTTTTTGTTTTAAATCAAACAGCTCTTCTGTTAAAAATAAATAAAAATAAAAGATCTGATCCCTACACAGGCTCAAGGGGAACCTGGGAGTGCGGGTCTTCCGGCACCATTACCACTTGCAAGTCTTCTGTTGTAAAATCCTTGAGTCCCAAAAAACTTTTCTGCTGCAGCCACAATAATGTCTAGTTTCTTTGACTTCTTTGAGACTTATGCTGTACAGTTTATAACTGTGGCAATGAATGCAACAAATCCACCTTTTTAACACACAGGGTATCTTTTGTTTGGCAGCAAACATTTACTACAGGCTGTGGTGTATCCAGTACCATCTCTTCACTGGCATCACTTGTATCCTCAATTATTTTGATTGCCTCCGCATAAGAGATTCGATTGACCGCTCTAACTTTTGCTACCTCAATATCCTTACCTCTTACAGGGCACTCCAGGAACTCATGATCATGATCCCCACCACAATTGCAACACTGTCGCCCTTCTACACACCGTTCTTCAGTATACTCTTTTCGTCTGCACACACTTGAAACATGGCCAAATCCTTCACAGTTCTTACACTGCAATGGTTTGGGGACGAAAGCTCTTACGGCGTATCTTACATAACCAAGCTTCACATGCGTAGGTAATTGGTATTTATCAAAAAACAACAGGACCGACAGACTTTCTTATTTTTTTCCATTCACCCAGCAGGTCAGACGCTGGGCACCAACCCCATCAGGAATTATCTTCAGGTATTCAACCTGAACATCCATCGTCACCCCTGAGATGACTCCTTTGACGGGTGCTCTACTCCAAAGTTCAAAACACAAAACTTCTGTTGTCCGGATTCTTTTGAGGCCCACTGCAATCTTTCTCTGCTCGTCATAAATATAATTAATCAAAATAAGACCACTCCTGGTAACTCTGACAGACTACACTTTTTCAAGTACATACAACATTTTCGACACCTCATAGAGGTTTCCGACATATGCATCCTTACTCAACAACCGCATCCCAACAAGAAGCGATTCATTATCATTTACACACGTATCCTCCACTCCAATTTTAGACAATTTCCTTTTTGTACCAGTTTTCGATATAACTGTTGTCCATTCAGAACATTTGTCTTCACCAAATGTACTCAACATGCTGCTTCATTCGAACTGATCAACTACCTCTGCCGTCTTCTGGATCCGAACCTTCCTCTTCTTCTCTGCTCAAACGCCACTCTTGGAGGTAGACTGATCGAAAGTTTTTTTGTTATGCATTTTAGTTAACCCTAACCCTTTAACTAACCTTAACCTAATTATCCTGTTCTCCTAAACCTGCTACGAAAAGTCAATTTTGACAAAAGCTGTATCCCTTCTAGACAAAACTCAGTAGACTGGAGGTAGGTGCGTTTCCAAAATTTACATTATAGTCATTTAGCAGACTTACAGTTGTGAGTGGATATACTTTTGTGCTTTTTCCCTGTACTGGTCCCCCGTGGGAATCATACCCACAACCCTGGCGCTGCAAGAATCATACTCTACCAACTGAGCCACACAGGAGTTTAACATCACTGACGCTGCAGGAAAACAATACATATGCTTAAAATATAAACAAAATAGACTTCAGTCTAAATGTTATCTATTACATTTGATGTTATTGAATATTTCCACTACTATTTATTCATATCTGTTTTTTGGCTGTGCCAATACAATTATTTAGGTGATTAAATATAGTTTTTAAATCAGTAATAATAACCACTGAAATCCACATCCCTCAAGAATGCTTTCTTCCACTGAAGTTAGTTACCCAGCCTTATAGCCACAGCTCTACGATCAGATTACCTATCCTAAATCCTACCCTTTACTGTGAGGGAGTAACATACAAAAATGATCGTAGAACAGTGTCTAGTGGTAACTTCCTCTCCAATCTGAGCGCTGCAGAGAGATGAATCTTCGATCGATTGGTCGTGTCTGAGTTTTATACCACACGGCGTGGAAACAAGCTCGTGGAACATTTAGGATTCAAAGTCACAGCTTGCTGAAAAACAAACCTTATTGCAGTCACTCAGAAGACGGACATATTGTTTAGTGTCAACAGTAACGTCACCAGAATCTCCAATTGAAATGGCAAATGACAACGCGAAACTCTCCAAAAACCTCTTGCGTATGAAGGTAAGAAATGCATGCTAACTACAATAGTTAGTTATCATACTAGCCGCTAGGAATGTTGCAACTGCTAGTAGGCACGTTGTTAAACCTCAGAGACGGATAGAGCTGTTGATGGATGGTAAAAGTGGCATCCAACTAAAACCATATCCGATCTAGCTAGCTAGCCAAGTAACCTAGCTAACTTGGCTTGGGCCTAGCTATGTTGGCTAACTTGCTTGGTTTGTCAGCTGGGACATCTTTGTCAACACACTTTTCGTAAATTAACTAGATTAATCTTGTGTTGTGTAGCTAGGTCAGACCTATGGCTATGGGTTCTCTCCAATACCATTTAATTTGTAAGTGATTCATAAGACACCCTGTTGAAGTTACTCAGCAATGTCTCAGCAACTCTGATGCAGTGTAGAAGGTCCTGCACGTCTTGTACTGTACTTCTACAATTGTCATTCTGTCTACTAGTTCATGCAAAGAGGCCTGGATGCAGATACAAAGAAGCAACTGGAAGAAGAGGAGAGGAGGATCATCAGTGATGAGCATTGGTATCTGGACCTGCCAGAACTCAAAGCTAAAGAGTATGACACCTTTCACTGTCCACCTGCACATATTGGAGTAATTACATAAGGATGTAGACTAGTTTGAGGACACACAACTGCCAACCTTTTCTAATGTCCAGCATCATACCATCGGACATTGGAGATAGATGACAGTCTTCTCTCTAGTGTCCTCGGCTCAAATGTTGGCATATTTTATATTGTTCTTCCTGTCTTTGGTTAGGAATTTCATCATAGAAGAAAGAAGTTTTGGGCCTTGTGAAGACCTGAAGTATGGACGAATGTCATTCAAGGGGTTCAATACAGAAGTAGAGGTACTTATTAATTTACAATCACACCTTTTTAAGGTTTATCAAAGTAAGACTAGATACATTTAAATGTGATGTGACTGTTTCATTGGTGTAAATGTATTTTCTCCATCCAGAAACTAATGATCGTGATGAACGCTCCAAATGAGGAAGAGTTGGAAGAGGAGGAAATTAGCAGAATGGAGACTGATATCACAGATGAAGACATGGCTAGAAGGTAGGAAACAACCCAAGTTTTATTTTGACGTGATTTCAAACTGTTTTGTTACATCGCTGCCTGATTAACTTTTCTCTCTACCTTGTAGGTACGAGAGCTTAGTGGGAAGCATGAAGAAGAAGTTTGCTAAGAAGCGGGAGAGGTCTGCGGTTGAGGATGTTAATCAAAATGCAACTGAGACACAAACAAAAAGAGGTTTTTTGAAGCCTCAGGACTGAGGGCATGCTTTTTATTTAAATGAAGTATGTCAGGACTGTACAATGTTTTTATGTGCAACAATTTTTATTTTATTTTTACTGCTGTGTTTTCATGAACCGTAGGTAACTTCCAAAGATGTTACAGACATATATTTTAAAGTTGAATGGATGTTATATATCCTCTTTTTAAAGTATATTTCTTCAAGATGCATTGAGGGTTATGAACACAGGAAATGAAGCCCACATCCTTGTACCATGGACAAGGGTATAGTTTAATTAAAACTGTTACCCAATGTGGTGGCTTGTCTTGTTTTCTGTGAGAAATTGACAAAAACATACTAAATTCAAACAATAACAAGGGTTTTCAATTTCCTTGCTTATGAAGCTGCCAAAAAAGTACAAAGCCCACAGTCACATTTCTCTGCCAACCAAGCATGAGGGAAGATTGAGAGATACTAATCTATGGAAGCATTCCCGTAAACAACCTTGGGAAAGAATAGCCCGACATCACATATCTTACATGTTATCAAGTCTTCGAACCCACTGAGCCTCCTGCCTGGAGCCCAGCTGGCAGACTGCTATTGAACTGAAACAGACTTGTAATAATGATGTCATAGAACCGTGTGGGGCAGAGGCGGTGGAGGCAGGGAATGAGCCAGGCAGACTGGCCAGGGGTGTAGACGGGTCTGGGGGCCACTGACATCAGGGCGTGGCACATGTCATCTAGCACGGGACGCAGGTCCTCTGAGGACATGATGGCCATCTTGGCAAAGCGTGTCTGGAGAGAGGAGATGTAGGCCTCGCCGTAGTCCTTTCGGACATCCTGGGATAGAGAGGTGAAGATCTCCTCTTGGTAGCGGCTCCAGTCATCACTGCTACCGAAGATATCTGTGTTTTCAACCAAATGATAGACAAGTCTGTTTGTTGATTAAGTAAATCAAAAGGGGGAAAACAATGTTTATTGAAAGGTACAGTAGACTTAGCGATACAAAGTAAACAGCAGTAGAGGGTCAATTTCCTCAACAACTAAGAGCGCTGAAGAGCGGTGCTGAACTTCTTCGCTGTCTCAGGTCATAGCATTTTCATTTTAAACTGTCATATAACTGAATAATCATTATTTATTATACATACTTGTCCTGAAGCCTGCAGGTTGAATTGTGGATACATTGACGCCCCATCTGGCCAACTCTAGTCTCATCACTCCAGAGAAGGTGTTCAGGGCTGCTTTGGATGCTCCATAGGCCACAAACCCAGGAACGGGCACAACACCTGCACAAACAGATTTTAGGTTTATCATCAGGAAAGGGTTAGGATTAACCTTGAGCACAGAGTTGCAAGTCAAGCTGGCTACGGGTAGAAGATTAGTTATATTTACAGTTTCCTCACCTAATAAAGGCTGTCTGAGTAGAAGTGGGGGTTCTTGGCCAACTGTACTTGCTTGGAAATTGCATTGTCATAAGTGGGATAGTAGCCAGTATAACTTGCGAGTGACTGCTCAAGGTCAACCCTAACCCTTTTATTTTGACAATAACCAATAAACAGTCCAGATATGTTACCTGCCATGCTGCAGACGTTGACGAGCCTGCCTCTGGAGTGTCGGAGCAGTGGAAGAAACACCTGAGAGACCTCTACTGCAGCAAGGAAGTTCACTGCCAAGCAGTTCCTGTATACTCTCACAGGAATAATCTCTCCATCTGCCACATAGCCCAGGACTCCCGCATTATTCACAATCCCCCAAAGACCTGAGAGTCAAAGGGAGTGTGGACTTGAGACATTCCATGTCATGTGCATTATAGCATTATTTTTTATCAGAAAAGGATCACTTCTTTCTCCTTACATGTTAAGTTTGGTGCCTTTTCCAATGACATCTTTTGGTGCTTTTCCACTGAGACTTACCCCCAAACTAGTGCGTCACCAGTGTTTTATGTTAATGTAAGCTCTAATGTTATGGTGTTTCCATTAGGAGTGTGACACTAAAGACTTGTGGCGGGCAGATCAACAACCTCTGCATCATGCAAGACTTTCTTTGTGAGAAGGTGTTAAAGTTCAGTTAGCCATTGTTACGTAGTCACTAGCCATGAAGGGATGCATCTGGTCAACAACAATATCCAAATACGCTGTGGTGTTCAAGCGTTGCTTAATTGGTATCAAGGGACCTAACGTGTGCCAGTACAAAATTCCCTACACTACCGCCACCAGCCTGTACCATTGACACCAGGTAGGATGGGGCAATGGACTCTGCCATCAGAATGACGCAACAGGAACCAGGATTCGTCATGACCAGGCAATGTTTTTCCACTCCTCAATTGTCCAGTGTTGGTGATCACGTGCCCACTAGTGCTGCTGCTTCTTATTTTTAACTGATAGGAGTGGAACCCAGTGTGGTCGTCTGCTGCAATAGCCCATCTGTGACAAAGACTGACAAGTTGTGCGTTCCGAGATGCTGTTCTGCACACCACTGTTGTACTGCACCGTTATTTGGCTGTTTGTGGCCTGCCTATAAGCTTGCACAATTCTAGCCTTTCTCCTTTGACCGCTCATCAACTAGCTGTTTTTGCCCACAAGACTGCCACTGACTGGATGTTTTTTGTATGTCGCACCATTCTCGTTAAACCCTAACCCTTGCCGTTTAAGATACTGGAACCGGCGTGCCTGGCACCAACGATAATACCACGCTCAAAGTCGCTTAGGTCACTCGTTTTGCCATCTGTAACGTTCAATTGAAGAGTAACTGAATGCCTCGATGCCTGTCTGCCTGCTTTATATAGCAAGCCATGGCCATTTGACTTACTGTCTGTAGGATCAAACCATTTTCGTGAACTGTGTGGTGTATGTAATAAACTGGCCAGAGTGGGCATTGCCTCGGTTCCACGTCAGAGCCAGTCTGCCGGAGCCATGGCCCAGTGAGACAAGGGCACGCATATATGGACACAGAAAAGTCTGCCTTTTGGGTTCAACACTGGGGTACATCCTTGGTGGAAATGCACCTTATGTGTCCTCAGCGCCTTATAGTTCTTGTAGTGAACAACACGTTACCTGCGTCCCCAACCTGAGTGCAAATGTAGTGGTGAGCCCGCTCTATCTGCGCAGCGTCTGTCACATCCAGCTGAAGGACTTGTAGCCCCTCAGACCCCAGTCTCTTCAGCTCCACTGCTCCTGGGCTGGTCTCATCCAAAACCCCAGCAAACACAGTCACTCCCAAGTCACTAATCCTTCTCGCTAGGGCATGACCAAAACCTGTATCACAACCTGTTCATGTTGAAGAGAAACAAATAAATGAGACACCAGGGCATACTGTACCAATGTTCACGTGCACTTCATTCATGAGTACACAAAGCACTCAGCAGTATTGAAACCACATTCAATAACATTGTACAGAAGATTTAATGGGCCCCACGTCATGACTATGTTATGAATAGACTAGTATCAGTCATGTTTTGTTGACAGTGGTTGGTATGATAGTGTCAGTGTATGGCACCGATATAACCACATCACCTACCTGTAATCAGCACAGCTCTTCCATGCATCGTCAGCATGTCCACTCGTCTGCCCAGAACCACATAGCACAACCAGAGGCTGCAGGTCAGAAAGATCAGACTGCGGTAGCCTGGAAGGGCCAAAAAGCACAGAGGCCCCCCAAGAGCCAAAAGTGCAAAGGTCCAGTATTCCCTATCATGACTCCCTCTCGCCTTAGTTATAATTGCCCCAATGTATAGGGCTGTAACTATTGTATACAGAGAAGAGAAATACCAGAATTCAATGTCAACGCTCTCCATTCTATCCACTGGCAGGTTGGTCTTGCTCTTACTTTCCTGATATCACTGAGGTATCAATATCCTGTCCCCTTTGTTGGATATCCCCTTGGCTCTTTGACATGTGCATATCAAGTGTATCCTCAACTGAAAAACCCAAGCATTCTGTCTATAACCTTTTAAGAAACATTAACCCCACCCCTCGGTCACTGCCAGCCGACACCGCCAATCAAGAGTGCTGTTACATTAGTGCATGTGGAAACAGGCATGGCTCTGAATGAAACCTGTTCCAAACCAGACATCGGGGGTGTATTCATTAGTTTCTTATTGGACAAGTTTGGGTGAGCCCCTCCTCGTCTTGGCCCATTTGCTAGTTTGGTTTCTGGTGAATACATCCCAGATGTGTGATAACAGACAAAGCCTACTGTCCTGTTCTTATCATAACATCAGCAGGTGTGTCTGTTCCAGTTCACTCACCACTGATAATGGAGGTATTTATACTCACCTGAGGGGCTATACAAAACTTATGGCTTGCTATTTTTTTCTCCAAAATGTATCTGACGGTGCTGTTACTATTGCTGGGTCGGGGCTACAATCTATTTAAAGTATAAAACATGTAATTGAAAAAAATTACGCTCTCTAAATTCTCTCTCAAAACATCTTGTCAAGACAAACTCATTAAACCTAAATATTTAAATATCTACTGAAATAACATTACATATGTAGTTGGTTTGCCATTAAATGATGTAGGCCTTACTTTTAAACAGATAGGACATTGCTTCAGAAAATCATTCTCATGTGTACGTAGCATATAAAACCTCAATTACTCAAAATTAACAACACACAATCGTGTAGTGACAAATTACATTTATTTGGTAAGTCAGTGTTGACTAGGTAAGAGTGAAGGGGCCTTGTCACCTACAGTAATATCTGCACATTCTAATATTAAGCGAGTTTCCCCTCCTCCCAAAAGTGATTCATTCCATTATTAGGTGAGCTGTAATACACATTTAATTATACAGTTAAGTCTTACAATTCACTTAAACACTCAAACAGACTGGTGATCACAATTGTAAAGTGCTCTTTTATGCGGGTCAAGGGGCTATAAGTTGGGGCCAGGACTACAATGTGGAATAGTTCAGCCAATAGTATGGTTCCAATAGGGATCAGCCAGGGGCTAAAGGTCAAAGGTCAGCCATGAAGAAGAGAAGGAATTAGGCTGAGTTCTTCTTGAGAAAGTTGATGAGCCCGTTGGTAGAGGAATCGTGAGTGTGGACCTCGGAACTGTCTCTCAGCTCCGGCTCAATGGCCTTGGCCAGCTGTTTGCCCAGCTCAACTCTGAGGGTAGGAAGGAGAATATGACAGATATACAAAAAATATAGGCCAACATATATATTTAGAATTCCATATATGCTTCTCGCTGACACCTACCCCCACTGGTCGTAGCTGTTGATGTTCCACATGACTCCTTGCACAAAGATCTTGTGCTCGTACATGGCTGGAAAACAGAAAATAAAACTTACTACCGGTAAAAGTAAATAGAAAACGTAACGTAAAAAAAACAATACAAAACATACAACAAACATCACACCTGCCCAGAGCCACATACTTACACCCATCTCCAGCGCCCGCATCACTCTTTGCCACATGGCCTCAAAACGGCCATTTTGTTTCGCTCCACACTTTCAACATCTATATAATAAAGCATTTGACCTTTCCATTTTGTTAAAGACGAAGGACTGGTCGATTTCCTGTTGAGTATATATTTTTTTCAAGATGATTGACGAGAAAAGTATCGTCCAACCCATCAGGTTTCCCACTGCACCCTCACATGCCATGTCTTGAAATATGCAGACAGATGGATTAAAAGTACATTTACATTGTAATACTTCTGTCAGCCAACTTTCTAACGCCGCCCATAACTTTATAGCATTCCCAAAAGGCATGGATTATTGAGTCATTGTTAGTTTTACACTTAAGACATGACTCTGCCGTTGTAGAATGTGTAGAATTTGTGAATTTTGTCTCTTCTATAATAAATTCTATACATTACTTTATACTGGATTAAGCACACATTTTCGCTAACTGTAATTTCATTAGTTACAGTGCCTTCAGAAAGTATTCACACCCCTTCACTTTTTCCAAATGTAGTTGTGTTACAGCCTGAATTTTAAATGGATTAATTACATTGAGATGTTGTGTCACTGGTCTACACACAATACCCCATATTGTCAAAGTGGAATTGTGTTCAGAAATTTTTACAAATTAATAAAATATGAAAAGATGAAATGTCTTGAGTCAATAAGTATTCAACCCCTTTGTTATAGCAAGCCTAAATAAGTTCAGGAGTAAAAATTTGCTTAACAAGTAACATAAGTTGCATGTGCAATAATAGTGTTTAACATGATTTTTGAAAGACTTCCTCATCTCTGTACCCCACACATACAGATAATTGTATGGTCCCTCAGTCGAGCAGTGAATTTCAACCACAAAGACCAGGGAGGTTTTCCAATGCCTCTCAAAGAAGGGCACCTATCGGTAAATGGCAAAAAAAAAAAAAGCAGACATTAAATATCCCTTTGAGCATGGCAAAGTTATTAATTACACTATGGATGGTGTATCAATACAAAGATACAGGTGTCCTTCCTAACTCAGTTGCCAGAGAGGAAGGAAACCGCTCAGGGATTTCACCATAATGCCAAATGGTCACTAAAACAGTTACATACCGGTAGTTTAATGGTTGTGATAGAGAAAAACTGAGAAAGGATTAACAACATTGTAGTTACTCCACAATACTAACCTAAATGAAAGTGAAAAGGAAGCCTGTACAGAATACAAATATTCCACAACATGCATCCTTTTTGGAATATGGCACAAAAGTAAAACTGCAAAAATTTGGGCTAAGAAATTAACTTTATGCCCTGAATACATGCTTATGCGCGATGTGTTTCTGTATATATTCAGAGACTTATCCCTGTCATGCTTAGAGAAGATCTTACGTCAAGTGTTATTGAAGTGTTGTGTATGCAGGTTCACTTGGCACATCTAAAGACTTTTCTTTTGGGGTGTTGCTTTAGGCCACCAAGTGCTAACAGTCAGTATCTAACTAATATGTGTGAAATGCTTGATAGTGTATGTGATGTAAATAGAGAGGTCTACTTCCTTGGGAACCTGAATATTGACTGGTTTTCATCAAGCTGTCTGCTCAAGAGGAAGCTTCTTACTGTAACCAGTGCCTGTAATCTGGTTCAGGTTATTAATCAACCTACCAGGGTGTTTACAAACACTACAGGAACAAGATCATCCACATGTATCGATCACATTTTTACTAATACTGTAGAACTTTGTTCTAAAGCTGTATCCGTACCCATTGGATGCAGTGATCACAATATAGTGGCTATATCCAGGAAAGCAAAAGTTCCAACAGCTGGGCCTAAAAGTGTACAAGAGATCATACAAAAGATTTTGCTGTGACTCTTATGTGGATGATGTTAAACATATTTGTTGGTCTGATGTGACTAATGAGGCGCATCCAGACGCTGCACTTGAATTTATGACATTTCGTCTTCCAATTATTGATAAAGATGCACCTGTTAAGAAAATGACTGTTAGAACTGTTAAGGCTCCATAGATTGATGAAGAATTGAAATACTGTATGGTTGAAAGAGATGGGGCAAAAGGAGTGGCTATTAAGTCTGGCTGCACATCTGATTGGCTTACTTACTGCAAATTGAGAAATGATGTGACTAAAATCAACAAAAAGAAGAAGAAACTGTGTTATGAAGCCAAGATCAATGATAAAGAATGATGGGAAAAAACTTGAGCACTTTAAAAGGAAATGATGTGCAGAAAGACAAATTCAAAACCATCTTTCATCAAATCAGATGGCTTATTCATCACAAAACCATTTGATGTTGCCAATTACTTGAATGATTATTTCATTGGCAACGTGGGCAAACTTAGGCAGGAAATGCCAACAATGAACAGCGAGCAATTGTATTCATGCATAAAAACAAATAAAGAACATTTTGTAAAGTTAGTGTGGGAGAGGTGGGAAAATTGTTATCGAGCAATAATGACAAACGTCTTGGCATTGACAACTTATTTGGAAAGCTACTGAGGATGGTAGCGGACTCTATAGCCTCTCCTATGTGTCAATTTTTTTTATCTGCACCTAGAGGAAAGTCTTTGTCCTCAGGCCTGGAAGGAAGCCAAAGTAATTCCGCTACCCAAGAGTGGTAAAGCGGCCTTTACTGGTTCTAACAGCAGACCTATAAGCTTGCTGTCAGCTCTTAGCAAACTGTTGGAAAAAATTGTGTTTGACCAAATACAATGCTATTTCTCTGTAAACAAATTAACAACAGACTTTCAACATGCTTATAGAGAAGGGGACTTAACATGCACTACACTGACACAAATGACTGATGATTAGTTGAAATAAATTGATAATAAGAAGATTGTGGGAGCTGTACTGTTAGATTTCAGTGCAGCCTTTGATATTACTGGCCATAACCTGTAGTTGAAAAAACGGATGGTTTTTCAACCTCAGCTCTGAATCCACGATATGGCAATCTATCTAATAGAACTCAAAGGGTTTTCTTTAATGGAAGCTTCTCTAAAATGTCAAACATGTAAAGTGTGGTGTACCACAGGGCAGCTCTCTAGGCCCTCTACTCTTTTCTATTTTTACCAATGACCTGCTACTGGCATTAAACACAGCGTGTGTGTCCATGTATGCTAATGATTCAACCATATACGCATCAGCAACCACAGCTAATGAAGTCACTGAAACCCTTAAAGAGTTGCAGTCTGTTTTGGAATGGGTGGCCAGTAATAAACTGGTCCTGAACATCTCTAAAACTAAGAGTATTGTATTTGGTACAAATCATTCCTTAAGTTCTAGACCTCAGCTGAATCTGGTAATGAATGGTGTGGCTGCTGGACAAGTTGAAGAGACTAAATTACTTGGCGTTACCTTAGATTGTAAACCGTCATGGTCAAAACATATAGATTCAATGGTAGTACTCTACTAGCAGGAGCGGTAGAGATACTCTTAATGATCGGCTATGAAAAGCCAACTGACATTTACTCCCGAGGTGCTGACTTGCTGCACCCTCGACAACTACTGTGATTATTATTTGACCGTGCTGGTCATTTATGAACATTTTGGCCATGTTCTGTTATAATCTCCACCCAGCACAGCCAGAAGAGGACTGGCCACCCCTCATAGCCTGGTTCCTCTCTAGGTTTCTTCCTAGGTTTTGGCCTTTCTAGGGAGTTTTTCCTAGCCACCGTGCTTCTACACCTGCATTGCTTGCTGTTTGGGGTTTTAGGCTGGGTTTCTGTACAGCACTTTGAGATATCAGCTGATGTACGAAGGGCTATATAAATAAATACATTTGAATTTAAATTTGAATTAGTAAAGATGGGGAGAGGTCTGACCGTAATAAAGAGATGCTCTGCTTTTTTGACACCACACTCCAAAAAGCATGTTCTGCAGGCTCTAGTTTTGTCTAATCTTGATTATTGTCCAGTCGTGTGGTCCAGTGCTGCAAGAAAATACCTAGTTAGGCTGCAGCTAGCCCAGAACAGAGCGGCACGTTCTGCTCTTCATTGTAATCATAGGGCTGATATAAATACTATGCATGCCAGTCTCTCTTGGCTAAGAGTTGAGGAGAGACTGATTGCATCACTTATTTTTTATAAGAAACATTGTGTTGAAAATCCCAAATTGTTTGCATAGTCAACTTACACACAGCTCTGAGACACACTTATCCCACCAGACATGCCACCAGGGGTCTTTTCACATAGAGCCCTTACTGCATGGAACTTCCTTCCATCTCATATTGGTCAAATAGACAGCAAACCCAGTTAAAAAAAACAGATAAAGCAACACCTTACAACACCTCTCCCCTATTTGACCTAGATAGTTTGTGTGTATGTATTGATATGTAGGCTACGTATGCCTTACATTTTCTTTTTATGTAGTTCTGTCCTTGAGCTGTTCTTGTCTATTGATGTTCTGTATTATGTCATTCTGTATTATGTTTCATGTTTTGTGTAAACCCCAGGAAGAGTAGCTGCTGCTTTTGCAACAGATAATGGGGATCCTAATAAAATACCAAATAGAAAGCGTTAGGTTTGGGGCAAATGCAACACATCACAGAGTACCACTCTTCATATTTTCAAGCATCATGTTGGCTGCATCATGTTATGGGTATTCTTGTCATCGGCAAGAACTAGGGAGTTTTTTGGGTGATAAAAATAAACGGAAGAGCAAAGCACAGGCAAAATGTAAATTTTGCAAAAAATGTAAAAAATGTAAATAAATGTAAATGTAAAATCCTAGAGGAAAACCTGGTTCAGTCTGCTTTCCAACAGACTCTGGGAGACAAATTCACCTTTCAGCAGGACAATAACCTAAAACAAGGCCAAATATCCACTGGAGTTGCTTCCCGAGGAGACATTGAATGTTCCGGAGTGGCCTAGATACAGTTGAATTAACCAGTCAAATGTAACTGAACAAAAATATAAGACAACACGCAACAATGTTTAAGATTTTACCTAGTAGCAGTTCATAGAAGGAAATCAGTCAATTTAAATAAATTCATTAGGCCATAATCTATGAATTTCACAGGACTGGGCAGGGGATCAGCCACTGGGGAGCCAAGCCCAGCCAATCAGAATGAGTTTTTCCCCACAAAAGGTCTTTAAAGACAGAAATACTCCTCAGTTTTATCAGCTGTCCGGGTGGCTGATCTCAGACGATCCCGCAGGAGAAGAAGCCGGATGTGGCGGTCCTGGGCTGGTGTGGTCTGCGGATATGAGGCCAGTTGGACGTACTGCCAAATTCTCTAAAACGACCTTGGAGGCATCTTATGGTAGAGAAATTAATATTCAATTCTCTGGCTACAGCTCTGGTTTACATTCCTGCAGTCAGCATGCCCATTGCTCGCTCCCTCAAAACTTGAGACATCTGTGGTATTGTGACAAAATTGCACATTTTAGTGTGGCCTTTTATTGTCCCCAAAACAAGGTGGATCTGTGTAATGATCATGCTGTTTAATCAGCTTCTTGATATTCCACACCCGTCAGGTGGATGGATTATCTTGGCAAAAGAGAAATACTCACTAACAGGGATGTAAACAAATTAGTGGCCAAAATTTGAAAGAAATAAGTTTTTTGTGAGTATGTAACATTTCTGGGAACTTTTATTTCAGCTCATGAAATATGGGACCAACACTTTACGTGTTGCGTTTATATTTTTGTTCAGTGTATACAGTGCATTAGGAAAATATTCACATTTTCCCACATTTTAAAATGGATTCTATAACCCCCCTAGTCAATCTACACACTCCATAATGACAAACCAAAAACAGGTTGCAAATGTATTAAATATCATAGTATGAATACATAGTTATGTTATAATAAAAAATATAGAGCGTGTGAGCTGAGCAGACATTTAACAGAAAACACAAAAAATAAAGCAAAGTACTTTTTGAACTTTGAGGCGCTATGCCTTTTTAGGGCTTAATGTACCAACAGTCTGTGGATTATGTCATTGTACATACAATGGAGGAAGACTGCCACTTAAATACTGTGGTCAGTTTGTAATACCTTGTAAATGAAAGTATAGTGGCTGGTCTACCGAGAGACTGAAGTGGAATGAGTAGAGGCCCCACACACAGAAGTGTCTGATGTCCTCCCAGTCAACCCGTCCCAATCGCACAAGCCCCTCTCCACTCTCACTAATAATCACCATTGAATCTTAACTATAAATGACAAACAAGGACTAATAATGACTTGACATACTCTCCTAATCTGTCCAGAACTTTTAATCATTTACAGCAGGTTAATCAATTATAGCAGGTTTGCAAGTCACCAAAATACATTGTAGTATAGTTAAATCTTTCCTTCTGTCTCACAAGCCAACCCTTCTGTCTCCAACTTACCCTCCCAGTTCTCTCCCCTTTACCCCAACCAAACTTGTTCCAACCTACCATCCAAGCCAATCACCACCTCCGATCTTTGCCCTCCCTTATCCACCCAGGTAAAGTTTATCCCAACCTCCCATTGTTTCCCACCCATTCTTCTTCTCAGACACATTTACACCCATCAATATATCGACTTACTCATCCATTCACATACAACACATACCCTATGCATTCACCCACCCAGTCTCTCCAGCCCTCCTACACATATTCACCCTCATTCACACTCCCATTCACATGCAGACACATACACACCCCATCACGCCCACTCTTTTGCATCATCTTTTCAGTGTCCATGTAGCTCATTGGTAACAGCTATGTCTATTGTTACTTCCTAGAGAAGTACATTTGGGGAAAATAGAGTTTAGATTGTATTGGGGGGAGGGCGGCAGGTAGCCTAGTGGTCAGAGCATTGGGCCAGTAACCAAAAAAGGTTGCTAGATCGAATCCCTGAGCTGACAAGGTAAAAATCTGTCGTTCTACCCCTGAACAAGGCAGTTAACCCACTGTTCCTGGCCGTCATTGTAAATGAAAATTTGTTCTTAACTGACTTGCCTAGTTAAATAAAGGTAAAAAATAAATAAAATATTGTCTCAATTTACAATAAGCTGGTCTTGGGCATCACGCATGTAGACTAGTGTAGCTCAGCTTCGTTCTCTCAGGGCATTGGGCTCTCTCAACTGGAATGGTTTATTGCAGCCTATTTAGGGCTTCATCGGCACTTCATCTGTGAATTCCATCTTTTGTGTTCCTTTCTATACCCACAGCACTGCCGAGAAGCGGAGTTGAGACTTGATTCCTTTTTCCTCCACTGACTGTCTGATTGGAATGTATTGCTTGCGTTTTTTTTCTCAGCTTAGCAGACAGGTCCTGGACGAATCGAACGGACTGGCCCTGGATTTTGATCTCCTTTCCCCCTGTACCTTCAGAATGTTGACTTTGGTCTGATAGTTCCACAGTTTGAGGATTACCATCTGAGGTTATTTAGTGTTCTTCTGTTTCACGCCGAGCCGATGGAATCGTTCCAGATCCTCCTGTGATATATCCACGCCAAGCTCCTCTGATATCAGTTTTACCACGTAGCTGGAAAAGTCTCCTTTTTCCTCGTCTTCCGGTAACGACAATATTCTCATGTTGTTTTGTCTCATTCTGTTTTCTTGCTGTTCGCAACCTTGTTTCCGGAAGGCTAATTTCGTTGTCTTGTTCGTTCATGCGCACAACTTGTATGTCTACAACTATAGAATCTACTTTATTTTCCAGCGAATCTACTTTAACAACTGATTGTAACAGTTTGTTTGTTTTGGTGTGCATTGAGAGCATTTTAACAAATGTTTTCCTAGATAACCTTTAGCTGTTCATTACTCTCATTTGCATCTCCAAGTTGTTCCTTGTCTTTTCCTCTGAGGGAAGCCATGGCTTGTTTGGTTTGTGTTGCCTAGTCGCTTTACCAACTGATTGGTTCCCTGTTGTACATAACTGACCGCTCACTCTCTCCCAGTTGCTTGGGGATATGTTGATCTATCGATTTTAGAGACTTAATTTAAAAACTGTTTTCTGGCTTCTACACATAACCACAGTTTTGGTGGTACAAAATGGAGCTACTCACTCCTCATGTGTCCTATCGGAACGCACATGCACCTCTTCCTTAACGATTCTATAAATCAATATGATAAAATACTAAGGTTTTATTCTGGGCAGGGATTGGCTGTTGACATGACAACAGCTACTACAGTACTTACCAACCAGTGCTCCCAGCATGAAGGGTGACAGCTTCTTGAAAACAATGGAGTTGCTGGGCTTATTCCCCTGGAAGACCTTTCATTGAGGGTAAAATACAGTGTTTAACAATAATTGACCAAACATGCTATACAGCAAAGCATAATCCAGAAACAACACTAACAATCAAATGGTGCATATCTTGTCATCAATAGATTATAGACTGGCCCAGTGTCTGTCTGGTAAGTGTGGCAGTTACTGTGTCCCCTATTCCCTTTATAGCGCACTACTTTTGATAAGAGCCTCATGGCCCATAGGGCTCTGGTCAAAAGTAATGCAACTGTGTCTGATGAGTAAATCCACTCACTTTGTGTGGCAGCAGTTGCTCCAGCTCTGCTCCTCCCAGGCCAGTGGCCTCCAGCTCTTTCCTGGCTTCGTCTGAAGTCTTCCCCTTCATCAGTGCCTCCGTCTGGGCCAGGAAGTTGGCCATCAGGATCTATGGAGATCCAGAGGTATAGTCAAATACATACATATCAATGAACCGTTTTAAATCAAACTCTGTATGTACATTTGGCATCATTCTGGGTTTGACTGAGAAAGAATACTAGTCCGAAAAAATGAAATTAATTAAAGTCTGAATAAATTAAGTCAGAGTTGATGGTTTCAATGGTTGAACGATAGAATAGGTTATGTGGCAGAGTGAGGGTGTAAGCGTAGAGGATGTTGGATTAGCCATTAGGGTACTAATACATTTAGGAAGCCATGAGGGTGCACTACCTTGTGGTGGAGGCTGTCCCTGATGGGGTGCTGTGTCTGGGCAGGAATGAGAAAGTCAGCAGGAATCATACGTGTGCCTGGAAAGGTCACAACACAAAAGGTTACATGGAGAGGTCACGTTTTATTTTAATCTAATTTCAGCAGTTATTAGGGAATGCTATAATAACAACTGGTTCATATACTGTTGCAGTCTATATTATGAACAAGGGTCTGGAGGACAGGACAGGAGTGTGGCAGTTACCTTGGTGGATGAGCTGGTAGAAGGCGTGCTGTCCGTTGGTTCCGGGCTCGCCCCAGACGATGGGTCCGGTGTGGTAGTTGACACGAGCGCCATCTTTAGTAATGTACTTCCCGTTGGACTCCATGTCGCCCTGTGTATGAAAGACAGTTAAAGTTATGTTGGTTAGACTGAAATGTTTGCTTCATAAATAAAAAAGGTGAAACATTGAAAGGAAGCAGTGTAAGGTAGTCTATGATTATGAATCCCTTCTTATATTCTAGTGCACCTGCAAGTCACCCTTAATAGAAAGTGTTTTCCTTCCCTTTGTAGATCTGACAGACTGGATAGGTAGGTGTAAGCAAAAGCTTCAGCAAGTTTTCACCATATTACTATCACCTATCCAATTAAATTCAAATTGTCTACTCAACATGATCCTGTCCCTGGTTTCTCTTGTCTAGCCCAAACAGATGCCCCGTCCCGGTTCCTACAGCCCTAGCATATGGCCATTCCTGGCTCCTGCCTGCCTGTATTACTCAGAAGTAGGTTCAAATACGAAATCATTTCAAATCACTTCAACTGCGGTTGTTCGGACTTGTCTGTTGAATGGAACCAATATAAAATTCCCAAAGTGCAAACCCCACCCACCTGGCACGCCAAGCATGCTAAAGCAAACGCTCAAAGTATTTGAAAGATTTCAAATAGTATTTGAACCCAAGTACGGCAGCCTGCCTGACCTGCTGGAAGTATGCAGCGAAGCGGTGCATGTACTGGTCGTAGGGCAGCATGGCATGGGTCTCGGCCTGGAAGAAGTTGATGTACCAGACACCCAGCACGGCAAGCAGAACGGGGACGTTCTGCTCAATGGGGGTGCTGCGGAAATGGTTGTCCTTGGAAAGACAAACCATTCATTGTTAACAACATATTACCAATTCTAAATTTATTTAGTTTGGGATTATTTTCAATTGCCCCTGAGGGGATAAATAGTTGGGTTGAATTGACACTATGTGAGGGATAAATGTGCATACCATCCAATGAGCACCAGCCAGAAGCTGTTCAAAGTTCTCAAACCCTGCATGGTGAGAGGAGGTAGAAAAAAAGTGTTAGGATCAACTCTTAAACTCAAATTACTAGTAGTAGTAGTAGTAGTAGTATTGTACTAGTAGTAGTAGTAGTAGTAGTACTAGTACTAGTAGTAGTAGTTGTTATGCTGCTTTCGATGAATTCCATTTCAATTCACATACCAACTTTTTGCATTTGACAAAAAGTGCAAATCTGGAATATACACTAAATCCATAGAGTTCTAATATTGACAAACAGACACACATACATACCTATGTGCAGTGCAATGGACAGCCCAATAGCCGACCACAAGGAGTAACGCCCTCCAACCCACTGAGAGAAAGCCAAAATGACATCACAGTCACAAAATCAACCACTACAGAGCGGCAAGGTTCCTTTTTCTTACTCAAAACCTTGAAAAGTTATACAAAAACAGACAATGGCCATCACCTCGACAGTGTACTAGCACCCTTTCTTTAAAAAGACACCAATTCGTCAACATCGCTCATTTCCAATAGATGAGGTCAATGGAACGCAGACCATGGGGGATAGAAGAACGCCGGCACACATACAACAAATCTGTGGATATTCCTCATGATTGATGTATTGTAAACAGGCCCACAATGTGGTTACTAAAATCCGATTTGAATATATTTGGCTATTTTTGCTACATAACATTTAGAAGTAGTTCCTTTTCAGATTAAGAAGTGGCTGCTAAATGCTAACTCTGGTTCGTATAAGCTGGTAGCATAGAGAAATCGGTGGTGGTAGTCAGTCATTTTTTCCCCCTTCAATTTAAAGTTTTATTAAGTTTTCAATCAACCAACCAAACACATTCCACATTCACAGATGTGACAGACTTAAAAAAAATAATAATAATAAAAAATTGTTTTATATATATATACATACATACATACATACATACATACATATATATATATACACATACATACACACAAATAATAATTATAACAAAATTTAAAATATAGAACTTGCAGCAGCACTATCAAGGTTCTTATTAGCTATTTCCAGCCTTAGCTGAGATGACGAGCCAATAATTAGTTTTTTAGATTTTACAGCACCTTACACAACACGCATCTGCTCATCTCCCTGATCCCCCCATTCACTCTGTCCAATTTGAAATATAGTTGAGTAGTGGAGACCAGAGTCTATCAAACTTGGGCTGTCTCTTGTGGAGGTCATAAGTGAGCTTTTCAAGAGGGAGAAAGTCAACAATCTGGTCAATCCACATTTTAAATGTAGGAGAAGTATTAGAGGCCCACAATAGAAGAATACATTTCTTAGCAAAGTATGTAATGGTCATGAGCAGATTTTCTCTGTCAGGATCAAGAACAAAGTCCTGCTGGGCATTAAGAAGATAGAGACACGGGGTCATATCAAACTGTACATCTAGTATTTTCTGTGCAGCAGTATGTATAGATTGCCAAAATCTGGCAATCTCTCTACAGCTCCAAAATACATGCATATAGGTTCCACTTTCAGAGGTACATCTTTTACAGTTAGGAGAAATGTCTGTTTTCATTTTATGGAGTCTCAAGGGAGTGTAATAAAATTTGTACAAAAATTTGTAATTAGATTCTTTCATTTTTACATTAGTAGAGGAGCAGTATACCCTGTCGCAAACCTCCGCCCATAACTCATCACTGATAGTCAGACAAAGGTCCTTTTCCCATATTATTTTCAAAGGAGTAAAGGAGGATCCTCCTTTCTCAGAAAGGAGTCTATAGATATAGGATATTTTGCCTTTAATGGATTGTGCTGTGACAAGAAGGGTTTCAACTTCATTCAACTGAGTTCTAAACCTCCTCTTGGAAGTAAATGAGGAGATGACATGTCTAATTTGAAGATATTTTAAAAAATGGGATCTTGGCACATTGAATTCACTGCAGAGCTCTTGAAAGGATTTCAGTGTAGTGGTCTTCTGATGAAATAGGTCTGAAAAGGTCCTGATTCCTAGAGTATGCCAAAGATTAAAGTTGGCATCCCTCAGGGGTTTTGGCAAGTCTGGGTTGCCTACTATAGGCGAGTGAGAACATATTTGGGAGGAGATGCCCAGGTATTTCTTACAGTCCCTCCACGCTAGTAGGGTGCTGTAAATCACAAATGTTTTGGCTATGTTGCCGACTTCACTAAAGTTATTAATGAATATAGTTGAGCTTAGTGGCAATGAACCACAAGATTGGGCTTCTATCTGGATCCACGTTGACTCTTGTCTGTTTGTGATCCATGTTAGCATGTTGCGGATTTGGGCAGACCAGTAGTACAATTGAAGGGAGGGAAGGGCAAGACCACCCTTAGATTCAGGTTTCGATAGAGTGGAGAGCTTGATCCTAGGTTTTTTATTGCCCCATATAAATTTGGTGATGCTTTGGTTAATTGTTTTGAAAAAGGAAGCTGGGAGATAGCATGGGAGCATCTGAAATAAATAGTTCAGTCTAGGGAGGATGTTCATACGGATTACATTAATTCTTCCTACTAAGCTAATTGGGAGGGAGATCCAGGTTTGGAGGTTGTTCTTGATTCGATCCAGGAGTGGAAGATAATTCTCCTTGAAAAGCCTATTCAGATCTGGTGTTATGAATATCCCAAGGTATTGAAACCCCTGTGTCTTCCATTGGAATGGGCATAGTGTCTTCATAGAACTGGTGAGTGTAATATTGAGAGGGCAGAAAGTGGATTTGTTAAAATTAATCTTATAACCTGAAAACGTGCCATACTGAGCAATTGTGTCTAAAATGGGAGGAAGGGATTTCTCAGGGTTGGATATGTAGAGCAAGACATCATCCGCGTAAAGCGAAATCTTGTGCTGCAGGCCGCCTGCAGGAACACCCATAATACTTGGATTGCTCCTTATCAACTCTGCCAGAGGCTCCGCCCCCAACAAGTAGAGCAGGGGGGACAGCGAGCACCCTTGTCTTGTGCCCCGTCCCAAAGGGAATCTGTCAGAGTTCAGTCCGTTAGTAGTCACCATGGCATTTGGATGGGAGTATAGTGATTTGATCCATTTAATAAAGTTTGGGCCCATATTGAACTTTTCTAAGACTGAGAACAGAAAGCTCCACTCCATCCTGTCGAACGCCTTCTCAGCATCCAGTGAAGCCAGCAGGACAGGGGTCTTCTGTGCGTTTACTTGATCAATAATATCAAAAAGACGGCGAATGTTATCAGAAGAGTATCTGTCTCTAATAAATCCAGTTTGGTCCGCTTTTATTATTTTGGGAAGAAGAGTGTTTAGTCTTTTGGCGAGCAATTTGGTAATTATTTTGTAGTCGAAATCCAACAAGCTTATGGGCCGGAAGGAGGAGCAGGATAGGGGGTCCTTGTCTTTTTTGAGCAACACTGTAATGCGAGCTGTGTGCATTGAGTCTGGGAGAACTCAGTTTTTGCAAAAATCCTCCAGCATTGGCATGAAAATAGGGCTAAGCTGGGGCCAAAAAGCTTTGTAGAACTCTGGGGAATCCATCTGGGCCTGGGGACTTGTTAGGTGGCATGGAGGTAATTGCCTCCAGGATCTCCTCAGGAGTGAAGGGGGAGTTGAGATCTTCTTGGTCGGTCTCTGATAGTTTAGGTAGCGAGATTCCCTCTAGGAAGGAGTGGAGTTCTGCCTCCGTGTGTTTTCTCTCAGAGGTATATAGTTTGCAGTAAAAATCATGAAAAGTTAAATTGATCTTTTTTGGGTCATATGTGACCTCGTCCTCTGCTGTTCAGATAGCCATAATTGTACGCTCTGACTGCTCTTTTTTTAATTGATAAGCAAGCAATCTACTAGGCCTATTGCTATACTCATGGTATTTCTGTTTAGTCCAAATTCAGTTTGGCTTTGGCTGCTTTAAGTTGACTCCAGGAGGTGCTGTCTGGGGATTGTTTATGTACTTTGTCACAGTGTTCCAGCTCCCTCTCCAGATCTAGCCTGTGTGCTTCCATTGCTTTTTTCTTAGAGGAAGCATATGCAATTAGATGACCTCTTAGTGTGGCTTTAGCAGCGTCCCACATTGTGGCCGGAGAAACAGGAGAATCTTTGTTGTCTTGTGTGTAGTTGTCTATCCACGTAGTTACCAATGTGTGGAATGCTTCGTTTGATAGCATGGAGGTGTTGAATTTCCAGCTCTTTGACCTCGGGGTGTTTTTGCAGAGGTCAAAGCGGAGGTGGACAAAGGCGTGATCCGAAAGCGCTATGGGTCCGATTGTACACGTGGCTGAATTTATGAAACTCTTTGGGATAAAAATGTAATCTATACGGGAGTAGGTGTTATGGACATTAGAGTAGTATGTATAGTCCATAGCTATTAGTCTCTCTCCAGATATCTATCAGTCCCATCTCTTTAGTAAGAGAGTTCAACATCTTTGCAGATCTAGGATTTGTGGTGGGGACTTGAGATGATTTGTCTAGGGTTGGGTTCAGGGTACAATTAAAATCTCCGGCCAACACTCCAAAGGAAACACAATGCTCATTGAACAGGGTTATCATTTTCGACATAAAAGCAGGAGTATCTGTGTTAGGGGCGTATATGTTTAAGATAGTAATTGGTTGCCCATACAGTGACCCAGTTATCAAAATAAATCTCCCCTCCGGATCAGATAGGTTTTTGTCAATTATGAATGGAACATTCTTATGGATAAGTATTGCTGTACCTCTACTGTTGGATTTGAAAGATGAGAAATACACCTGTCCCACCCAAGCTCTGCGGAGTTTGGCATGTTCAGCATCACAGAGGTGTGTCTCTTGCAATAGCGCGATGTCTGCTTTTTCCTTTTTTAGAGCACATAGTATCTTTTTCCGTTTTATTGCATGGCCTAGACCATGGCAGTTCCATGTCAATAGATTTAAGGTACTAGTCATCGTCATCGAACAGTAATCGAACTTTAGTGCAAGTCATCTCTGGGTAAAGGTGGATAGTAGTTACAGCTGCGTTCACATAAAAGGAACATAAATGGTTTACATAAAATAACAATCTCTGAACACCCCAGCCGAGTTCCCAAACAACTCGACATATCCCGTTGGATCTATTACCTCCCCGCTCAGTCACAATTCTGTGTTCCAACAAAAAAAAAACGGGAACAGTTAGCAACGCACAACGTCTCCCCCTCCCCACCAAAGAAATGCCTCATCCTCTCCGCACCGCATTGAGTAAATGACAACGTAGCCCCCGTCCAGACCACATTAAAAAAGGGAGAAAATAAAATCAATAGCCCAGCCTACATATAGTAGGCCTAGGTTATAATATGGGGCCTATCCCTCTCAGCTAAAGGAACATAAATATAGATTAGACGGCTATAATGACATTTAGCAGGGCGGGTGGGTCTTTGGATATCGGCTATAAGTTGTCTTACCTCCTTTAGTAATAACAGTAATCGCATTTAGTCAATGGTCCATTTCTCATTGACCGGGGTTGTCTTTCAAAAAACGTTTTGCCTCTTCGGGAGTTTTGAAGTGTCGCAGGGCTCCTTGGTGAAGAATCCTGAGCTCGTTTGGGTATTTGAATCCCCTAAAGATGCCTCGGTCAATGGAGCATTTCTTCACCTCGTCAAACTCTCGGCGCTTTCGGCGTATTCCAGCTGACAGGTCCTGGAGTAAGGTGAGTTTGGCGTTTCCCACTGTAATGGTATTGGTTTTCGCCGCCTGTAGGACTCGTTCCTTGTCGGTGAATCTCAGGAAACGTATGGTGATTGGGCGCGGTGGTTGTCTGGCTGCTGGTGGGGGCCTCAGTGCTCGGTGAGCTCTCTCGAGTTCTATGGGCCTGTCGGTGGACAGGTGGAGCCACTCGGGAAGTTTGTCTTGCAGGTAGCGGATCAGTGGCATGTTTCCCTCTTCTTTTTCGCCCAGGTTTAATAGAACACAATTATTCCTTCGCCCCCTGTTTTCCAGGTCCTCTGTTTTCTCTTCCAGCTGCTCTATTTTTTTTTTAGCATATGCTATTGTTTCCATGGCGTCTGTCAATAAGTTTTCCGTGGATAGGATTCGCCCCTCTGCCTCGTCCAGGCGCCCCGCGTTTATGGTTATCTTGTTGTTTATGTCAGGCAAAGCATTTTCCAGGATTGTCACCTTGCCCCCTATCGCACTGAGCTGAGCGTTAATGGCATCTAGTTTAGTGTTGAGTTCTGTACGTTGGGATCTCAGCTCAGAAAAGATGTCTTCGACAGAGTGCGAGGTTGGCATTCGTTGGGCCTCCGGGGGGAACGGGTCCTCTTGCTCCTGGCTAATGGCGCTAGCTTTTTCTGAAGCTAGCTGCTTCTTGGAGGCTTTTTCCGTCGCTAGTGCTCGAGTCCGGGTAAAAATGAGTTTAAACTTGAAGTGGAGGTAAGATTAGGAATTGGAAACTACTTGTGCCGGAGCTCCTAGTTCAGGGGTCACGTGATCCCCCCAGTCAGTCATTTTTAACTGTAATGCAGTTGATTGGTGATTGTACAACCATTATACTACGATTTTTACCTCAACATAGTGTGAAATACACATAAACAATACCCTAAATGTAGGCCAACTTTGCTGGAGAGCAATGAGGGATATTTGGGATCTTCCCCCCCATTGCATCTTTCCCCAATGTGTTTCAATGGCATTTCCATTGTTTTGATCGAGTTCAAATTACCTCTTTAGCGCATGCGTCTATGGTTTAGAATGTAACGTGTCGATACCATATCCACAAATTCATACGCTTAACAGTTACATTCCAAATTATTTTTAAATAAATACTACACCCAGAATGTGGTCAAAATATCTCCCAGCAGAAAAATAATGCAGAAATGCTTTTTGTACAAACCATGTCAATTACAATTGGCAAAATAAAGCCTCACTTTAGTTCAGATTCAGGGGGTCAGAGGCTAACTCAGTGTGCATGGAAGTGTATACTTACATCCCAGAATTCAAACATGTTGTTTGTGTCAATACCAAACGCCTGCACTTTGGGCTGGAAGAGAAGCGAGACAGCAAAAAGAGTAACGGTCAAAGTTACTTGTGCAATATACCGGCCGGCAGGCAGGTAACAATGTAAGGTGGAAAGTGTCATTCAAAATGGCCACTTACTGCATTGGTGGACAGCGCCACAAAGTGCTTGGCAACAGTAGATTGCTGTGAAGAAGAAAATAGAGTTAGTCGATCCAAATGTCATATGACACTCCAGCTGCACTTTGGACTGTCCTAAACTGACCTTTGTGGCTAAAATGATGTATTGTCCGCAGAGAAACTATTAAAATCATTGGCTGAATTTAAGCTGAACTTATAACGGCATTGGTTACAGACAAAGGTGTCTTGTGATTGGCTGTCAGGAGTCTACTCACGTCATTGGCTGTCTGGAGGAACCAGTCCCTGGCAGACTCAGCGTTGGTGATGGTCTCCTGGGTGGTGAAGGTCTGAAAAAGGACAACAGTGTGACATGAGTCCCAGTGGAAGTAGTACACAGCGTGACACTGAAAGAGCACCATTAGCCTGCCACCTTTTCCAGCTTCAAACCATAAATTATTATTCAAACATGAATCACACATTACCAGAACACAACCACGTATACACAGATTATTAACCACCATAGCACTGAATGAGACATTGATTTATAGCATTGAATTATTTAAGCATCTAGAGCCCTATGGCTTTAGGATGTGTGTAACCATGGCAACAGGAGAAGGTGTGTGTGTGTGTGTAGAGTCAGTCTGTCACCTTGGAAGCGATGATGAAGAGGGTGGTTTCAGCATTGAGCTGGGCCAGAGTCTTGGCCATGTGTGTGCCGTCAATGTTGGACACGAACCACACGTTGGGGCCACCCTTAGAGTAGGGCTTCAGGGCCTCAGTCACCATGAGAGGACCCTGAGAGGAGGATGCACAACATTACAGTGTTACCATTTCAACTTCCCTCTATCCTATGTGCAATTAAAATGTAACTGTGTTTTCTGTATCCATTAGGACTTCAGAGCCTGTCAACATGAGAGCCCTTAGAGAGGAAACACAATATTATGACATATGACAGCATGACAAAATGATTTGAATCAAATCCCAGTAACTACGAGTACCAAGCCAACAGCTCAAGCATACTCTTTGTTCTGTTGCCTACTGTGCCACCTACAGCATACTGTAGCTTTGCATCAACACCCCAGCAGTGTATTCTCTGCTTATACCAGAGCTTAGCGGCACAGTAATAATTCCGTTATAGCTCACTACTGTAATACCAAAGCAGTTTGAAAATAACAACTTTCCAAATACTCAAGGTAGTAGAAGAAAGTTTAGACTTTCAACTAAAAGGCAACTATTTTCTTTGATTTTCAAATACAGGTCTCAGAAAACCCAATCATATTTCAAAGGATTTTTAATACCTCTCAGAAAACCAAATAATATCTTTAGGTATTTTAATATATGCAAGTTATTTGAAACCTAAAAAATATTTGATGGCATCTACATATTTGATGAAGTACCGAAAACTACAACAGTTAGTTGAATCAATCTAAATATATGATCATAAGCACATAGTTTGGAGGGCTCTTAGATGTTCATCTTTATAGAACCTGTAATTAAATACATGAGGGACATGGAATCACCTCAACATTAGAGTAGACCACTTTTGCAGCTTCAAAATGACTAACACACATCTTTTCATGAGTGAGACAAGGTAATACAGTAACACTTGACATCAAGCTCCTATACATGTGTAACAGTATAACTTTACGTCCGTCCCCTCGCCCAGACCCGGGCGCGAACCAGGGACCCTCTGCACACATCAACAACTGACACCCACGAAGCATCGTTACCCATCGCTCCACAAAAGCCGCGGCCCTTGCAGAGCAAGGGGAAACCCTACTTAAGTCTCAGAGCAAGCGACGTAACTGATTGAAATGCTAGTAGCGCGTACCCGCTAACTAGCTAGCCATTTCACATCCGTTACACATGTGTAGTAACTCTTTACAATAGCAACATTGTTATTACATAAGTCAAATAAGGAACAGACACCAACTCAGCTAATTGCTGTGCAATTACCAAAGTATTATGCAACTACTAAATACAACAGCAGTTACCAGCAAAAAATTTAATAAAATGCTAAAAAGATATAAAAAGCACTGAAGGGGGATAGAAGGAATGTTGCTCCAAAAGTAATTACAGAGGCAGAAGAACAGTTTAATGTTAAGTGTTACTGAAAACACTAACAGTAAAAAAAATATGTCTATGAAGTGTCAAAAGGAAACAAAATATCCCAAAACTGCCTTGTTGAATCAACTACAGCCAAGGTAGGTGGAAAATCATGCTAGTTTGTATTCTGAGTAAACTATCCCTTGAAATATGGTATAGTGTGTGTTCAAAACAAGAACATTTACCCTCAGATGGACAAAGAGGTTCAAAGTTGTTTTTGCTAAGCATCCAACTTGGAATTATTTTCAGGTATCATACAATTGTGGCTTTCAAACTTTTCAGTGGCATGTTGAAAGAGTCATACAGTAGTTGAGCGTCAACGCATTTATACTTACAGTACCTATAGAAAGTCTACACCTCCTTGGATTTCTTCACATTTTATTGTGCTACAAAGTGGGATTAAAATAGATTTAATTGTCATTTTGTCAATGATCTACAAAAAAATAAAAAATAAATAAACATTTTGTAAAGATTAATGAAAATTAACCACTAATATACCTTGATTAGATAAGTATCCCCCCCTCAGTCAATACAGGTTAGAAACCACGTTGGCAGCGATTACAGCTGGGAGTCTTCTTGGGTAAGTCTCATAAGAGCTTTGCACACTTGTACTGTGCAATATTTGCCCATTATTCTTTTTTTAATTCTTCAAGCTCTGTCAAGTTGGTTGTTGATCATTGCTAGACTGCCATTTTCATGTCTTGCCATAGATGTTCATGTACAATCCAGGTGTGCAAAGCTCTTAAGAGATTTACTCAGACAGACTCAAATCAAATTTTATTGGTCACATACACATGTTTAGCAGATGTTATTGCAGGTGTTTCGAAATGCTTGTGTTTCTAGCCCCAACAGTGCAGTAATATCTAACAACAATACACATAAACCTAAAAGTTAAAGAATGAAATGAAGGAATATATAAATATTAGGATGAGCTGTAATCGCTACCAGAGGTGATTCTAACATGTACTGACTCAGGGGTGTGAACACTTATGTAAATGAGATGTTTCTGTAAAACATTTTCAATAAACTTGAAAACATTTCTAAAAACATGTTTTCACTTTGTCCCTATGGGGTATTGTGTGTAGACGTGTGAGAAAAGAAATCTATGCGGTTCAGTACATCATCTACAGCATAATTATTCACTTGACCATGCTCAAAGATATATTAAATGTCTGATTTGTTATTGTTACCCATCTACACATCATTGCCCTTCTTTATGAGGATTTAAAAAACCTTCCTGATCTTTGCAGTTGAATCTGTGCTTGAAATTCAATACTTGACTGAGGGACCTTACAGATGTTGTATGTATGGGGGACAGAGGAAGAGGTAGTCATTACAACCTCATGTCAACCCCATATTATTTCACACAGAGTGAGTCTATATAACTTATGTGATTTGTTAAGCCAAATTTGACTTCTGAACTAATTTAGGCTTGCCTAATCAAAGGAGGTGAATACGTATGCAACGATTTTACTTTCGTTTTTCAATTTGTAAAAAAAAATATATGTCATTAGAGTATTTTGTGAAGATCAATGACAAGAAATTACATTTAAATCTATTTCAATGC
This sequence comes from Salvelinus namaycush, assembly GCF_016432855.1. NCBI lineage: Eukaryota > Metazoa > Chordata > Actinopteri > Salmoniformes > Salmonidae > Salvelinus > Salvelinus namaycush. Next base: position 35,897,051 of record NC_052327.1, read on the forward strand.
CACTTTGTAACGAATGTGAAAAAAGGGGGTGTAAACTGTCTATAAGCACTATATCTATAGATAATATCATTGATTAATTGGTTTGACTTGATTATGTACCCCTGGGGCAATGACAGTCAGGAGACTGGACATTTACAAAATGTTCAGATAGAAATGTATTGTGTAGATCAAATATGACTTTCATTTTTTAGTTGTATTTAACCTTTATTTAACTAGGCAAGCCAGTTAAGAACAAATTCTTATTTACAATGACAGCCAAACCCTAACGACGCTGGGCCAATTGTGCGCCACCCTATGGGACTCCCAATCACGGCCGGTTGTGATACAGCCTGGAATCGAACCAGGGGCTGTAGTGACGCCTCTAGCACTGAGATGCAATGCCATAGACCACTGCGTCACTCATTTTGGAATAGTATACGAGATTGTGTGTGCTCTATTCATTCTATTTACAGTATATCTTCAACATGCAGTTCCAGATATAGCCCTGTCATTAGTTGAAGGCAGCCAATCCAATATTTTCAGAAAAGTAGTCATTTCCTATGATCTGTACTCAAATATTTATATTTTTAACAAGTAGTTGCTTTCTCATATCTGTACTCAAATAGTAATTAAAACAATTCTGTACTCAAATAGTTTTAAAAAGTAGTCACTTTCTAAGATTTGATTTCAAATAGTTAAAAAAATAATACTAATATTTTTGTTGGATCTGTATTAAAATCGTAACTATTTGTTCCCACCCAAAAAATACCAAAGCCATATATGGCTCTATGAGACTATTGAATAGCTCAGAGGAATACAACAGGAAATATCTGACTCAAATAATGAACCATTACAGTTTATAATATTCAGCATGACTCAGTCAAGCATCCAATACAGCTCACACTACAATAGGACACGTCTACATCTTCATTTGAATTGTTTTAAATAAGTGGGAACAAGAGAAGAAAATGAGAAAAAATAAAATAAGCATTGTATGGACTTGCCCGTACTCATGTCTCCGATTTGGTCCTGCCGCACATACCTAAACGTACGCTACGGTCACAAGACGCAGGCCTCCTTATTGCTCCGAGAATTTCTAAGCAAACAGCTGTAGGCAGGGCTTTCTCCTGCCTACAGCTGTTTGTAGAGCTGTTTAGAGCTGTTTGTTTTATTGAATGGTTTGCCGATCCATGTGAGAAACGAAAACATGGTCGCAGGTTCAAATCCCTGTGCCGACTAGATGAAAAAAAAATATATATCTGCCGATGTGCCCTTGAGCAAAGACACTTAACACTAATTGCTCTTCTAAGTCGCACTGTATAAGAGCGTCTGCTAAATTACTAAACCTTTTTTTATTAAGAGGGGTCCTATGAAGGTGAATGGCAAGAAACTGGAGTAACAAACCATCCTTGCTGTCTATGCCTGGCCGGCTCCTGAATCACTGGCTTGCTCGTTCGCTCTCTCCCATGCCGTCCCTAGGGCGCATTTACTCCTAAGGTGTTGAACTGTAGACCCTGCTGGTCATCTATGAACATTTGAACGTCTTGAAGAACAATCTGGTCTAAATGGCCATGTACTCTTATAATCTCCACCCAGCACAGCCAGAAGAGGAATGGCCATGTACTCTTATAATCTCCACCCAGCACAGCCAGAAGAGGAATGGCCATGTACTCTTATAATCTCCACCCAGCACAGCCAGAAGAGGAATGGCCATGTACTCTTATAATCTCCACCCAGCACAGCCAGAAGAGGAATGGCCATGTACTCTTATAATCTCCACCCAGCACAGCCAGAAGAGGAATGGCCATGTACTCTTATAATCTCCACCCAGCACAGCCAGAAGAGGAATGGCCACCCCTCTGAGCCTGGTTCCTCTAGGCTTTTTCCTAGGTTCCTGACTTTCTAGGGAGTTTTTCCCAGCCACTGTGCTTCTACATCTGCATTGCTTGCTCTTTGGGGTTTTAGGCTGAGTATCTGTATAAGCACATTGTGACAACTGCTGATGTAAAAAGGGCTTTAGAAAAGACAATGGATTGAAAATAAGAAAATAGTTGTATGACAAGTAAGTCACACACTCACCAGGTCAGACCCACCGATCCCAATGTTTACAACATCAGTGATGGCCTTTCCACTGAAGCCCTTCCACTCGCCACTACGCACTTTCTGCAACACACACACAAAAAAATAGAGGCACATGTCAGATGTGTGCGTACATCTCAATTTAAACACAATGCGAGATAATCTACCTCCTTTTCAAATACTCTTATTTCTGACGGCCATTACCTGATGCCGTCAACTACAATACAGTTAATTAACTATATGAATTTATTTATTCACAAATCTTACATTTTTGTGTAGTGACTGTGTTGCATTTTAATCCATTCAGATTTAGTTTAAGAACACCCAATAAAAAAATATACTGGCAATTATAGATGCATAAAGATGGAACAAATCAAACTTTGTTACATGCGCCAAATACAACAAGTGTAGACCTTACCGTGACATGCTTACTGACATGCTTACTTAACTCTTCTTGAACTGCACAGTTGGTTAAGAAAATATTCACCAAATAAACTAAAGTAACATATATATATATTTTTAAAGTAACACAATAACGAGGCTATATACAGGGGGTACCGGTACCGAGTCAATGTGCGGGGGTACAGGTTAGTTGAGGTAATTTGTACATGTAGGTAGGGGTGAAGTGACTATGCATAGATAATAAACAGCGAGTTGCAGCAGTGTGCAAACAAGTGGGGGGGGGTTAATGTAATAGTCCGATGGCCATTTCATTAATTGTTCAGCAGTCTTATGGCTTGGGTGTAGAAGCTGTTATCTCTATGTAAAGATGCCCTTGCATAGATGCTGGGGTAACAGTTGAAACTGGACTCCACTCACATGACAGAAGGCCTTCATCTTGTCCAGGACCCTGTTGACCTCGGGCATGACATCCTGGCCATCTACGTTAATGGGAGTGTTGGAGCGGTTACGCAGGGCAATGTGGAGGACGGCACGGCCCTACACATGCGCGCACACAGACATGCAAAAACACACAGTTAGGGGAGTGGGAAGAAACTTGAACATTAAAACATACTTATTAATCATGACTAAGATGTTTATTACTTAAAGGGATAGTGCAATTTTTTTTGCCCTAGCCTCTAAGAAATATATAATAATCTCAATAACATACAAATAGTGATATCAAAATCTGAATACCATTCTTCGCATGTGCAAACATATCGAATAAGACCTATGTGTATATAACGTGCAGTCTCACTGAGGAAGTGGTTGCACAATGTTGTCATTGCGTCATGAATGGTGTTTGGAGAGTGGGTGGGAACCACGACTTCCCTGAATGACTTTGCAATAGTGACCACAAAGTGTGCAACAACTGCCCACTCTTTAGAGAAGAGTTATTGTGAGAGTGTCCTACTTTGTCAAATTTCAGAGTAGCCTCCTCTCATCTCGTTGGTAGCATAGTGTTATTACAATACAATGATTATATTTGTACGGTTACCGCAGTATAAATCAGAATTTCTCGGCTTTCATTTTCTATATCTGCCAGTGTTAAAAAAGTTAAAATGTTCAGACAAAGTACCACAATAGAGAGAGCAAGAACTCAGGTAGTCCTGGTACCTCAGTGAAGTTAATCTTCTCTCCAGAGAACATCTTGTCTCTGGCTTCCTCCACTCCCCTGGACTTGGCCTGCACAAGAAAGAAAAAACTTAATGTGAGTTAATTGTTGCCATCATACGCAATCATTGAATAGCAACATTGTTGCTACTATCTGCAATCACTCAATGCCCACAAACAGGTTATTACAACATACGTAGCATTTGCGACAGCACATACCGGTAGGACTAGAAATGTCTTGATTTTAGCAATCCTTCTTCCTTAAACATAAGAAGGAAGTGTTGGTCTGAATTTAATGTCCGTTTCACCACATTCCCAGGGTACTAGTCTAGCATGATACTCTGGATGAATGAATAGAAGTGGGTGGGCTGGCCAAACTCCAATTACAAGGACATTTTTCATTTCTGTCAAATGTGTTGTCAACGGTGTACTCGGGGGTTCTATTGTTGGGGAATGGACTGGAATTGCTGATGTGACTGTTTAATATGAAGAGACAATTTTAAGTATTAAATGCTACTAGATGCATTGCATTATCAACATTTCTCACAGCCATCTGGTAGCTAGCACAACAATAATCAGTTGCCGTGTAGTGGTAGAACTATAAATAGACTTTCACTAAGAGCGAAGAGGCTGAAGGTTGATGAGGGTTGACAGCTGAAGCCATGCCGGCTGTGTGCATGTATGATACGTTCACATCAGTGATGTGCAGTCAGGGTAGGTAGTGCTTAACCTGTGATAATATAATTTAAAAAGCTGTTATGAAAAGTCAAATTCTTTTTTTTAAAATATATTTTAAAAAATTAATTATTTTGTGTTAAGGTTGTTGTTGTTTTTTTTACGATTCTGGTGGTTTTCATGCTCAAATATATAAATTTGCTAAAACTGCATAAAACCCCCCAAGAAAGGCACCAGGGTATTAATTCCTTCCCAGCCATTCAAATCGTTCTCACTTCATCTGACCTCGGCCCAAATTCCTCACTCCTCCCCAACTCACGGCTGTCCTACCTTATCTTTTGACTGGAACCAGACTATGGCCCTTCTCCTCTCCATAGGATACCTGAGATCAAGCCAGCAGCATACCACCCTGCATCCCACTGCTGGCTTGCTTCTGAAGCTAAGCAGGGTTGGTCCCTGGATGGGAGACCAGATGCTGCTGGAAGTGGTGTTGGAGGGCCAGTAAGAGGCACCCTTTCCTCAGGTCTAAAAAAAAAAATATATATATCCCAAAGCCCCAGGGCGGTGATTGGGGACATTGCCCTGTGTAGGGAGCTGTCTTTCAGATGGGATGTTAAACAGGTGTCCTGACTCTCTGTGGTCACTAAAGATCCCATGGCACGTATTGTAAGAGTAGGGGTGTTAACCCTGGTGTCCTGGCTAAATTCCCAATCTGGCCCTCATACCATCATGGTCACCTAATCATCCCCAGCTTACAATTGGCTCATTCATCCCCTCTCCCCTGTAACCATTCCCCAGGTTGTTGCTGTACATGAGAATGTGTTCTCAGTCAACTTACCTGGGTTAAATCAATAACATGTCCTTTCTCACTTAGCAGATTTCCATGCCCTCAGTTCTAATACGGTAACATGAATAAGGATGTTTAGAAGTTAGTACCCAACACTAATCAGAAGAAATGAGTCTTCCATGAAAGCAATTTAGTTTGTCCTTCTCTTAGGCTTTATTTGTGTCCAGGAAACAGCCCCTCTTAAAGGTCTGGATTAATAAGACCATTCCTGGCAAACCAATAAAGTCACAAACACACTGTGTTTTGTAATGGTATTGGGTTGAGTTTAAAGATGTACATTTTATTAAATCACACTACATATAGAGATGTTTTCTAATATTTTTTGTGAAAAACATACAACTGCCATATAATTGTATCATTATATTACGGTTGTCACAACATTTTAGCCACTAGCCCATTTCTCCAAACTTTCAGGCCTGTCTTCATATGAGAATTGCATATTTCAAGACATGGCATATGAGGGTGCAGTAAGATACCCGAAGGGTTGGACGATACTTTTCTCGTCAATCAATTGGAAATCAACCAATCCCTTGTCGTTAAGACAATGGAAAGGTCAACTGCTTTTTATCAAATTTTGTAAGTGCGTAGGCGACGGCGAGAAACAAACTTGTGCAGTTTGAAGCCATGTGGCGGATGAGTGATGCGGGCACTGGAGATGGGGGTGGATCTGGACAGGTGCGATGTAGTTGAAATAGAGAATTGCACCATTACGATAGTCCTCTCAGAGAGTTGCCATTTGTTGGACTATTCAAGGAGAAGCATTAGGTTGCTAATAGCAGGATAAACTGAATTGCTTTCATGGTGGACTGGCTTGACCACACAATTTATTTTCATAATTTTAAAAAGCCATTGCCTGATGACTCAAACTGAATTCTTCCGCTGCTCTATATTCGCTACACACTTCAGTCTGAGACCACCATCGTTGAAGTTATTTGCGGTGACATCAAAATGAAGAGTGTTGTACAAAATAAAGTAAATCACCAATCAGAGTATCAATGCCAATGACACATTTTCAAAACGGCGCTTTACCCATGTGTGTTCTGGCTCTGGCCCAACCCATCGGTTTCTGGGACCAATCAGAACGGTTGGAAAGTGTTTGCGTTCTAGAAATCGTCAGGGAGGTACTCAGAACCAGACTCAATGCGGAGAAGAACCTAACGTCTGTGGGCGTGGAGTAGCGTTTGACCGGAGCAAGGAGTTTGGTTAGCCAGGCAACAAAAGCTATTGGTTTTCTACCCAAAGTTGCAAAGAAAAATGTTGTGAAACATTTAATGAACACAAGCGACCAGCTAAATGGATAAAAGAGTGTGGTGATAGTAGCAGGAACAGCAGCATCTAGTGGGCAAAACATTATACTTTCACACGAATTTAGGGTAAATAATGTAAGCGACTTCAATGGCTAATTTCTCTAAACACTGGTTGTTGGGGTGGGATTGGCGTGACGGGTCGGGGGTCCGCGGGTGGCTTTTGATAATTTTATTAGATTCCTCATGTCTTACTCAATGTTAAGAAGAATTATGGTCCAAATCAAATGTCAGGTACTATATTTATTGACGATTATATGAATCCTAGAAATAAAAAATGGCCCATTTAGCTTAATTTCTCAGAGATCAAATTAAATTTAAACAAAATAATGTTTCAGGAATGCTAATCTTATGTTTCTAACAACAGAAACGATTTCAGAACAATCTGAGATGGTGGGTGTCATGGCTTTCTGAAATGACATGGAATGACCCATGCAGAATAAAATAATGGACATGGGACTCTGCAGTGACTTCTACAGCGCTGTCAACAGAGGTTCACCAGAAGAATTTACAAGTAAAGATAGGCCTAAATGCATTTTCCTTTTCAAATTTGCAGGTTAGGCTAATGTTGAATAATGAGAAATTCAACATTATTAAATTAGAAATAGCTTGATAGATTTATCAAGCTAGAATTTCGCTGTATATAGTCTCGCTATTGTTATTTTACTGCTGCTCTTTAATTACTTGTTACTTTTATTTCTTATTCATATTTTTTTTAACCGCATTGTTGGTTTAGTGGCTCGTAAGTAAGTATTTCACTGTAAGGTCTACACCTGTTGTATTCGGCGCATGTGACTAATACAATTTGATTTGAGAACTTGGGAAATGTATGGAGTAAAAAGCACAACATTTTCTTTAGGAATGTAGTGAAGTAAAAGTGGTCAAAAATAAAATAGTAGAGTAAGGTACAGATACTCAAAAAGAACAACGTAAGTAGTACTTTAAAGTATTTTTACATCACTGTGTGTAGGTCCTTGACGTAGGTCATTCCCATTGAGTCAAAACTGAGAGCAAACATCTGTTAGATGTTTGCTATAGTTATGAGAAGACATAACATTGATATGTATTACCATGGCCAGCAGCATCCTCATGACTTCCTCATTGACAAGATTCTTGGAGTAATCAAGCAGGATGTCTCCATCGTCTGTCTCAAGGGTTGTGCTACCAAGGAAAGAGAACAGAAAACAAATGTAATAATCTAGAATGATCAAATAGGGTTTCTAACATATTCCTTATCATTTCTATGTACAGTGATAAAATGCATCTTACTGTGTCAATTACATAATTTATTCTGAATTATAATACGATTACATGTTACTGACTGTATGTGTTGCAGTGCTACAGTGTGGCTTGGAGAGACAAGGTACACAATTGTATTATCAATTTTATTACCCAAAGCCACAAGACCGCTGAACAATTAATCAAATGGACACTGGACTATTTACATTGACCCCCCCCCATTTGTTTTGTACACTGCTGCTACTCGCTGTTTATCATCATCTATGCATAGTCACTTCACCCCTACCTACATGTACACATTCCCTCAACTAACCTGTACCCAGCACACTGACTTGGTACCGGTACCCACTGTATATAACCTCGTTATTGTTATGCAACTTTTTATTTATTTATATATATAATAAAAACGTTTTTCTTTTTACTTTGGTAAATATTTTCTTAACTCTTCTTGAACTGCACAGTTGGTTAAGGGCTTGAAAGTAAGCATTTCACGGTAAGGTCTACACTTGTGGTATTCGACGCATGTAACAAATCAAGTTGGATTTGATTACGGAACATGGTGCAGGTTTTATTGTAGGGGCGTAGCTAGCTAGCCTTGTTGCTTAACGGCTGGCGTACGTGCGACTGCAGACCCCTCCAGTAGAACGTCGTGACAGCAATCTTGATGGTTACATTGTTACAGTAAATTTGTCAGTGGTACCTAAAAGATGTCTATACTGGGTTTAGGTCCCTCGTCAGTTAGACTTAAAACGCCTACTGGTAGGCTATGTATGTGCAAAACTGCACGTAGATAGCCAACGCCAGCTGCTGAATGAAAGGAAGCGAGCATATAGCTTTAGCTAGTTAGGGCTAACATTACCTAGCAAGCTAACCCAGTTAAATGGGGCCCTACATAAAATGAATATAGTTGACAGCTCGATAACAATATAGCTAGTTATAATGTAACTGGGTGTAGTAGAGCGACATGGAAAATGAACATTTCACAAAGCAGATACTAAGCTATGTTTTACGACTGGAAAAACAATCGATCACAAACGATGACCTTGTACTGTGTACTCATACAAGTATGAAGCGCTTGCTATTAGCCAGACAACGACATAGCTAAAAGACAAATGACTATTCTTGCTTCCCTGCTTATATTGTAAAGCTTAGTTATGGAATCACATTTGATTGGTACCAAGGTGTACAAAAAACGCATCCCATGCACTGGCTCTATTGATGTAGTTAGTTAGCTAACGTTAGCTCCGTATTCAATTGTTTGACCTATACCGTTACTGATGCAAGATACCGTGCCAAATGTCTGTATAGCATCGGCTATTGGTCATAATAACAATCGAAAGCTTACTTACCTAAATTTGCTGAATCTATCCTTGTCAGCATCAAACATGTCCCTCATGTTGAGGTTCCCAGCTTTGGATTTGTACCATTGTTCAAGTTTCTGGAAATGTGGATCACTTGAAAGCCCCATGGTGGCGGTTGAATTGATAATGATCGCGTTAAAACCCTACTTCCGTGCGTGTAGGATGAAAGGGCAATTCAGTGTGAGAGGCTGAGGAATAAGAACGGGCTATGCGGACACGCCTGGTGCCCAAATTGATGACGTAGGTCGCACAGCGAGTGTCGTGTGGAGACGGACAAATTCCACACATTTTCTTACCCTACAAAAATAAATTGAACTGTATTTTAAGACTATTAAATACTCTACTAACAAAAAAGCTGTTAGAATTGTAAGTGTATGTATGTCCCTTAAGGTCCTTGTGTAATTGTAATGTGATATTGTACCCCCTAGCTCGATTGTCCATTATATATAATCTATATATACTTCTGTTCCCTTATGTACTTTCTGTATTGATTTGTTGTTAATAAAAAAAAGTAAAAAAAAAAAAGAGACGGACAAATTCCGTTAAGTCAGTCGTTTTGATAGCAATGGCGTCTTTTTAGTAGTTGAACAAAGTCTATGGGGGAAATTGTGATTTTGTAAGGTTTTTATATAAACGCTTAAAATAGTGTCTGTGGTAAACACAGGCTTAGGAAATCTTATACCTTTTGTTCTATAATCTTCATCACCTCACATCCTTTTTTGTGAATTTTGAAGAACGTATATAATAATAAAAACACAACGCACATAAAGGCTTTATAATTCATTAAGGTCATGTTAACTGACAGCTATTATCTCATAGAACAAAACGCATACGATCTCTTAAACCTGTGTTAACCTCATACCTTATTTTCGACCTTTATTCCAAACCCTTATTAATTCCACATAAACATTTCCCATAGGGATGGCAAGCCAGAGGTGACTTATTTCCGGGTTTTAGGACTACAAACGGGCAAACTGCCGCGTTCAAGTGCTAGCCGGAACTAGGAAACTCGAAAATGTCCGATTTGCTACTTTATTTAATTTTTTATTGCAACAATAATAACAATATTACACATCAATACAGGGACATTTCTGTGAATACAATGAAAAATTAATAGAACACCAGGCGAACCCCCTAATTCAGGACATCATTTGTATGTGACAAGGCAATGAGACATTAACAGACATTCAGAGACATGGCTTCTAATATTTTTTTAAAATTTGAGGGATTTATAAAATTGTAACAGTTCAATGAAAGAAACTACAAAATAAGGAATTTTCCCACCGCATTTACATTTGTGAATATCATATTTGGCCAAGAAAATAATAATGTTAATACAATAGTTATGATAGGAATTACAAGGATAAGCATAATGCCATTTAACATCATCAAAGGTAAGTGTAACGGATGTGAAATGGCTAGCCAGTTAGCGGGTACGCGCTACTAGCGTTTCAATCAGTTACGTCACTTGCTCTGAAACCTAGAAGTAGCGTTGCCCCTTGCTCTGCAAGGGCCGCGGCTTTTGTGGAGCGATGGGTAACGACGCTTCGTGGGTGTCAGTTGTTGATGTGTGCAGAGGGTATCTGGTTCGCGCCCGTGTCGGGGCGAGGGGACGGTTTAAAGTTATACTGTTACATTGATGCTGTTGACCCGGATCACTGGTTGCTGCGGAAAAGGAGGAGGTTGAAAGGGGGGTGAGTGTAACGGATGTGAAATGGCTAGCCAGTTAGCGGGTACGCGCTACTAGCGTTTCAATCAGTTACGTCACTTGCTCTGAAACCTAGAAGTAGTGTTGCCCCTTGCTCTGCAAGGGCCGCGGCTTTTGTGGAGCGATGGGTAAAGACGCTTCGTGGGTGACTGTTGTTGATGTGTGCAGAAGGTCCCTGGTTCGCGCCCGTGTCGGGGCGAGGGGACGGTTTAAAGTTATACTGTTACATAAACATAGGTAATTCTGGAGATTTTATACACAACCATTCATGAATTTCAATCCATAGTTTACTAGAATGGCGGCATTAAAAAAATAAATGCTCTATGGATTCTGAATCAGAGGAACAAAAAACACAAGGCATTTTGTGAAAATTGAATCTTTTGTGCAAGAAGTCATTAACAGGGTAGATGGAAGAAAATATTTTAAAATTAGTTTAACTAACTTTTAACTGGACAATTAATGTAAAATGAAGTCGCTTTTGTTAAATTTTTTATCCAAAATATTCAAGTCATTAATTTGTAAACTTGGAAAAGAGGGAACAATCGCATAATATAACAAAGTGTTCTTAATAAGTCCAAGTAAAGGAAGTGGAACAGCTTTGAAAACCTTCATATATTCTCTCTGAGTAATATTGACCTGAAATTTACCAATGAATCAAATGGCAAAAACTCCCCTGTGTTGTCTAACAAAGCACATACAACACTAATACCCTTGTCAAACCAAACGCCATTTAAAATGTATTTCCTATTAATTTAATAACTCTATTGTTCCAAATCAATGTTTTGTGGGGGGGAAACTTCAAAATCACATTTCATTAGGAATTTAAGTCCACCAAGTTTATTAAACCGACTGTTAGGGATATGATACCACAGATGTAGGATTAGACAGATATAATATCAACCATTTAATTCTAAAAGCCCCCACTAACGACTCAAAATCAATAGCCTGTAAACCTCCACGATCATAATCTTTCACTAATTGAGCTTTCCGAATCTAATCAGTGCTAGAGGCGTCACTGCAGACCCTGGTTCGATTCCAGGCTGTATCACAACTGGCCGTGATTGGGAGTCCCATAGGCCCAGCGTCATCCGGGTTATTGTTTGGCCGGAGTAGGCCGTCATTGTAAATAAGAATTTGTTCTTATCTGACTTGCCTAGTTCAATAAAAATATTTCTAAACTCGAGCTTTGACAACAAAATAGATCAGTTGGTGAGCACGTGCGAGGTATAGTTGAGCATAAATTGAAATCCTTTTCAAATAATTAGCTTTTTTATTTCACTGGACTGATGATACCTGCATCTGATGGTCATGGTGCTTTCAAGACAACTGGGAACTCGGTGAAAAAAATTGGTCAAATCATGACGTGAGTGATCTTCAGGTCGTAGCTCTAGAAAGATGCTTGAGTTTCCGATTTGGAATTCCGAGTTGGATGACCATTCAAACCGATTTTTTCCAATCAGATCACATTTTTCCTGAGTTCCCAATTGTCATGAACGCACTGAAGTCAGAGAATTCCCGAGTTGTTTTGAACAAGGCATAATGCCGCGTTCAAAATAACTGGGAACTCTGAAAAATACGAGGTCCAATCATGATGTCAATGATCTTGAGGTCGGAATGTCGGAGCTCTAGAAAGAGGCCAGAGTTGGAATTTCTAGTTGGATGACCGTTCAAATACATTTTTTCAGAGCTCCCAGTTGTTTCGAATGGGGAATTAGTCTCAGCGGAGGGAGGGAGAGCGCAGCAGAGGGTCCGCCTCTCACGGTCCCGACTCTCTCCTTCCTTTCCTCCGGTGAGACTGACCAGGGAGAGCGGACACTGTCTTCCACCTGATGACGAAACTCCTTATTACAAGAGAAAGTTAAATATTCCTCAATATTAAAACAGACATGAGGAGCTGCTAATAATAATAAAAACGCAGGGCTATTGATACACTTGGCTATTCATTCAATGCAGCAGGAGTGGAAGGCAGAGTCGGTCTTTTAAGACAAATTAAATGGTTCAAAATGGGAATACTTTGCCTACCCAGTGCACCAACAGCGCAACACTAATAATGCAGGCAAACTTAAATCCGTTTTACCTAATTTCTACCAGCACGTCACATCTGCAACCAGAGGAAAAAATAAACTCTAGACCACCTTTACTCCACACACACAGACACCTACAAAGCTCTCCCTCCGCTCCATTTGGAAAATCTGACCATAATTCTATCCTCCTGATTCCCGCTTACAAGCCAAAACTAAAGCAGGAAGTACCAGTGACCTGCTCAATACAGAAGTGGTCAGATGACGCGGAGGTGGTCAGATGACGCAGATGCTACAGGACTGTTTTGCTAGCACAGACTGAAATATGTTCTGGGATTCATCCAATGGATTTGAGAAGTATACCACCTCAGTCACCGGCTTCATCAATAAGTGCATCGACGACGTCGTCCCCACAGTGACTACATACATATCCCAACCAGAAGCCGTTGATTACAGGGAACATCTGCACTGAGCTAAAGGCTAGAACTGACGCTTTCAAGGAGCGGGACACAAATCCGGATGCTTATAATAAATCCTACTATGCCCTCAGACTAACCATCAAACAGGCAAAGTGTCAATACAGGACTAAGAATGAATCCTACTACACAAGCTCTGACGTTAGTCAGATGTGGCAGGGCTTGCAAACTATTAAGGACTACAAAGGGAAACCCACCGGCGAGCTGCCCAGTGACGCGAGACTCCAAGACAGGCGAAATGCCTTTTATGCTCGCTTCGAGGCAAGCAACACTGAAGCATGCATGAGAGCACCAGCTGTTCCGGACGACTGTGTGATCACGCTCTCCGTAGCCGATGTAAGCAAGACCTTTAAACAGGTCAACATTCACAAGGCCGCGGGGCCAGCCGGATTACCAGGACATGTACTCAGAGCATGCGCGGACCAACTGGCAAGTGTCTTGATTGATTTTTTTCAACTTCTCCCTGACCGAGTCTGTAATGTTTCAAGCAGACCACCATAGTCCCTGAGCCAAAGAAAGCGAAGGTAACCTGCCTAAATTATTACCACCCCGTAGCACTCGGTAGCCATGAAGTGCTTTGAAAGGCTAGTCATGGCTAATATCAACACCATCATCCCGTAAACCCTAGACCCACTCCAATTCGCATACCGCCCCAACAGATTCACAGATGTCGCAATCTCAATCTCAATCGCACTCCACACTTCCCTTTCCCGCATGGACAAAAGGAACACCTATGTGAGAATTCTTTTAATTGACTACAGCTCAGAATTCAACACCATAGTGCCCACAAAGCTCATCACTAAGCTAAGGACACTGTGACTAAACTTCTTGACTAAATTTCACTGGATCCTGGACTTCCTGACGGCCGCCCCCCAGGTGGTAAGTATAGGCAACAACACATCTGCTACGCTTATCCTCAACACGGGTCCCCTCAGGGGTGCGTGCTTAGTCCCCTCCCATACTCCCTGTTTACCCATGACTGCGTGGCCAAGCACAACTCCAAAACCATGAGGCGGCACATTTGGCCTAGCGTCGTCCGGGTTTGGAGAGGGTTTGGCCAGCTGGGACTGCCTAATCCCATCGCGCTCTAGCGACTCCTTGTGGCAGGCCAGATGCCTGCAAGCTGACATTGGTCACCAGCTGGACTGTGTTTCCTCCAATACATTGGTGTGGCTGGCTTCTGGGTTAAGCGAGCAGTGTGTCAAGAAGCAGTGCGGCTTGGCAGGGTCGTGTTTCGGAGGATGCATGGCTCTCGACCTTCGTCTCTCCCGAGTCCGTAGGAGCGATGGGACAAGACTGTAACTACCAATTGGATATCATGAAATTGGGGAGGAAAAAGGTGTAAAAGTACAAAAAAACATTTTTTTACGAAAATTTGCTTAAGACACAACGGTGGTAGGCATGATCACCGACAATTATGAGACCGCCTATAGGGAGGAGGTCAGAGACCTGGCAGTGTGGTGCCAGGACAACAACCTCTCCCTCAACGTTATTACTTATTAAATCTGTGAAATAAATGCATGTTACCAAGTCATTTACCTTTTCTATGCCTTTAGTTTTCCATGTGGACCACTTTATCAGTGGATTCTGAAAAGCTATCCAAGGATTGTTCCATAGGGCTGTGTTTTTTAGGGAGTGATATTGGTTATTGTAGAATACTTTCATTTTCTTCCATATTGTTATAGTGTTCTTAACTATGAAGTTGTTAATGTTCTTAGCTTTATCCTTTGACAATATACACATAAACAGATTCTGGGGATGAGCATGTGCATCTTCAATGTTTACCCATTGTTCCTCTTTAGTGCATTTAACTATACAGTATGTCGCAAGTAAAAGCCTTGGGTAGCAAGTTGATACAATTCCATGTCTGGAAGGTTAAAACCACCCTCAGATTTAGGAAGATGTAAAACTTTCCTTTTTGTTCTATGACTTTTAATTGCCCATATAAAGTATGTTATAACCGAGCATACTTCACTGGGGTAATAGGTATTCACTTTGGGGGCCATACCATTCTGAAGAGGTTTATTCCACCTGTAAGATTTATGGGAAGATTGTTCCATTTAATTAGATCTGCTTTCATATTGTTTAGAAATTGAATAAAATTATCTTTATATATTTGTTGTCACTTATTAAAAATCCTAAGTATTTAATATATTTTGTGGTCCACTTAAAAGGATTGCTGTAGATTGTGAGTTAATCTTTTTATGTTTCTTATTTCCATTATTTTTTCACATTCATTATATATCCTGATATTTTAAAGTATTCTGAAAATATTTTTAGCAAAGGAGGCATTGAGTTTTTAAAATGAGTCAGATATATCAGGAGATCATCTGCAAATAAGTTTAGTTTATATTCATATTTACTCATACCTCTTACATTTGGGTCTTGGAGGTTCAATTGCCAGTGAAAACAGGAGGGGGGAGAGGGGACATCCCTGTCTTGTGCCCCTTTCCAAAGCAATTTCATCAGAAAATGTATTATTTGTGTAAATATTTGTTTTAGGACATTAATATAATATCTGTATTAAATGTATTATTTCAGCTGGAAAGTTGAAAGATTTGAAAAAAGTTTAAAAACAATTCTATGGGAAAGCCATCCATTCCTGGTGCATTTCTCTGTGCAAATATTTTTAACAGTATGTAATGTTTATTTTTGGGTGATCTGTTTTTAGTTATTATTTTTGCTTCAGGGTTGTTGACTCTAAGAAGGGAATAGGATCCGTCCAATTGTTGTTTAATTCTGATTTATATACATTTTTATAGAAGCTTTGAATATTTTTTTATTAAGCGCATTGTTGTTTCTAATTTCCACATTTTTGTATCTTATCTTTTAAAATTATAACTGGTATAGTGTGTTTTCATTTTATGAAAGCTGCAAGATACACTACATGACCAAAACTATGTGGACACCTGCTCATCAAACATCTCATTCCAAAATCATGGGCATTAATATGAAGTTGGTCCTTCCTTTGCTGCTACAGTATTTACCTGGTTTATTTGCCATTAAGTAGTATGTTTTATTTGAGTTTAACATGGCTCTCTTCAAAAGTAAAATATTGTATTCCTGCTTAAGTTCAGAAAAGTATTTATCTTTACCTTTAATGGGCTTTTTCTAAAACAGTGAATTATTTTTCTTTCATTCTAATTTCCAAATCAGATTGAACTTTTGCCGAGTATGAGATTATCATTCCTCTAATGTACACCTTAAAGGTATCCCAAATTATATCGGGAGACGGCTTTTCTTTGTCCTCTAGGTCTCCATTAGTCTTGGTAAAGGTTTATATTTTTTCATTTACATACAGTATCTAATATATTAATAGTGTATTTCTTTAAATATAGCCTACAAAAATATAGCCTATAGGTTTCAACAAACCAGCATTTGAATAAATGTTTTTTTGTGCAAAAAAATACATAAAATTATCAAAAAAAATTTTTTAATGTGGTTGCAACGCTGTGGAATACAGTTTTACTGCAATAGAGTGCAAAAATAAGTGCTATTCCCAAAGTTTAGCCTTCCTTTCCAGGAGGAGTCTTATTTTGAGAAAAACAAAATCTGCGATCATGCTGCAAGGAGAACGGTAATAAGAGTACCACAATATGAGTCATAATACCCATTAAACCTAGCGGTCAAATAAGGAAATGGTTCCAATTGTTTTTCCCACCATAACTTTTTCCCATGGGGGATTTTAGGAAGAATTAAAATAAGGGCTGTGTTTCGTGTAGACTTACCCCGGCGTGACATTTTTATAACCATGTAAATCTCTCTCAGACAAGGTGACTTTTATTCAAATACAGCCCTTATTTTAAGTGTTTCTAAAATTCACAATGGGAAAAATGAATGGTGGAAAAACGATTGGAGCCATTTCCCTGTTTGACTGCTAGGTTGAATGGATATTATGGACAGATCCACTGTGGGGATCTATAGCCAGCGATGTGATACCCATACTTGGACATGTAGGCTAACAGCAGCCCAATATGTCGACCAGAATATGGGCGAGTGTGCGTATAGAATGCAAATGAGCTAATCGGGCAGATTTGTTGCAACTATAAACCGTTTTGCATGGCTGGTTGGGCAGCACTACAAGTCGATAGGCCGCCAGTGCTCTGGTGTTGTGCCTGCTGACTTGAAGTAGTTCCTACTGGGTAGCACGGTCATGTTGCCAGTGGTAGCTACGTGGTCATTTTTTTCTCACATTATTTTATTTCAAGTAGGATAGCAGACTACACAATAAACAACTAATAATGTTGATATCACAAGTTTACTGGAGAACTGAGACGAAGTAGAGACTCTGGACAGGGTGGATATTCGTATAATAAAAAGCAGTTTATTCAGAGGTAAAGATATCTGATACAAGCGTGCACGGACTCGTTCATTCAGCTCGTAAGGAACCTGCAGACAGAGCCCAGATAACAGAGTGCATAGACATTTTATACAGCACAGAATGTAGGTTGAGTCTAGTAGGTCTGGTCTTCTGATTGGTCCTGTCGATCTGGGTGTCGTCCTTCAGGGCCTGGTAGTAGAGTTCTGTGTTTCCAAATGTTCAGCTAAAACAGGAGATTTTGTGTGTGCGTAGATGTTCCTATTTTGATCAGTGTTTATGAAAGGTTTACGTCAGCCCTCTGTCCTTGGGTGTGTGTGTGTTTCAGTATCTCGTGAAATGCAGACCCAGGCACCCCTTTGATCAAGGCCTTTCCGGCCTTAGTGTTTATGAAAGGTCTGTGCCAGCCCTCTGTCCTTGGGTGTGTGTGGGTCTCAGTATCTGCTTATGAGTTTGTGAGAAACCCTGTTTTGAAAGAAGTTAGTTATAACAACGTAATAGCAATATGCTTGTGTTATTTTAAATGGTATTTATTACAATAACCATCTGGATATCACCTTGATACATACAGTCTACTACTCAATGAGGGCATGGACAGCAACGACACAGTGCTTCGCTCCTGCTAGACAAGCACTACTATCCGTCACAGCGTGGGCAGTAGTTACCCAACCAATATCAGGGTGACCATCACAGTAAACACACAACGCATGAAGCAACAAAAACATCAATAATAAATAAAATAAACAAACAATCGTTTTAAAACTGAAAATGTAAGATTATTTGTGTAAAACTAATAGTGAAATACGACTCATACATTCTTTGGTGTAAAAATAGAAGTCCAAACTCTCGGGGTATGGTAGCTCAATGTATGGTAGTTGCACTTTAAGAAACGGACGATAGGGGGGAAAAAATACTGCTCAATCAAAACCCACTAATCCAAAATAGAGCATGTATGAGTCTTCTCCAATGAGAGCAAATCAAATCAGTGGGCAGAACTAGCGAGATCCTGTTGGCGCGTTCTAGTATTTATTTGCATATTTCCGTTAGGGAACGCCTAGTCTGTGAAGCGCGTGTGTGCAATAGCTCAATTCATCATTGCACTCGTTCTAAACGACACAATTTTTTGGGAAACTATGTTAAAGATTGCAAAACTACAAACAAAACTGTATTGAGATCAAATGTTTTATCAATGAGAAAATGAGCCGAATGTCGACCAAACTCCATCTCACTCCATCTTCTCCCACTGCCGGCGACTGGGCTTCCTCATCACCATATTTGATAGTGGGTCAAAACGCCAAACCGGATGCTTCACATTTATACATCTGGTAAAATCTGGCTAATTGTTCTGTTGTCTAACCAAAAGCAGAGCGCTATCGACACACCCACTTGCACACACACAAGTCTCCATATCTGGATGCAGCGGAGGGGAGAACGGCTCATAATGCCCGGAACGGAGCATATGGAACGACATCAAATACCTTTGAATACTATTCCACTTCAGTTATTACCACATGCCGTTCTCCCCAATTAAGGTGCATGGATGCAGCTACCCGGTGGGAAGGAACTCACATCGGCAATCGCATAGAACCGGCTTGTCATGGTAGCTTATTGGTATGTCATGGTGACCAAGACTAGAGGTTATTTCTCCCTCGCCCATCAAAATATTTTACAAGTTTTATCTAGCGCCATGTCGCGTTTGTTACAAGCTAGCAAACATAAGCTGGGAAGGGCTCATCAGGACAACTCAGGTGCGCGATAAACGTCATCAATTTCCGTATAGCCTCTCCCCAATTTAGTGCACTAGTAGGAAATCGTTAGATAACTCCAATGCACCAATGGCAGACCCATGCATTGTCACTCTATGACACCCAACCAGTCTCCTCTCTCCGATGACAACCCCATGGGGTCGTATGGTTTAAACTCGCTATCTAATTAGGCTTAGCTAGACATATCAAACATTGTCGGTTACAGCAGAGGGAGGGAAAAAAAGAAAGCCACAGGTAACACACAGGTGGTATTGACAATTTCTATTTGAGGAAGCTGCGAAGGGGGAAATGATTAAGACAAGCAATGGAATACTCAGCAGGTACTCACACTCAAACCATAAGGAGGAAAAACACAGAATGTAATGAACAACTTTTATTGTATGCTCTGAATTAAAAAAAACACACAAAAAAAACTGTCCACTGAGGCCCACAGGAGAGGTAATCATGCTGGGTTTAGAGACAAAACACGTGGCTGTGACACCAGAGACTGTTAGGAAAAGTAACCCAAATAAACAACCTTTAAGTCTGTATATTAAAGATCTTGAAGTGCAAACAAACTACCCACAGCACAGACATTTCAGTAAGTTATTGTATCTTGTTGCTTTGGGTCATGATTCTGCAGCTTCTGATGTGCAGGACCCTCATGCAGTGTTCTGTGCATTTGTTTTGTTACAACCCAACATGAAATGGAGACAAAGGACATCCCCCTGAACTAGGCACATGATCCTATAGGTGCATCTCAACTATTTCCTTGATTCCTTATGTCCTCCCTCATTGTCTTCTTCACAAAGCACATTGAAGCATAGCATCTTCTCCCAAAGTTTTGAGAAAGATGCAAGGAAAGAGTAATCAAGTCAATACAGTTGAGATTCATCCCATCCCACCAGCCATTCTACATTACGACCCTACATCCTATAAAGTGCACTACTTTTGACCAGAGCCAAGTAGTTCACTATATAGGGAATAGGGTGACATTTGGGACCCAACCATATTGTCATCCAGTTAGCAGAACTGGAATACATCCTCAGTATACACAAATTAACAAAAAGACACCTTTATAAAACGACTTCAACAGTAAAAGTGCAACTGTGTGTACCTTTCTAATACTCAGTCAAAGTTCATCACTTCCCATTAACCAACCTTTACCCAATTTGTGCCCGATCATTCAAATCCTCCAAAAATTGCTTCAATGTTGCTAAGTAACTAATGCCTATTTCGCTAAAACCAAATGACTATGCAACTCGTTCTAATATTTTACGTACTTAACTCAGTAATTCTTCTGCCATCACTTGTGTAGCTGCAGCAGGCTATCAATCACCATGCAGTGCCATGACAGAGTTAGTGGCATCGAATCAAGAGCTTAGTCAGGACATGGTTTCTCTGTCAGACATCTCAAGTACTAAGCAATGTTGGTGGGTGAAATTATTTCTGGCATTCCTGTTTGATAGAAATGGGGAATTCAGGATGAGGTTTTAACCAATTCAGAAGCAACTGCCTGGCAAAAAAATTGGTAAAAGTGAATAACCAACATTTTTGTAAGTTCCATAGAAAGGTTACAAACAAAAATGTAACCAATGATAAACTGGGCCATTTGTCAGGAAGAAGCATACTTAGATGGCCTGCTTTAGCTAGCTCTTGTAGATGACGCTAGAAAAAGAACTGTAGCAAAAAGCAGCATTATACAACTCTAGTCACACAATACCAGGAGCCCTTGAGTACAGGGCAATATACAGAACATTTTAAAATAAAGAAAATTTGTTCTGACTTATGCGCCATTACTGACCTATCCTTCCCTATTCCTAGTTACGCATCCAGAGTTAAACTATATCACAAAACCAGAAGAATAAAGCAAAGTGTTAACATCTAGCACCATCTCTATCCTCCATACACTAGTGTAGAATGGGAGTAAGACAATACAGATGATTCCTTGTTGGTTTAAACCAGAATTAACAGAAGACGGATAAAGCCCTAATAAAAACATCTAAAGTAAGAGCTGGAAGTAAATGAAAAACAGAATATTGACAAAAAGTTGAGAATATTTAGCAAAAAACCACAAGCTCTGCCATTTAGAGAAGTGGGATAAATAGATGCCTAGCGTACTAGGTATGGTATGTGTAGTATACACGGAAGTAACTGACGGACCCCACTGACTATTTTTCCGCTGAAGTTATAACAGGATATATCCAAACAAATAAACCTATGTCAGTGCTCCTCAGTTGGAAGGCTCATGTATACAGCCTTCTACACTTAACAGAATATTATCAAATACAAGTTTAGGAGAAAATGGAGAAAAAAATCTAATTGCTAAAAAAAAAAGAAATACTGACGTCCCTCTGAAATATGATATTTATACACAATTAAGCCACCTGGAAATAGTTTTGAAGAGATCATGACATATTGCATCATTTCCATTGTTAAAAGATATGGAAAATAAGTTGCATTCAAGCAGTCTAACCCAGTGCTGGTGACAAATATACAGCTAGTACATCTTCCTTCCTTTAGTCAAAAGTAGCAACCTAAACTATTTTTAAACATGAGGTGTTGCAACTCTGTTGATCCGTCCTCCAGTTGTATTACGCGGCCACCTTGTTATCCTTCTGGAAGGAAAAAAATGTAACACTTAATTTTGATGACTTCACTGTTGTTAAAGTTATGTACAAGTGCTTAAAGGTAGTGATGAGGGAAAAACAAATCAAAGTTACATATCACAATATTATTTTTGGGCTAGTTGGCTGTACCTGCACCAAAACTCCAGTATTTTTCCTTCATAGCTTGTTCTCCATCTTTAAATAGGGAGCCAATTTGTTTTCAGCACTTTTATTTCCATGACTGATTAAAACTCATTGTCATGCACTCTCTGCAGCAGACATATCGTGAGCAATATGTCTGAAACATCAAATCGCAATGAAATCACAGTATCAAATCGCAATACATATAAAATCGTGAGAATTGCAATACACATTGTATCGGCACCTAAGTATCGTGACAATATCGTATCTTGAGGTCCCTGGCAATTCCCAACCTTAATACGTAACAAACATATACATTACCCTGTACTCAAAGTTCTCTGAGAACTCCCGTCCTCCCTGGCTTGTTCTGTTGTATCCTCCCCTGTAGCCGTGGCCTCCTTGGGGGGGGCCAAAGGACCCTCTGCTGGCCGAGCGTCCCCTGCCCCCGCGGAAGCCTATGCCGCCCCGGCCACGGTAGCCCCCACGGCCCCGACCCCCGCGCAGAGGGATGCCGAACGTCTCCGAGTTCATCCGCCTCTCCTCGGCCCAGGTCTGCCTCCGCTCCCTGCCAATGAGAAAATGTTAGACGCTCAGCTGTGGTTGGACGAGGATGATGACAGTGCCTTACTGAATCCACAATGGACTTGTATAGTACATGGAAGTATGTGTATCAACAACGCCACATTGTATAGTATCAAAACATTAGCATGGGATAGAATGGATCTGAGAAAAGACAAACCGTGGGAAACCAGAGCCGCCTCCAGATCTTTCTGCAGCTTTCCTGGAAAACAGAATAGAATATGGTTATTATCACGTATTGGGCATGCCCAAGGGAAGAAAAGATTGTATTGTTCATTCTCAATCATGTGCAAGATAAAGGGACAAAGAGGTAACTGCTATAAAAGCTTTGGGATGGATATGGGCAGCTGTAGCCTACCTGCTGTCATCACAGGAGATATTGTCGAAGAAAGACTTTGACTTGTCATAGTATACGTTAGGCGTTAGTGCCTCTCCCCCTTCATCAGCGTTGCCCTCGCTGTTCAGGGTCTCCACCCCGGAATCGCCCTTATCCTCCCCGTTCACCGCTGCCTTCTCCGGCTTCTCAGTCTTCTCATCTGTAGGATAACATTGAAGGTCAGACACTCATGAAAAATAAAGGAAGTTGCAAACTATAATTTACTCTCAATAATATAAAGGATAAATCACAAGTCAGACACGTTTCTTCAATATAGCCCATTACATTGTGGCAGGCGCACATCCACATAACTCGAGACTATCCTAAAATCAGTCTCTTTCATCTCTATCTCTTTTACCAAGTGTTGGTGTTGAGTCACGTGACAGGTCCCCCATTTTTCGACTATTCTCCGGTACCTTTCAGTTTGAGCTTGCTGTGGAACTCTCTGTCAATCTCCTCCTTGTTGAACTGGGCATTGGCACTCTCAAAGTCAAAGTCCTTCTCAAACTTCATTGGCCCGTCTCGGCGCACGTTGAAGTGGCCCCTGCCGCGGTGTCCGCCACCACGACCACGCCTCTGAGGTTGGGGGCAGCCAGCTGGAAAACAGAGACAGAAGAGACAATATTAGCATATAAAACACATAGCAATCACCACAAACAATACAATTAAATAATACAAAATGAGTAGAATATTAATAATAAAAGTGTGCAGACATTTCCACTGCATCCTAGGCTAGTCGATGAGAGCACAGCCAACTACCCCAGGTATAACCATATACACTCGACAGAATAAAGCACAAATGGCTTGCCTTCCATCACAGACTTCAAAATATTAAAACCCTGACAGATGTGACAAATTCCAGCAGCACATAACCATAGTGTGAATAGCATTACCCATCAAAACACACTACAAACCCACACAACATACACTGCTCAAAAAAATAAAGGGAACACTTAAACAACACAATGTAACTCCAAGTCAATCACACTTTTGTGAAATCAAACTGTCCACTTAGGAAGCAACACTGATTGACAATAAATTTCACATGCTGTTGTGCAAATGGAATAGACAAAAGGTGGAAATTATAGGCAATTAGCAAGACACCCCCAATAAAGGAGTGATTCTGCAGGTGGTGACCACAGACCACTTCTCAGTTCCTATGCTTCCTGGCTGATGTTTTGGTCACTTTTGAATGCTGGCGGTGCTCTCACTCTAGTGGTAGCATGAGACGGAGTCTACAACCCACACAAGTGGCTCAGGTAGTGCAGTTCATCCAGGATGGCACATCAATGCGAGCTGTGGCAAAAAGGTTTGCTGTGTCTGTCAGCGTAGTGTCCAGAGCATGGAGGCGCTACCAGGAGACAGGCCAGTACATCAGGAGACGTGGAGGAGGCCGTAGGAGGGCAACAACCCAGCAGCAGGACCGCTACCTCCGCCTTTGTGCAAGGAGGTGCACTGCCAGAGCCCTGCAAATGCTCTGGACACTACGCTGACAGACACAGCAAACCTTCTTGCCACAGCTCGCATTGATGTGCCATCCTGGATGAGCTGCACTACCTGAGCCACTTGTGTGAGTTGTAGACTCCGTCTCATGCTACCACTAGAGTGAAAGCACCGCCAGCATTCAAAAGTGACCAAAACATCAGCCAGGAAGCATAGGAACTGAGAAGTGGTCTGTGGTCACCACCTGCAGAATCACTCCTTTATTGGGGGTGTCTTGCTAATTGCCTATAATTTCCACCTTTTGTCTATTCCATTTGCACAACAGCATGTGAAATTTATTGTCAATCAGTGTTGCTTCCTAAGTGGACAGTTTGATTTCACAGAAGTGTGATTGACTTGGAGTTACATTGTGTTGTTTAAGTGTTCCCTTTATTTTTTTGAGCAGTGTATTATCACCAAAAATTTGGAAAATAGAATTACTAGAACACAACTTCGACTAAACAGAGCAGCCATCGCCATCTCATTACTTCTATTGACATGAAGAGCATGTCAATCTGTGCACAGCAATACAGACAGTCGCAAGCAACGGACCATGTAATGTAACCAGCTATGTAACCTACTACAGCACACGGGATGTGTACATTAACATGGGCTCGACGGTTTGAGTAGAAGTCACTAGGGCATGCAGAGTCTGAATAGGTGTGGAGCTGAGCTCAGAGGACGGTTAGAGCAGAGGGGGTCAGTTAACCTGCTGGCCGTTGACTGGCATCCCTGCCTTCACCTGGCACCTGCTGCTCAGACTCTGGTCTGGGTGCTTTCTGGCCCTCTGTGCCTGGAATGGTACGGTCCTTCAGTTTAGAGAGCTCGGATCAACTTTAATAAAGAGATTTAGCCCAACACTATAGACTCCTACCTTAGAAAAAGGCACAATTGGTTCAAATGCAGAACCTCTGGAACAGAACGTTACAATCACAACATGACGGCTCATTTTAGGTTTTTACAAACGCTCGCTATTGTGTTGCAGTCCCCAAAATATAAAACATACAGGTAAAGCGTCCGATAGGTCTCACCTGAGGAGCTAAAGATAGAGTGCATAAGCCCTGCAGTGGAAGCCCTATCTACAGCAGTGGTGTGGTGTTGATGAGAGATCGGTGCATTGCGGAGCGCAGGCCAGGCCTGGTTACTGCGGGCCCCACTGACAGTCTCACCGGTCCTCCTGGGTTCACCTCCATCCTGGATATGGTGGTGGTGCTGCTGGGCCTTCTGGTGGACGGGGCCGGCAGCTGCAACCGAGGGGGCCGTGCGGCCGGGAGCGGGACTCCTGCGGCCCAAGCCAGGGGCCGGGGGGCCCGACGGGGTGGCCTGGACAACCTGCTCTAGGGTGGGGCTCTTCCTCAGAGGGTCCAGAGAGGGGCTAGTGCGGACTGGGAGAAAAGAGGGGTTGGGGTTACACAACACTGCTGAGACAACAATTACTCAGCACTGGCCTGTCAAGAGTCAGATTTACACTATCGTTCAAAAGTTAGGGGTCACTTAGAAATGTCCTTGTTTTTGAAAAGGCGACTCCGGGATGCTGGCCTTCTAGGCAGAGTTCCTCTGTCCAGTGTGTGTTCTTTTGCCCATCTTAATCTTTTCTTTTTATTGGCCAGTCTGAGATATGTATTTTTCTTTGCAACTCTGCCTAGAAGGCCAGCATTCCCGGAGTCACCTCTTCACTGCTGACATTGAGATGGTGTTTTGCGGGTACTATTTAATGAAGCTGCCAGTTGAGGACGTGAGGCACCGGTTTCTCAAATTAGACACTAATGTACTTGTCCTCTTGCTCAGTTGTGCACCGGGGCCTCCCACTCCTCTTTCTATTCTGGTTAGAGCCAGTTTGCGCTGTTCTGTGAAGGTAGTACACAGCGTTGTACGAGATCTTCAGTTTCTCTGCAATTTCTCACATGGAATTGCCTTTATTTCTCAGAACAAAAATAGACTGACGAGTTTCAGAAGAAAGTTCTGTTTCTGGCCATTTTGAGCTTGTAATTGAACCAACAAATGTTGATGCTCCAGATACTCAACTTGTCTAAAGAAGGCCAGTTTTATTGCTTCTTTAAAATCAGCACAACAGTTTTCAGCTGTGCTAACATAATTGCAAAAGGGTTTTCTAATGATCAATTTGCCTTTTAAAATGATAAACTTGGATTAGCTAACACAACGTGCCATTGGAACACAGGAGTGATGGTTGCTGATAACAGGCCTCTGTACATCTATGTAGATATTCCATTAAAAATCAGCCGTTTCCAAGTGCATTTCTTTCAAAAACAAGGACATTTGTAAGAGACACCAAAATCTTGAACGGTAGTGTAGTTGACAACAAACCTACATAATACAGTGTGTTGAAGACATGCAGGTTACATGTTGTGAAAAGCATGATGTTATGTTATTTGAGAAGACATTCTTATACTGATCCACATTCTAGTTTTCCAAAGCAGTATAGGTTGACCTCATTGTGCTCTTCACAAGACTATACACAGGCCTAACATACATAAGTGCCACAGTGGTTTCCTTCTTTTACCTTTAGATACAAGGGTAGTAGTGGTACCCAGAGAGCGTGAATCAGTGGGGAGAGCAGCGCCAATAGCACTGCTCTGAGACTGGGGTGCAGCTGAGCTTGTGTCACTCCCAAAGGAGGAGGGGACTGATCTTCCTGTATGGAGAGGAACAGCAGGTGTAGAGTATTTAGGGCAACGGCATAAGGTGGAGAGTCCTCTCGATAGTATACGTTCCAACTGGCCTCATTTCATGATTTGGCGAGTTCCTGACCTGTGATCCTGATTGATTAGCATCAGTGTAATAGAGCAGACATGGTGAGTGGTACTGTCTAATTGAGAAACTACATAGTGAGAGTCTATTTAGTGTGAGAGTCTATAAAGTGTGTACTATGTCCCTTCTTGAATGTCTAATAAGTGTAGGGGAGACAAGGCAAGTGACTGACAATAGTGGAGCCTACAGTCCAACCTTCCTCTGCTCCTGTGGCATATCCAACCTGATCCATGGACCACATGAAGACCCGCAACCCTTGGAAAGCATGCAGGACTATGTTCTTTCCTGACAGTTGGCTTAAAACGTAGACTAATATCTACCTGCATTTCACAGGTAGTTGACTCAATGCATAGCATTAGCACACATTTGCAAAGTGTGACTGACAAACACTTAACAGGACTAATAATAAGCTTTAGAACACACTTGACATTAGTAAAGTATAACTGATAATAGACCTTGAACACGTGACATTAACTTAGCTAGCGATCACTTCCTCACCATATCCAGGCCTCGTGCTGCTGTGGCTCTTACCGACACCAACGGCGCCAAACTGCGGGGACACCAGGGGGCTGGTGCTGAACTGGTTGTACGGGGGCACCGGGGCTCGGTTGAATAGGCCATAAGAGCCCACCGACTGAAATGATGCTGATGCGGCAGCAGGAGCAGGCAGAGGGGCCGAGCCCATGGACGACTGGAGAGGAGAAAAAGGGTGATCAAGTCAAATATCAGTACACAGCGCAATGGAAAGACAACTATATTGCTTTTGTATAGTGGAATGGCAATGCAAATTGACAATTGGCTGATTCTTTACTTTTATTGAACGTGTCTTTGTTTCACATGGGTGTACTTGGGATATTTAATTTCTTTTGGGTTGGGAGAAGCTGCCCCTACCTGGACGATGGCCGGGTCCTGAGGGAGAGAGCATGTTGGCTTGGGCGGCTCACATACAGTCAGGTCCTTAATGTCACTGCCTCGAAAGATGATGTACTCAAAGATCTCATCTCGGGGCGGGATGGGCCTATCGGTGGGCCGATCCTCTGTGCCAAAAGAGCGAACTACGGAGGAAACACAAAACATACAGTTAGCATAAGCAGTGACATCAAATTTAAGTTTATTGGTCATGAACACAGATTGCAGGTGAAGGGAAATGCTTGTTTCTAGCTCCAACAGTGCAGTAATACAACACTACACACAAATCCTCAAAATCAAAACATTTATTAAGAAAAATCCGAACGACCAATGTCAGAGTTTGAAATATATACACGGTGTACACAACAATAAGAACACCTTCATATTTTTGCTCTATCGACACACACAGCAGCCAGAAAGTATTCAGACCCCTTGACATTTCCACAATTAGCTACGTTAAAGCCTTATTCTAAAATGTATTAGATTCAATCCACACAAACACCACAAAGCCAACCAAAAACAGGTTTAGAAATTTTAGCATATATATATATATTTTTTTTTAAATACTGTAACTGAAATATCACATGTATTCAGACCAGTACTTTGTTGAAGCACCTTTAGCTGCGATTACAGCCTAGTCTTCTTGGGTATGACGCTACAAGCTGTTTCTCCCATTCTCCTCAAGCTCGGTCAGGTTGGATGGGGAGCGTCGCTGCACAGCCATTTCAGGTCTCTCCAGAGATGTTCGATCAGGTTCAAGTCCAGGCACATTCAAGGACATGTCCCGAAGCCACTCCTGAGTGGTCTTCGCTGTGTGCTTAGGGTCTTTGTCCTGTTGGAAGGTGAAACTTCAACCCAGTCTGACGTCCTGAGCAGGTTTTCATCAAGGATCTCTGTACTTCACTCCGCTCATCTTTCCCCCGATCTTGACCAGTCTCCCAGTCCCTGCCGCTGAAAAACATCCCCACAGCATGATGCTGCCACCACACTTCACCGTAGGGATAGTGCCAGGTTTCCTCCAGACGTGACGCTTGGCATTTCCTCAGACCAGAGAATCTTGTTCCTCATGGTCTGAGAGTCCTTTAGGTGCCTTTTGGAAAACTCCAAGCGGGCTGTCATGCGTCTTCAACTGAAGAGTGGCCACTCTACCATAAAGGCCTGATTGGTGGAGTGCTGCAGAGATGGTTGTTCTTCTGGAAGGTTCTCCCATCTCCACAGAGGAACTCTGGAGCTCTGTCAGAGTGACCATCAGGTTTTTAGTCACCTCCCTGACTGCTCAGTTTGGCCGGGCGGCTAGCTCTAAGAGTCTTAGTTTGGAACCACCATTACCATTTAAGAACGGAGGCCACTGTGTTCGTGGACATTCAAGGCTGCAGAATGTTTTTGGTACTCTTCCCCAGATCTGTGCCTCGACACGATCCTGTCTCGGAGCCCCAAGGACAATTCCTTCGACCTCATGGCTTGGTTTTTGCTCTGACATGCACTGTCAACTTTGGGACCTTTATATAGACAGGTATGTACCTTTCCAAATCATGTCCAATCAATTGAATGTACCACAGGTGGACTCCAATCAAGTTGTAGAAACATCTTAAGGATGATCAATGGAAACAGGATACACCCGAGCTCAATTGAGTCTCATAGCAATAGGTGTCCTCCTTTGCGAGGCATTGGAAAAGCTCCCTGGTCTTTGTGGTTGAATCGGTTTTTGAAATTCACTGCTCGACTGAGGGACCTTACAAATAATTGTATGTGTGGGGTACAGAGATGAGTTAGACACTCAAATCATGTTAAACACTATTTTTGCACAGAAGGAGTCCATGCAACTTGTGACTTAAGAAAAGTTTTACTCCTGAACTTAAGGCTTGAACGCTTATTGACTCAAGACATTTCAGCGGTACATTTTGTATTCATTTGTAAAAATGTCAAAAATGATACTTTGACATTATGGGTTAGTGTGTAGGCCAGTGACAAAAACATTTAATCCATTTTAAATTCAGGCTGTAACACAAAGACACTGTAAATAGGGCAGCAGTCTAAGGTGCAGGGTAGAGTACAGGTTGGTGACTGGCTAGTAACAGTGACTAAGGTTCATGGCAGGGTACTGGGCGGAGGCTGGTTAGTGGTGACTATTTAAGTTGATGAACCTGTACAGTCTCCCCCTAGATGGTGGCGGGGTAAACAGGCCGTGGCTCGGGTGGCTGAGGTCCTTGATGATCTTCTTGGCCTTCCTGTGACACAGGGTTCTGTAGATGTCTTGGAAGGCAGGCAGTGTGCCCCCGTTGATGCGTTAGGCTGACCGCACCACCCTCTGGAGAGCCCGGCGGTTGCAGATGGTGCAATTGATACAGCCCGACAGGATGCTCTCAATGGTGCATCTGTAAAAGGGAACGGAGGGCTTTGGGCCAAGCCGAAGCCCTCCATTCCCTGTAGTCCAAGATAGGCTCCCTTGTCTTGGTAACATTGAGGGAGAGGTTTTTGTCCTGGCACCACACTGTCAGGTCTCTGACCTCCTCCCTATAGGCTGTCTCATCATCGTCGGTGATCAGGCCTACCACTGTTGTGTTGTCTGCAAACTTAATCATTGTGTTGGAGTCGTGCACGGCCACTCACTCAAGCGTGAACAGGGAGTACAGGAGAAGACTGAGCACGCACCCCTGAGGGGCCCCAGTGTTGAGGGTCAGCATGGCGTATGTGTTGTTGCCTACCCTCAACACCTTGGGGCAGCCCTTGAGGAAGTCCAGGATCCAGTTGCAGAGGGAGGTGTTTAGTCCCAGGGTCCTTAGCTTTGTGATGAGCTTTGAGGGCACTATGGTGTTGAAGGCTGAGCTGTAGTCGATGAACAGCATTCTTACATTAGGTTTTGTTCTTGTCGAGGTGGGATAGGGCAGTGCAATGGCGATTGCATCGTGTGTGAAGAAAGTATGGTCAGAATAGGAATAGAAAAGGTGTAGGCCTTCACCACACTGTCTGTGTAAATGGACCATTGCAGGTGATGTGCACGCAGAGGAACTTGAAACTTTTCACCCTCTCCACTGCGGCCCCTTAGACGTGGATTGGTGTGCTCGCTCTGCCGTTGTTGCCTACCTTCACCACTTGGGGTCGGCCCGTCAGGAAGTCCAGGACCCTGTTGCAGAGGGAGGGCTCTCAGCTTAGTGATGAGCTTGGAAAGCAGCATGGGGTTGAACGCTGAGCTCTAGTCGATGAACAGCATTCTTACATAGGTATTTCTCTTGTCCAGGTGGGATAGGGCAGTGTGCAGTGCAATGGCGATTGTGCTGTCCGAACTGTTGGGGCGGTATGAGAATTGTAGTGGGTGTCGGTTAAGGTGGAGGTGATATGGTCCTTAACTACCCTCTCGAACTTCATGATGACAGAACTGAGTGCTATGGGGCGATAATCATTTAGTTCAGTTACCTTCAATTTCTTGGGTACTGGAACAATGGTGGACATGATGAATCAAGTGGGGACAACAGACTGGGATATGAAGAGATTGAATATGTGACCGACCAGCTCGATCTTACATAGCAAAATTTGAAAGTGGTTTTTTTTATTGAATAAAAGTAGAGATTCCAAGCTAGAAAATTGTACATCATTACACTACAGTTGAGGAACAATGGGACAGCAATTCTGCTTTGAAAGTTGATAAACTTAGCCTTTGAATGTTTTGGTACCTACTGGAGAGCTCTTTGTCTACACCCATTCAGCATCGTTCACACCCTACTAAGCATTAGCCCAACCCATTTCTTTAAGGGTTGATCCGAGTGTTCTGTCCTAACAACAGCAGTCAAGCACCCAAGCTTACTGGCTAACGTTGGCTAGCTACTTCAAACACAAATGAGAGAAAAGCTCACTGACCATTTTACACGCCCTATTGAAGTGGATACTTGCATAGTGGAGTCTTGTTAAGACATGTAGCTAGCTAGCTAAACAATGAACCATAATCCCAACTCATGACATTACTACCCTGCATGAAACTGCAGGTAGCTAACCAACCAGGTTCAAATGTTAGCTAGCTAACCAACCAGGTTCAAACGTTAGCTAGCTAACATTAGGCTATAACTAGAAAGGCAAATGGCTCTGAGATACGAATAATATTACTACACAGATGATACACAACGTTAGCTAGTGAGACAACTAACTTTAGCTAGCAGTACACTAACTAGCAATGAAAACGACTGTCAAAATTAGAAACGTGTAAAATCTGAAAATGTAGCTAGCTAGACTATCTTACCCCATACATCATGGATGGATGCTTCTCCCGGTCACGGATGCTATGGTTACCCTTAGTTTGAAGATGTAATCCAGATTCCGGTGTTTTCTCCATCTCCTTAGCTATCATACTCAAATTCCACTCGAGTTCCACTTATTTCAAAAGTCGGTCCTCCAGAATGTGGAGAGCAACACTTCTCTAGTTCTAAAGCCGCGTTTGACAGGATTACCTACACATACTGACCAGCTCAAACAGACAGACGTCTGCTACATGGCAGACCAATCTGAACTAATCTCTCAGCATGTCCAGCCCACTCATTATCTCAGCCAATCATGGCTAGCTGGAAGGTTGCTGACTTTTTCTGTGGCTAAGCCAACTATGCTAATAATTTAACCATTTTATTCATATTTACAGATGGCATACAAGTCTGTTATTAAGACACATGAAAGTTCATATTCCCGAAGACATTTCTGGCAAAAAATAAAATAAAAAAAGTTTAAATTCAAATGGCTCTCCTGTGAAGTGGTGATCTGCGACATATGCCTAGTTTCCTGAAACGAGTCACATTTGTCCGTAAACAAAAGTTGGACATCCTGTGGGTCGCTTACATACAGTACACAGGTTCCTACTAGGATCAGGAAGATTGTTGTGTTAAAATTAGTGGTGCAGTTTTAGTTTTTCAGCCAGGTGAATGTTCAATGACATCAATCACTTTAACCCTCACAACCTGGAAACACTAACTGAAATACATAGCTAGTCTGATTTTGATCTCAGCTTAGCTACTAACTTGCTGGCACCAGTTTTCCCAGTCACATTACTCAGAACAGCGCCACAAATTAGAGGCTGTCAAATTGCCAAAATCCAGCACAATCACTCCTCAACAACCTGATGTTGAGTTGCTTGTGAATGTTAGCAATGCAGTTGTCATGCTATGGCACCGTAAGTTCATCATATGGTAAGGTTACATGATACTCTCAGCATGTACTTAAAATAAACATGGTTAGCTTGCTAACTAGAAAACAAGTTACATCACCAGGTAGCTAATGCAGTCCGGGAGCTTAAGCACTTACAAATTCATAACATATTGTATGAATTGGAATTCGTAAAATATCATACGAATTGCAAAAAGATAATTGCAGGACGTAACATATACAATACAAAATGGATGACATAGTACAGTTTTCCGGGACCCGTTTTGTGTCGTGACAAAACTACTGGCTGAAATTATCATTAATGTCTATCTGCGGACTGCGGTTACTACATGCCGCGCACACTACATGCCGCGCACACTGCCATTGCATTGAGGCAGCTAGCGCCGTCTCTGGTCAACACTCCAGCACAGTAGGTGGCGGTAATGCACCAATAATGTTGGATGCAAACTGGCGAAAAACCCCACCAAAGAAGAAGTAGGCTGCTAGGTTGCTAGGGGACACCAGTAGTGTCCTTTGTCCCAGTCTGCTGAGCACTGCTTTCAAATAAAATGTTATTTGTCACATGCTTCATAGACAACAGGTGTAGACTAACAGCGAAATGGTTACTTGCGGGTCCATTTCCAACGCAGAGTTAAATATAAGCTTTATTTCTATAAAAAAAATATAAATAGCGGAATAAGGAATAAATACAGTAAATAACAAATAAAAATGAGTAAAAATAGCATGGCTATATATATATAGGGAGTAGAAAATAACATGACTACATACAGAAAGTATCAGTACCGAGTCGATGTGCAGGGGTACGAGGTAATTGAGGTAGCCATGGGTAGGGTTAAAGTGACTAGGCAACCGGATAGATAAGTAAGTAGCAGCAGCATATGTGCGAGTGTGTGTAAGGCGTCAGTATGCATGTTTGTGTGTGGGCATATGTAGTGTGTGTTGGGGTGTCAATGCAAGTGTGTGGGTAGAGTCCAGTGTGTGCAGAGTCAGTGCAAGAGAGTTAGTGCAAAAAAGGGTCAACGCAAGTAGCCCGGGTAGCCATTCGATTAGATATTTAGCAGTCGGGGGGGGGGGGGGGTAGAAGCTTTTAGGGTCCTGTTAGTAAACAATGAGGTGTAATGGGTTCGTACTCAAATGTTACATAAAGCTTACATCGTTATTCAATGTTTGTTGGTTCCAGACTTGGTGCATTGGTACCACTTGCTGTGCAATTCTATAAACGTTACGGTGAAGGAAGTTGCTAGCTAGCTTAATGTTAGTGGTGATGCGTAGTGGGTGCGGTCCACAGATAGACCCCTACTAAATTATACAAAAGCTCTGGAGCATCCCTTTAAGCATTTACAAATTCTTAACATTTTGTAAGAATTTGAATTTGTTTAACTACTATGAAATTATATTAAGGGCTTCCAAAGTGGCGCAGCGGTCTAGGCACTGCATTTCAGTGATAGAGGAGTCACTACAGACCCTGGTTCGATTCCAGGTTGTACCACAACAGGCCATGATTGGGAGTCCCATAGGGATGCGCACAATTGGCCCAGCATCATCCGGGTTAGGCCGTCATTGTAAATAAAAATGTGTTCTTCACTGACTTGCCTAGTTAAATAAAGGTTCAATTAAAAAAATAAAACAAAAAATGGATGACGTGGTGCACAATTTTCGGGGACCTGTTTTGGCTCGTAAGCGCTACATTCAAAGCTACTGCTGCCGGCAAAAATTATACAAATCCTTTGAAACATCACTTTAGCTAGCTAACTAGCTGGATAGTCAATTAGCTAGCTAGCTTGTTAGCTAACTAGACAACTTTTTCAGAACAGCAAGGAAACAATAACAATCCACAAGGTGTGAAGAAATTGCGTTTGTTTAGAGGCATCTCTGTATGTATTTAGTTGGTGCACAACAGTTCTGATACATTATTATTTGCACGAGTTATTTACCTTTTGCAAGTGCGACAGTCGAATTTTCAGTATCAATAGTGTAGAGGATCCCTTCGTAACGAATCTCGGCCTTCGAGATTAGGCTGATTTTG
Organism: Salvelinus namaycush; assembly: GCF_016432855.1. NCBI lineage: Eukaryota > Metazoa > Chordata > Actinopteri > Salmoniformes > Salmonidae > Salvelinus > Salvelinus namaycush. Next base: position 35,932,390 of record NC_052327.1, read on the forward strand.
CTCCCGATATAAGGGGTTCCTCCACTCATGGTGTCTTCCCGGTCTTAGATGGCTAAATTGCCAACGATCTCCCTCCCAACTGAACGTTTCTTTGAATAATTTAACTTTGGCTAGCTCTGTTTTGTGCTTCTCTGACTTGCTATATTTTTGGTCCTCCACTACAATATGGCTACCTCATTTTCCATCGTCTTTCTAAACACGGGGGCTAACGGGAAATCAAAATCTCGCGCTTTTTCACCAAAGTCTGGAACATGTCTGCTAAATATAAACAATAATTATATAGCTTTGATTTGCAGATTAGTATGCCTATTTGATCCCTTCTATATCTTTATGATACATGTTTTGAAGCACTACTCTACGGTGTCATGTGGAATGAAAAACGTTGAGGTGCAATATGCAGCGCAAATCTTCATAAACGTAGTATGGTGGTCCTTTCTTGAAATTCTATTTCTACATTTGAAACCCACGCGCATGCGTACATTCTAAATTACGATTTGCACAACGGTCTATCATCAAAGATGGCGGGAGCCTCCGACCCACTGGAGGACATGCTCTTCAATGAGGTAGACGAAAAAGCTGTAAGCGACTTAGTGGGCTCTTTGGAATCGCAACTTGTCAGCCAAAAGACTTCGCCCGCCACATATTCTAATATCAAGCGAGAAGGATCTACGGGCGCTGTTAGCCAGTTCTCAGGGAAACTGCGTGATCAAGCGGGGTCTCTGGAGCCGCCACAACAAGGACACCCAAAAGCGGCGTTAAACGCGGAACCCATCGCGAATCAGGCGATGTCCAATAAGATTATCAGTGCTTCTACCTCTTCCATCACTACTGGGGGTGTTTTAAACGCTGGTACCAATCTACAAACATATGGAGCCGCATCTCAAACCATTTCCACCGCACCACCAGGATCGGTAACTTTGCCTGCTCAGTCGACTAGCTTCAACAGAGGGACTGTTTTGGGTCCTGCTGGCACATCGGTGGTGACTGTTCCCAATCCAAACATCACAACAACAACAACAACAACAACTATCAGGACTGTTTCACCTGGTTTACAGAGTTTGAACGGTAACACTGGAGCTGTGAAGTTGGTCAACTCGCCAGCAGCTTCCCAAGTCGGGTCAGGCAGCAGCACTGTTGTAAGTACTGTCAGTGCGGGCAATTCCAATATCATTGTGTCCATGACTTCACAACCTCCTTCTCTGCCAAACTTTACTGGACCTCAACAATCTGCAGTGGCTACTACTCCCACTATTGCATTACAAAGACAGCCCAGCCCCATGGCCATTGCCTCACAGAATGGAGTAATAGACCCCAAGGTTTCTGCAGTGGTCACACAGGGTGCAGGTTCCCTAGGGGCCACCACCTCTCAGGTCATGAACCACAGCAACACTCTCATGCACACTAAAATGGTGGCACCCAACCAGCCAGTCTCTGCTGGCCAATCAATAATTCTCGGAGGGTCTCCCCCTCCTGTTGTTGTTAACTCACCAATAAGCCAGCCACAGAGTGTGGCGAGTCCCACTCTCACAGCTGGGGTGAAACCAACTGTTAATGGAGTTGGTCAGCCCACAGTGACCATCGTGAGGCCCCCCGGTGCTCCTGTGATGGCTACCCCCGTACAGCAGCAGAGACCTGGGCTGTTAGCAAGTACCACGAGGACTGCTGCACCACAGCTGGCCGTCAGACCACCACAAAAGACCACCATTCAGTTACCCCCTGGATTTACCATACCACCCGGTAAGGAACCCTACTGATGTTGTAGAACCTTTAGAAAGTAGGATTTGACACCCTGGAATGTTTTGACCCATTAGTTATTCAATTAATCATATTCATATAGTCCGTAGCCTATAGCCTAGTGTGCTTAGGCCAAAACCCCCGCAAAAGAACAACAAAAAAGTAGACCATTTAAAATGTCATATTGAGAAAGATGTGTGACCTGACTGTGTTTCTCCTTCAGGTATGGTGCTGGTGCGTACGGACACGGGCCAGCTAGTGATGGTGACTCAGCAGGTTCTAGCCCAGGCCCAGGCTAAGACCCAACAAGGCCAGGCTGCTGTCTCCAACATCTCCCCCCAGCCTGGAATCCCCACCGCTGGGGCCAACATCAGAGTTAGCACTCCCAGCCAGGTACTGTATGGGGGAATCAGGCTAAAGTTGTCTGGAGCGGGCTGGAATGGATTATATCATATTAAACGTCTTTGTCTATCTGAATGGTGTGTGTCTGTCATGTACGGTCCACATCGACAATCCTCTTGATTGGACCAAGTACAGTCATGCTGTTTGTTTGTGGGTTTGGCATAAGATCGATGCTGCTCAGGTCAGGAATATCCTGGGAGATGATGTTGTACATGATTGTAGAAGAGCTTGTCATGAGACCATAGATTCTTGTGCCTGTGGTTAGTAGTCGGTTCTTGGTGCAGCGTCTGCTGCGGCTGTAGAGTCCCATTCGTGAGAGGCATTTACTGCCCCCTGTCTCAACTGAAGGTCTACCCGGATGTTGTAGGGGTGTCCCACTGTTTCTTCCTCTTCACCCTATTCCCCTCTAGTGTTGCGCCAGTGTGATTTCACTTTTAGGAAGTCACAACAAGTTGACCATGTATCCCGGTACTAATATCCGTAATGACTGCTTTTTTTCATGATGAATGTCCCTCTGACCCCATGCTCCCCCTGTTCTCTGCAGGCCCCTGGTACGCCCCAGGCTGTCCGTCTGGCGTCCCCTTTCCAGGCAAGAATGGCCCAGTCCCCCTCTCCCTCTAGCCCTGCTATACAGGTGTGCACTTCATGTCTCCAATCAACGCCTTCTGTCAGAAAACACACACCTAATTATAGTAGCTACTAACTACATCCTCTTAGTAGATTGTTCATTTATTTGTATGAAATACATTTGACGTATTTTTCAGCCCTGTTTTTATTTGGTTGGTATTTTAGTTGTTTCATTTATGTCATGTTGTAATAGTGGTTGTTTAGTCTTTCAACTGAGCTGTGTTGTGTTAGCGGTTGTGTTGTTTCCACTACTGTATAAAGTTGTAGTCATTTATGCCTGTTGTCATTCTCTCCAGAAGGCCATAACCGTGGCACCTGCGGGTGCGTCTGTGTCAGTGAAAATGACCACCCCTCAGAAGGCCCAGTCTGTGATCACAGGGGGCCAGGCCTTGGTCAAGCCTGGTGCTGTACGGCCCACTATCACCCTGAACACTGCAGCAGCCAGTGCCTCTGGAGCCCCTATTGCAACAGTCTCCCAGGTTTGTCAATTGTGTTACTTGTTTTTGTCAACAGGGGTACTTTGCTTCTGACACTTTGCTAGACCTGAACATTGCAGGGTTTACCACCTTTTTTGTTGGCTAATATCCTCCTTGGGGAAAGTGTTGTTTACTGTGAAGTGTGTTGTGATTTTAAATCCTCTTTAAAAATAAAGTTTGATTTAATAAAATGTTATAATACCAGAGGTGGTGGTGACATGAGAAGCACATTTGAATGGAAAGTAATCATACTGAATGACCCATTTTCCTCTCTTACAGGAAATGCAAGAGAATGTGAAGAAGTGCAAGAACTTCCTGTCCACCCTGATCAAGCTGGCGTCCCACAACTCCCCCTCCCCTGACACATCTAAGAACGTCAAGACCCTGGTGCAGGATCTACTGGTGAGTCAAGACTCCTATAGAGGACTACTATAGTTGGAAATTCTAATGACTAGATGACCTAGTCCTTGTATCATTAACACATGCCTTATGAATGACTTCTTCATGTTTATAAATGAAAGTTATTAGAAAGTGTTTTTGTGCTTTGTTTTGTAGTTCTATTGTCAGCAGAGTGAAAAGGTCCATGACATTTCATTTAAAATAATTTTTAACGGTCCCCTGTCTTTGATTAGGATGCTAAAATCGAGCCTGAGGAATTCACCACGAGTCTGCAGGCTGAGCTGAAATCCTCTCCACAGCCGTACCTCATCCCCTTCCTCAAGGTTTGTTTGTAACCCTTAACCCTCAGCCCCCAGCATTCCTGCCCTTTCTTTTAGCGTATATGCAATTGAAATGCAATTACTAAAGTACTATGGAACAAGTTATTACGAAGAGGTTACTAGTGTAATTAGTGTTACTGCACAGGTATAAGAGAAACTTAATGTAAAGTGTTACACTAACTTTCATAGCAGACCTGTTACATAATTATACAAAATATAGACAGTCAATTGTTGACGACATTATCCATGTAATCCGGATGTGTTTCCCTCTGTACAGAAAAGCCTCCCTGCCCTGCGGCTGTCCCTTCTCAACAACCAGCAGTCTCTTCTGGCCTCCACCTCCGCTTCTGCCCTGGCCGTCCCCTCCACCTCCACCATCAGGCCCCGGCTCCCCACCACCATCAGCCCCGCCACGGGCATCGTCAGGACACCTACCACTGCCCTGGTACGACCCTCTGGGACTTAGACCCTGGAGAGAAGCTCTGCAGTTTCTAATGGTTCTCTCTATGATGGGCCTAGTATAATTGATTTAAGGCCGTTCTAGGTTATGTCTCTATAATAGGCATAGAAGCACACACACACACACTTGAGGCCATTCTATGTTGTCTTTTATATTCATTGTGTTGTGTTCTGTCTGTTATGTGCCACTTCGCTCAACTACTGTGAGTTCCATTTTCTGTCTTCATGTTCTTATAGCTCCTCTCTTCCCCTTCTCTCTTCCAGGGTGTGAGAAGACCAGGGGTCCAGGGGGTCCAGACCCGCATGCCCATGGTCATCACTCAGACCATACGACCGCAAGGTACTAGTACTGCATAGCACCCTCTCTCTTCCCTTATGCAGACATATCTTGTCTATACAAGCTCAATATGACATCCCAGTGCTCTCCATTTTTGTTATTGGTGAATGGCAGGAGTTTTTCCCCAGTGGGCACTCATTTTTCCCACATGATTCAGCTACTCAAGGCCTGCATTGTTACTAGGTGTCTCAGGTGTGATAGGGTTGGGCTCTAACAAAATGTACCAGCAGGGGATGCCCCAGGACCGGAGTTAACCCCTGGTTAAGAGCACTGCACAGAGGCCTATTTACTCACCATGCTATTGAACAGCTTGTAATGATATGTCTTGTTAATTTGTCAGGCGTAGTTACAAGAGGACCCACTATTATCCCAGGCAGAAGTCCTGTGGGCATTGGTGCCCAGGCCTCTGCCAATCAGAAGAAGCTGAATGAGCCTGGAGGTGGGACGTTCAGGTACGTAATAGGGTGGCAGGTAGCCTAGCAATTAAGAGCCAGTCACCGAAAGGTCCCTGGTTCGAATCCCTGAGCAGACTAGATGAACAATCTGTCGATGTGCCCTTGAGCAAGGCACTTAACCAAATGTGCTCCTGTAACTTGTTCTGGATAGGAGCGTCTGCTAAATGACTAACATGTCAATGTAATATCCTGGTTGGCAGAGGAAAACTATAGGCTCACTGTGGGTATCTGACCCCATGTAAACCTATTCAAGGCTCTTGGCATTGTTGGGCTAACAGCGTTTACACACACAGTTTTGAGCTATAGTTCGAATCAGAGTTCAATTATTTGTTGCATTGTATTTTTTTCATTTGGTCAGGTTGTTTTACATCGCCAAATGTCAAACAAACAAAAATCTATTTATGATTTTCATGAAGCATCACTTGTGTGTCCCAATGTTCATATTTCTTTCGCTTTGGACTTCCAACAACATGCGTGAGGAAGCAGCGCAATAGCTGCTCTAACTGCGATGGGAATAGACTATATTCAGTAGACTATATCCCCGGTATAGACCCCGTCTCTCCTAATCTGCATCGGATGCGATTATAAATGCGCTGCTACTCACAGAATGTTTCAGAGATATCAAGTTATGATGCTGCGTGTATTTATCAAATGCTCGCAGTCAAACAACCAATAATAATGCATGACTGGTTATTTTCCTGTGTTTGGTCCAGACTGTTTTCAACTGCAGCGTACCGCACCACAGTATGAATTGAATCAGACTGAGACCATCCTTTTTTAGAGAACCACAGTGTGTTGTTGAATGCTCCCAACAAACCAAACTAAGGGGGTTAACACAACAGAGTTAGACAAAACCACTCCAAACTAATTCAGGGGGTGAAAGCCCCCTAAGATACTTTAAAACTTTTCCGTCATGATGTATGTAAACCAATCAACCACAGGATGGCAGTATTTCACAGATTTTGACCCAACGGTAGAGTAGAAACATACTAAAGCTAAATAAACTCCCGTCCCTGATCAGTGTAAATAACTTCATATCCTCTGAGAAATTGACTTGAAATCTACATGGTGTCATTGACTAGGCCATATTGACTAGGCCATATTCCCATATTCATGTTATTTAGCTTTCTTTAATGAACCAAGATATTATCAACGTTATCTGGCCAATTCTATGATCTTCTGGGGCACACCCTGATCTGTGTGTACTGTATGTCTTTAGAGATGACGATGACATCAATGACGTGGCGTCCATGGCGGGGGTAAACCTGAACGAGGAAAACGCCCGCATCATGGCCACCAACTCTGAGCTGGTGGGCACCAAGATCCGCTCCTGTAAGGACGAGGCCTTCCTCCCGCCAGGTCTGCTGCACAGACGCATCATGGAGGCTGGTAGGTCATACCAGATGAGGCACTTGTTCACTTACCTTCATGGATTTGAAAGGAAATGACTGGTGTAAGACACAAGCAAAGTAGTGGAGCTCGGCCCTGATGTCTGTCGATCATCAATAAATGACTGGCCACACCTTGCCATTCCACCCCAGATAATGGCACTGATTGGCTGTCCCAATATAGTGTGCCTTTAACCCCAGCTGATGTCTTTTCTCTCAGCCAAGAGGTTTGGGGTGACCGAGGTCCCAGCTGAGACAGTGAACTACATCTCCCATGCTACCCAGGCCAGGCTGAGATCCATGCTGGAGAAAGTGTCCACTATCGCCCAGCACCGCACCGACGGGGGCAAGGTAAGAGCAGGGAGAGTAGGGGTTGTCATGAACAGAAGTACATAAACCGTACATGAATAACACACACAACGTATGAACAACAACATGAGCAGTACACAAACTACATAAACACCATCGTTCCTGTCCCTTCTGTCTTTCACTCTCCCTCTCTTTCACTCTCCCTCTCCCCTCTCGCTTTCTCTCCCCTCTCGCTTTCTCTCCCCTCTCGCTTTCTCTCCCCTCTCGCTTTCTCTCCCCTCTCGCTTTCTCTCCCCTCTCGCTTTCTCTCCCTCTCTTCCCTCTCGCTTTCTCTCCCCTCTCGCTTTCTCTCCCCTCTCGCTTTCTCTCCCCTCTCGCTTTCTCTCCCCTCTCGCTTTCTCTCCCCTCTCGCTTTCTCTCCCCTCTCGCTGTCTCTCCCCTCTCGCTGTCTCTCCCCTCGCTTTCTCTCGCTTTCTCTCCCTCTCTCCCCTCTCGCTTTCTCTCCCTCTCTCGCTTTCTCTCCCTCTCTCCCCTCTCGCTTTCTCTCCCTCTCTCCCCTCTCGCTTTCTCTCCTCTCTCGTTTTCTCTCCCTCTCTCCCCTCTCGCTTTCTCTCCCTCTCTCCCCTCTCGCTTTCTCTCCCTCTCTCCCCTCTCCGTTTCTCTCCCTCTCTCCCCTCTCGCTTTCTCTCCCTCTCTCCCCTCTCGCTTTCTCTCCTCTCTCGTTTTCTCTCCCTCTCTCCCCTCTCGCTTTCTCTCCCCTCGCTTTCTCTCCCCTCGCTTTCTCTCCCCTCGCTTTCTCTCCCCTCGCTCTCCTCTCGCTTTCTCTCCCCTCTCGCTTTCTCTCCCCTCTCGCTTTCTCTCCCCTCTCGCTTTCTCTCCCCTCTCGCTTTCTCTCCCCTCTCGCTTTCTCTCCCCTCTCGCTTTCTCTCCCCTCTCGCTTTCTCTCCCTCTCGCTTTCTCTCCCTCTCTCCCCTCTCGCTTTCTCTCCCCTCTCGCTTTCTCTCCCCTCTCGCTTTCTCTCCCCTCTCGCTGTCTCTCCCCTCGCTTTCTCTCGCTTTCTCTCCCTCTCTCCCCTCTCGCTTTCTCTCCCCTCTCGCTTTCTCTCCCTCTCTCCCCTCTCGCTTTCTCTCCCTCTCTTCCCTCTCGCTTTCTCTCCCCTCTCGCTTTCTCTCCCTCTCTCCCCTCACCGTTTCTCTCCCTCTCTCCCCTCACCGTTTCTCTCCCTCTCTCCCCTCACCGTTTCTCTCCCTCTCTCCCCTCTCGCTTTCTCTCCCTCTCTCCCCTCTCGCTTTCTCTCCCTCTCTCCCCTCTCGCTTTCTCTCTTCTCTCGTTTTCTCTCCCTCTCTCCCCTCTCGCTTTCTCTCCCTCTCTCCCCTCTCGCTTTCTCTCCCTCTCTCCCCTCTCGCTTTCTCTCCTCTCTCGTTTTCTCTCCCTCTCTCCCTCTCTCCCCTCTCCCTCTCTCCCCTCTCCCTCTCTCCCCTCTCGCTTTCTCTCCCCTCTCGCTTTCTCTCCCCTCTCGCTTTCTCTCCCCTCTCGCTTTCTCTCCCCTCTCGCTTTCTCTCCCCTCTCGCTTTCTCTCCCTCTCTTCCCTCTCACTTTCTCTCCCTCTCTTCCCTCTCGCTTTCTCTCCCTCTCTCCCCTCTCGCTTTCTCTCCCCTTCTCTCCCTCTCTCCCCTCTCGCTTTCTCTCCCTCTCTTCCCTCTCGCTTTCTCTCCCTCTCTTCCCTCTCGCTTTCTCTCTCCTCTCTTTCACTCTCCCTCTCTCCACTCTCGCTTTCACTCTCCCCTCTCTCCTGTCCCTTCCTTCTCTCTGCAGGATGAGGAATGGTATGAGCCGTCGACAGACGTCAGGGCCCAGCTCCGCTTTTTTGAGCAGCTGGAAAGGATGGAGAAACAGAGGAAGGACGAACAGGAGAGAGAGGTCCTACTCAAGGCTGCCAAGGTACCTACAGAACAGAGTAGCGTTCAGTAGAGACAGACCACCACCTGACTACATGCACACTGGCTCTAGGTCATTACCACTTTACAGCATTACCCCAAATCACAAGTTGAACTCGAAGTGCCCGTTAATAGCTGCACTATTTTGAGTTGAGCAACAAAAGTGTGTGTGTGTGTACACTTGATCTTGTGTGTGCTTGCATTTGTGTGTGTCCACCCCATGGGAAGGATGTGACACCTGAAAACAGAGGTAATTAGTGGAGTTTGAACAGAGCCCACCTTCACTGGGGCGTACACACACTCACACTCAAATCTGAAGATTATCTGCACAGTATGTTTGTTAGCACTATTTTTCCTAAGAGTAATTAGCTATCTAGAACCTTAAAGGCTGTCCCCATAGGATAACCTTTTGAAGAACCCTTTTGGGTTCCAGGTAGAACCCTTTCTACATATGATTCTACATGGAACACAAAAGGATACTGACTGGAACCAAAAAGGATTCTGCTATGGGAATAGCCGAAGAACCCTTTTTTATAAGAGTGTAGCCAGACAGTTTTAGTGGAATGATTCCAAAAAAAATTCAATTTAACAGCCAATATGCCAATGTTCCATACAACATCCATAGCCATACACTGGCTGAAATCAGTTGATGATAGGACTTAGACAAGTTGTAAATGCAACAGGTACTGATAATAACACTCGCAGCTTCCCAAGAAAACAAAAAATGTAGACATTGATGAACTGTTTACATATATTTTAGAGGATATTTATATAGAAAATTGGTATAAAACCTGCATGAACTGTATATTTTGACAATGTTTTATGTTGTAAATAATTCCATTACACTTTCTGATATATCACATGCCTTTTATTTTCCTCCATAAGTAAAAGCAGGAAATGCATTACCTACGCCGATCATTCCAATTAGGTTGGTTTGGATGTCTCCCTGACCAAAATGGCTGATATTATGATTCTGGAACTTTGAGGGTTTATGACATTTAGTAATTGAATAGGATCTCTATGGTTATATTATAGTTACTATTATGAGTTGTTCATTCAGGCTGGATGTATCTTGTGAGTTAAAGGGATAGTTCACCCAAATTACAATATTACATATTGGTTTCCATACACTGTAATCAGTCTATGCACACGGTATGACAGCAATCAATGCTTTGGTTCAGTTTCCACAGGGAAACTAAACTTGATTTATTTTCCCTGGAACTGTTTCCACATGATAACATTTTAGCATTTGTGGCACAAATCCCATTCAAGTCATGGGACCAATATTATGAGCAATTTTCAAGCATGTCCAAATCATACCGAAGTATCTAAAATCAATTGTGAAGCTCAACAAAGTCACTTATAAATGATTCTGGACATGACGCGCAAAAAATTATATTGGTCCCGTGACTTGAATGGGATTTGTGACACATGCTAAAACGTTAGCATGTGGAAACGGTGCCCTGGAAACTAAACCAAAGCATGAATTTGTCTCATGCCTTATCCATAGACTGCTTACAGTGTAAGGAAACCAATGTGTAATTTGGATGTACTATGCCTTTTAAACACATTACATTCGGAAAGTATTCAGACCTCTTCACTTTTTTTCACATTTTGTTACGTTACAGCCTTATTCTGAAATGGATTAAAAATATATATATATTTAATCCTCATGAATTTACACACAACACCCCATAATGACATAGCGAAAACAGGTTTTTAGACAGTTTTGCAAATGTATTAAAAATAAAAAACAGAAAATACCTTATTTACATAAGTATACAGACCCTTTGCTATGAGATTTGAAATTGAGCTCAGGTGCATCCTGTTTCCATTGATCATCCTTGAGATGTTTCTACAACTTGACTGGAGTCCACCTGTGGTAAATTCAATTGATTGGACATGATTTGGAAGAGAACACACCTGTCTATATAAGGAAAAACCAGGCCATCTGGTAGAAGGAATTGTCCGTAAAGCTCCGAGACAGGATTGTGTCGAGGCACAAAACATTTCTGCAGTATTGAAGGTCTCCAAGAACATCATTCTTAAATGGAAGAAGTTTGGAACCACCAAGACTCTTCCTAGAGCTGGCTGCCCGGCCAAACTGAGCAATCGGAGGAGAAGGGATAGGATCAGGGAGGTGACCAAGAACCCGATGGTCACTCTGACAGAGCTCCAGAGTTCCTCTGTGGAGATGGGAGAACCTTTCAGAAGGACAACCATCTCTGCAGCACTCCACCAATCAGGCCTTTATGGTAGAGTGGCCAGACGGAAGCCACTCCTCAGTAAAAGGCACATGACAGCCTGCAGTAAAAGGCACCCAAAGACTCTCAGACTATGAGAAACAAGATTCTCTGGTCTGAAACCAAGATTATACTCTTTGGCCTGAATGCCAAGCGTCAAGTCTGGAGGAAACCTGGCACCATCCCTATGGCGAAGCATGGTGGTGGCAGCATCATGCCGTGGGGATGTTTTTCAGTGGCAGGGAATGGGAGACTAGTCAGGATCGAGGGAAAGATGAGCAGAGCAAAATACAGAGAGATCCTTGATGAAAATCTGCTCCAGAGCACTCAGGACTTCAGACTGAAACGAAGGTTCACCTGCCAACAGGACAACGCAGGAGTGGCTTTGAGACATGTCTCTGAATGTCCTTGAGTGGCCAAGCCAGAGCCCGAACTTGAACCCGATCGAACTTCTCTGGAGAGACCTGAAAATAGCTGTGGAGCGATGCCTCTTATCCAACCTGGCAGAGCTTGAGAGAATCTGCAGAGAAGAATGGGAGAAACTCCCCAAATACAGGTGTGCCAAGCTTGTGGCATCATACCCAAGAAGACTCAAGGCTGTAATCGCTGCCAAAAGGTGCTTCAACAAAGTACTGAGTACAGGGTCTGAATACTTATGTCAATTTCAATGTTTCATTTTTAATACATTTGCAATTTAATGTTTTTGCTTTGTCATTATGGGGTTGTGTGTGTGTGTGTGTGTCGATTTTTTTAGGAATTTTTTTTTTTAGGAAAATTTTAGAATAAGGCTAAAAAGTCAAGGGGTCTGAATACTTTCCGAAATGCACTGTAAATGCTATAATAAGCACTGGTTTCTGACTATAACATTGTCTTAAGCTATCGCCCCGATATCTCTCTCGTAACAGAGTATGTACCTTTTTTGTCTCTCTAACCTGTCTCTCTCTCTCTACTCTATAGAGTCGCGCCAGACAGGAGGACCCAGAACAAGCTCGGTTGAAGGCGAAAGCTAAGGAGGTAATTGCTTCATTTTTTTAAAGCAATTGACATATTATTAATGTCCATGTACATTGTAAAAAAATGATGTAGTCCATTATCAGCTACAGACTGGTATGCAAGAACTTCCCACCAAAATACACAAATTCTCCATATAGTCCTACTACCTTCCCAACCATGCCACTATTTGAAGCTAGCTCTCCCCGTATTATAGCTCTGCCTTGGGCTACACTGTCTGTCTGGACAGTGCCTCACCACTACCAGCCAGAGTGGGTACTGAGGTCAGAGAGCATTATCCATAAAGATCTGGACAGGGGAGCCCAGGTCAGGACATGTTCAATCATTCTGAACATTATAGTGCATTGTAAAAGTGCATTGTAAAAGTTGCCTAATCAATATTTTGTTTTGCTGAATCATTTGTGTTCGTGCTGGGCTGGAACTAAGATGTACAAGCCCAGTCGCTCCCCAGGAAGAGGGTTGGCCACCCCTGGTTTAACGCCTAGTGGGCCAAAAACCAAAACACCTCTGGCTTTTATTATCTCTTTCTAATTGGTGACTAATTCAGGTGAATGGACTCCCTGTCCAATCAATCGTATTGACTCTACGCTTGTTTATTCCATGTGTAACTCTGTGTTGTTGTTTGTGTCGCACTGCTTTGTTTTATCTTGGCCAGGTCGCAGTTGAAAATGAGAACTTGTTCTCAACTAGCGTACCTGGTTAAATAAAGGTGAAATAAAATCTGTGACATGAATAAATCGTTACTACTAACAGGTAGAAATAACCATCAGTCCTTGGGCCCTCCAGGCCTCTGGCCTGTGTGATAGAATAGTTTCAGAAAGTGTGATGAAGTGCCTTTACCAATTCATCAAGCAGGCAGACAGGCAGGCAAGGACCTGACCTGAAGCAACCTTGGCTAGACCTACAGAGCCCCACTCTCTGCCTTGTGACCTCATAATGCCTGAAGATACAATGCTCCTTTCACACACACGCTAGCCTGCTTCAGGCTGTTGGCCTCTGCTTCACCTTGACCTCCAGGGTCAGGTCACAGGTCACTGTACTTTGTCACCAGGGTGTGTGTGTGCGTACCATGTGCAGCACCTCTTTCAATTAGCATTACAGTGTCTTAATGAGGACGTCAACGTTGCCTTGAATTATGTCTCCTATTGATTAGTCTCCTATTGGTTAGTCTCCTATTGATTAGTCTCCTCAACACATCTTTCCCCCTCCTCTTCTCCCCCCAGTCTCCTCCTTTGGCGCGGGCTGCTGTTTTAGCCTAGCAGTTTGTAGGACTGCTGCAGAAGGATTTGTGTTCATGGCAGATAATAATAGTCTGATAATATGCAGCTCTATATGTAGGCCTATTAGATTGTTGAACTGTAGGTCTTTTCAGGGCTCATTATACGTCACCTTCTTGGCACTGTAACTTTCTCCATTCCAGCTTTTATGCTACCAATGATGGATCCGGTTCAGGGTGTAAATCAGACAGGAAAGTATACATGTCTGTGGCTCTCTCTCTCCCTTTCCCCTTTCAGATGCAGCAGGCAGAGCAGGCCCAGATCCGACAGCGTGAAGCCAACCTCACTGCCCTGGCTGCCATCGGGCCCCGTAAGAAACGCAAGATGGACTCGCCAGGGGGCTCCACATCGGGCACAGAGGTAAGGGTGCTAAAATGTGGCAGTAAGAATATGAACACACTCGGATATTCAAAGTTGACAGATATCCTCATTCCCTAATGACTTTCACCACCTGACTTTCCATCACAGTTTAAGAAAACATGATAGTTTAAGTTTGGATAGCTTCGTTCACTCTACTCTGTCATCAGTACACCCCCCCCCCCCCCCCCCCCCCCCCTTCTATCCAGCAGTGTGAATGTGACCAGAGTTGAGTGAAGGGGGTCAGCGTGGGCCTCTAGGCTTGTTGTTGGTGTCTGCACCGCTCTACCCCCTCCAAGCCCCCCCTCCTCTCACCCCCTCAGGGGAGCCATAGATTTCAGCTCTGCAGAAATAAGCCTGAGGGGGGAACACAGCCCGGGGCGGCTGCAGTATGGGTGCCTCAGTCACGCCACCTTCCACCCCCACCCACATCCAGCCCAGAGGTATCCCCACAGCGATCCCAGACAAAGGGGGCTCTGTGCAGGGTGAGAGCCACAGATTAGGAGAGGGAGGGAATGCAAGCGAGGGAACATTGTAGGGAAGGGGAGGGTGTAATCATGAACTTTGACAGATGCCTCAGCGTGAAAAGGATGGGGAATTACTAAGCCAAATGAACGTCTAGCAATCTAGTCAGTCAACCAGTTGATAGGTTAGCCAGTCGGTGAGCTAGTCAGGAAGTTGGCTAGTCTTTCAAATCAGTGAGCTGCTTTTGTTGCTAGCTAGTTTGTAATATGGGTATGTTGGACTACAGTCTGTCAGTTAGTCGATAGTTAGCAAGTCAACAAGGTAGTCCCTTGTGGGCTGTTTATTTTTCTACTGTAGCTAATGGTCGACTAGAGAACCCTTATGGTTAGAAATGCAGAAAGGTTGCCTGACTCCTTTTATTAGCCGTTCCTCATACATAACCAAACGGCCTGAAGGGCTCGTGCCAGGCTGATGTGTCTATATCTCAACCCTGATCACGCCTGCAGATGGGAGCTAAGGGGACTGCATGGGGCTCCAACCTCAGGGCAGAGTAGTTACAAAGAAGGCAGCTCAGCGACGAGAAGACAACAAGATTAACAATTATTTGTCATGTTTTTCAAAAAACCCTGATGAAAGCGAAGAGCCAAAACGCATTGGTTTTATCAATAGTTTATCAACTTCCACTACCCTCCAAGACTTGCTGAATTTCCTATTCACTTCAATGTGCTCCAACTTCCCGTGTGAAAGGGAGTTCCCTGATCAGACCGGTCACAGTTATATCACAAGAGGATCTTTGACCGATTTTAGTCAGAAGAGCAGTGATCTCGTGCTATCCATCATGCTTGATTGGAGTGGGTGATTGTAGCGTCTCGTTGGAGACTCCACTGGGTGTGTAACATTGGGGGCGTTCGTTGTGCCAGTATGGAGTACACACCCTTGGGCATAGGGTGTGTACGGCGTGTTTTGTGTGCAGGAGGTAACCACGCCTGCAGGCTGTTAAGCTGTATAATGCTCTGATTGTGTTCCTGTATGGACCTGGAGCCTCATTCCTATCCTCTAGTGTCAGCTCTCCCCTCAGGGTCTCAGCACAGAGAAGTAGAATATACACTCAATTTATATAATAGGAACCACCATTGGCTCACAAAACAACCATTGCATACAGTGCCTTCAGAAAGTATTCATAGCCCTTGACTTATTCCACATTTTGTAATGTTACAGCCTGAGTTGTAAATGGATGAAATAGATTTTACACACAATACCCCATAATGATAAAGTAAAAATGTTTTTAGAAATTTTAGCAAATGCATTGAAAATGTATTACAAAAATATCTAATTTACATAAGTATTCCCTGAGTAAATACTTTGTAGAAGCACCTTTGGCACCGATTACAGCTGAGTGTCTTTGGGTAAGTCTCTAAGAGCTTTGCACACCTGGATTATACAGTATTTGCCCATTATTCTTAAAAAAAAAAAAGGGTTGCAATTCCATTGAATTAGGGATAGTTTAACCAAAATATGCCACAAAACCTAGAATTGCCTTATGTGTATCCCACAAAAAAGATTCACTGTTATAAGCTAACTTTTTTGATGAATTTAAGGAAAATTCCCCAAATTCCCGGCCTTAACTTCCCATGGAAAATTTCCTGGAAAGTTTCCGACCCTTTGCAACCCTAATTCCAAATAGTCCTAACCCTTTATTTCAGCATACACCACCACAGGGTTATTGGGTTAGGCACTGAGTTCACTAAGACATGTACAATTTCCTCACCCATTCAAACAAGCTTTAGGACATTTCAGGAGTATGCAAAACAATGCATCAATTCAAGCCACGATGTTTGATACTGGCTGTTTTAAAGTGTTGTTTTTAGGTGGTGTAGAATCTTGAGAAAGCTTTTTCGGCGATTTGGAGCCGTAGGCTAAGGGTGTGACCGTTTCCCTCAGGCTGTGTCCACACCTTGTATGAAACTGTGGTGATGCATACACAAGCCTGGGCTGTGAGAGCTGAATTTAAATTTCTCTAGTTAGTAAAACTGCATCGCTTGTTCCCTGCCTGCATTACTATTGCTTGAGCCTACTTGTTTTGATACACATTGCCAACACCAACATTTTAAGTAAATTAAAACAACCCTAAATCACTTACTTGTAGATGTAACTTTTTTAATGTCGTCCCTTTGTCCTCAGGTTGCTTCGGGTTCAGGGGATGGCTCTTCCACAGCTGCCTCCTCCCGTCAACAGCTCCGTCAGCGGATCACGCGAGTCAACCTCAGGGACTTTATCTTCTGCCTGGAGCAGGAGAGGGCCACATCCAGGTCCTTATTGCTTTATAAGGCTCTCCTGAAGTAGTGAAGTCCCCCAGGGTTCAGTACTTAGCACATTACAAATCCTTACGGTTCTTCACAGCTCTCCTAAAGTATGACGTCCTACAGGGTTTAGTACTCAGCCGGCCCGTTACAAATCCATAAGGGTTCTCTAGTCGACCCAATAGAAATCTTTACTGTTCTACACAACTCTCCTGAAGTAGGGCGTCCACAATGGTTCTGTACTCGACCTGATGCAAATCCTTACTACTCGATAAGGCTCTCCTAACATAGGGGTAACACAGGGCTCTGTACTGTGCCCATAACACATTTGCGATAAGTAAAGTTTCCCCTTTGCCCCCATCTCTACACATGCCTTCATTCCCATACCACATTATCATATAGCCCCCCCATCTCTACACACACCCTCATTCCCATACCACATTATCATATAGCCCCCCCATCTCTACACACACCCTCATTCCCATACCACATTATCATATAGCCCCCCCATCTCTACACACACCCTCATTCCCATACCACATTATCATATAGCCCCCCCATCTCTACACACACCCTCATTCCCATACCACACTATCATATAGCCCCCCCATCTCTACACACACCCTCATACCACATTATCATATAGCCCCCCCCATCTCTACACACACCCTCATTCCCATACCACACTATCATATAGCCCCCCCATCTCTACACACACCCTCATTCCCATACCACACTATCATATAGCCCCCCCATCTCTACACACACCCTCATTCCCATACCACATTATCATATAGCCCCCCCTATCTCTACACACACCCTCATTCCCATACCACACTATCATATATCACCCCTTGCATCTGAAGCTAAGCAACCCCACACCACCCTAACCCAGTTGCTCCCAGATCATACTGCCCCTTAGGACAGGTACACTGGCTACTCTTTCACTTGGCCACATCCTTGTTTTTACATCACGTCTCGTCTCATTCACTAGCTGTGTGCTTTACAACGCTGAGAGCCTAGAAGCTGGCAGGTGGGCACACAACGCCATTTTTTTTTACCATGACTCCTATGTACCTCGATGCCTTGAGTCTCTGTCCCAAATTGTTGCGTCATTCTCAAACAACCTACAGTAGTAATATTTATGTCGGGGTCCTTGCTATTTAAGCCTAATGACTCCCCACTAAGGATGTTACATCACATCATATATAGACTTGGACCAACAGGATTGTTTGGTCACCGTGGTCAGGATCTGTGCTCTCCAAGGGCCTTATTTATCAACTGTGCGTACATTTCTTACTAAATTCTGGCATACCTGGAGATTGTAGGATTTCTGGCATACTTGGAGATTGATAAATCCTACAAACTGTCCCATGCAACATATACGCATGTTTTCAGTGATAAATCAGAACCAAATTACGTAATATTTTTTTAACAAAAACGCCCTCATTAGCTGTATGATTTGGAAATGTTGGAACTGGGCCATGTCCTTTTCTAAAAGAAAGCTGAATAGCGAATTATATTACATTTTTGTAGAGGTGTGGGCAGAGTGTTTTAATCTTTTGCAGAGACTTTAAAAAAAAAAATGCATTCTGCCTATTGCGAGTACCAAACACTGGTCGTGCATTCTGCAAGATTGATTGTCTATTGAACAATTTAAAAGTAAATGTTGCCTACAGCCCACACGAATTGTTGTTCAATATTTTGTTTATCAATACATGATTGTGTTTCTGAGATGAAATAGGCTATTATATCGCGCTCCTATCACACAGCAATACTGTAGACTACCCATACTGTCATAGGCTACCAGCCTATTTGCTTTTGAGCATGGTTGGCTATTGAATGAGCAATGAATAAATGGTAGCCATTATTATAATTCCTGTGCATCAAACACCTCAATTTCCCCCAAAATAACAATCTTTGCTTGCAATACAGTTGAATGACCATTAGAAGTTGTACCTACGCATGGTCTGAGATTTGCGTGGAGATGCACTTCAAATTCAAAATTGATAAATACCAACCTTTGCTGGAAAACTGGCGCACACAATGTTTAGTCATTTTTCTGTGCGCACACACCTTTGATAAATGAGGCCCCAGGTCAAAAACCTACAAACACTGATCTGCGTTATGTACGTTTTCCCCAACATATTGAAGAGGAAGGAACCATTTCAAAATGAAAGATAATGTTTGCATTTTATGTTCTGGGCAAGTACTGAGTTTGGGGGGGAAAATAACTCATATTGTAACATGTTTTAAAGGTAGACTCAGCAAGTGAACGGCAGTGGGTCAATTTCCTCAACAACTAAGAGCGTTGAAGCGTGAGGCTCAACTTCTCCACTGTTTTGGTCCCTCGGCTACCATGCTTTGAACAGCGTGAAGCGAACCCGTGCACATGCGCAGATACTGTATGACTGCATCTTGCTCATCTCAATATCTGCTGCTCGTGGCAGGATCATTTCTCTGAGTCTACCTTTTAATTTACCAAACCATAAGGTGAATGTTGAAGAGAATCCTATTGTTTTGATAGTGGTCAGATAAATGTACCAGGAAGTACTGTGATGCCTGCTATTTAAACACAACAAGTATACATACTAGTTCCAGACCTGGGTCCAATACTTTCAAATATGAAATATGAGCTCGATTTAGATTGCATGGTACAACATAACCTATGGAATAGTCCCATTATAGTCCCAAACGCCAAGCTAAATCAAGCCCACCTTAATTACTTTCAAGTATTTGACCTAGGTTTGGCTGGTATACATGGTACTTTAGGGTTCCTATTACTATTGGCAGAATAGTGAAACATCTTAAGGTTTTTGTTTTTTTGTGTGTTAAAAAAAAATTGTGCGCCTATTCTAATATTCTATTCAATGGTTCATACATAAACTAATCTCTCCTATTGTAGGATCCATTTAAAGATATAAGTATCATTATTCAGATTCAACCTCATCACAGAACACAGGGAGCTGGCTCTCTTATACACTCACTCAGGCTAATCAACAATTTTAATGAAGATGACAATTAACAATGCGGTCATAATATTGAGCACCATTCCTATATAGTTTTCTCAAGACCTTAAATTCCATCCGGGACTTTTTAATCAACTGAAAAGTCCATCACTTGCAGAAGTTGCAACACCGCTTAACAATATCTTTTGAGTGATTGACTTTTAATGCTGATGATCAACATCAAAATTCAATCTGTCACGGCGATCTGTCAAGTAGTTTTTTATAATGCTAATGGCATACTACTGCTTCCTTATTTTTTGGGGGGTCAAAGGCCCTTTTTCAGTTTGACTTTGAAATAACTGTCCATTAAAGGTTTTTAATGCTTTAAATGTATTTTTTACTGTAACATGCATTTGTTTATATAGTGCATAGTTCTAATTGATAAATGAAATAAAGCTGTGGTGTATGTATATTCAAGTTTAGAGTCTGGGTCTTAAGCACCCAGCTACTGTATTATGTGTTGAAGGACACATTTTTGTGACTATTTATATTTCCTACTGTCTGTGCATTCAAACCTGACGCATTTCAGGTGATGCAATTTTAGTATTGTTTGTACCTTTGCAAAAAAACAATAATAAAGAAAGTGATTGAAAAGCACAAATATGCTAATTTCTTTGATGGTGTGTGCCAGGTTGAGTTTGGCTTATTGTGGTTTTATTGATCCCGGCAACACAGAACCAAAATGTCCCAGCTATTTGTCTGTCCACGAGAGATTACGGTCTTATACAAAACGAACAGCATTCCGAGACCGTTATCTTTTTGTCAATACGACTTTACAAATGGAAAAGATGTTGACTTACCGTAAGCAAACACATATCCTAAATATTATTTGAAATTGCAGTTATAAAAAATCTTGATTATGTGCACTTCATCGCTATATTGTCACATACAAAATCTAAATTTTTCACAAATATATTTATCATGAAAGTTATATATATAAAAAAAGACCCCATATTGTCCATTTAACATTTATTTGTACAAATACCTACACATACAGTATATGACCTATTCAGATTGACCAGTGTAGAAAGTTGTCAAGAAATGCAGCAAACACACAGCCATGTTCTTCCTGTGGCAGAGCAGGACATGGCCATTTTTGGCTGTGTTTACACAGGCAGCTCAATTCTGATCTTTTGACATTTATTGGTCTTTTGACCAATCAGATCAAATCTTTTTCAATAATTGGGCAAATATCAGAATTGGGCTACTGGTATAAATGCAGACAATGTCTCTGAACTGGAGGTCATCTGGCATACCAGTAGACCCATCCTTAGGCTTGAACAGGAGTCCCCAGTGAAACCTAAGCTGGACCTGAGCACCATATTACTGGAGCTATTTCCTTGTTCCTGCTAGTTGTCAATAGCCCAGAGGTGACTGACCGTTTCCCTTGGAAACAGCAGCAGAAAGAGTTCCGTAGACTTTGAGTCTCAATAGAATCACAACCTTCTCACATCTCGCTTGCCCAATAAACATTGCCATTGGCACATGATATTCCCAAGCATAAAGAGTCCTCCTTCAGTGTTTTGTGTAGATAGGACCTGGAGATGAGCACCGGGATTGTTGAACATCTTATCTCAGGGGTCCCTCTGTTCCTCCTGACCTAGTCCAGAGGCTCCTGTTTGATCCGGATAGTGGTGGTGGTGCCGATGGACTGACCCCTGTGGAGCTCGCGACACAAGACGTACTCGCTGAACTGGGAGGAGTCAACTCCGCCACCACACGACGCCCTCATGCTGAAGCCCTTCTGGAACAACCTCTCCAGAACCTACAGGGAGCACAGGACAGACAGACAGACAGGAGCTTTTGACAATAGTTAATCAGAACTATTTGTATAGTACTTTCAATATAGGTAACAAAGGGGTTCACTTCATAAAATAAAAGTACAAACCAAGAAACAAATACAGAAGGAAGGACAATTAAAATCATTGCAATCATACATTACAAGTATCTTTATAAAAGTGTGTCTTCAACAGGGATTTAAAAACAGGCACTGAATCTATAAGCCTGATCTCCCCTGGAAGACCATTCCAAAGTTCAGGGGCCCTAATTGCAAATGCCTGGTCTCCTTTCATTTTCAACCTAGACTATGGTATGGTCAACAGTGCCAGAGGATCTCAGGCTGCATAGTTATAGTGCGGTGTACGCTATTGTTATACCCTCTTCCTTATACGTATGACGGATTTGACCTAGAACTACACAGCACCTGAACTTAGTTGAGCCGACAGCACTCAAAGATAAGCTTTGAGTTTAGAACTGGGTCTGCAAAGTGACTGGAGTGAGTCTATCTGCCATGTTACTGAGATTAATTTGAGTCTTCAGCATTACTGGATGACCTGATCTGCTCTGCAGTGTAACATAACAGAGTTGACCTGGAAGGAACCACATCATAACAGAGTTGACCTGGAAGGAACCACATCATAACAGCGCTGACCTGGAAGGAACCACATCATAACAAAGTTGACCTGGAAGACACCACATAACAGAGTTGACCTGGAAGGAACCACATAACAGAGTTGACCTGGAAGGAACCACATCATAACAGAGTTGACCTGGAAGGAACCACATAACAGAGTTGACCTGGAAGGAGCCACATCATAACAGCGCTGACCTGGAAGACACCACATCATAACAGAGTTGACCTGGAAGGAAACACATAACGGAGTTGACCTGGAAGGAACCACATCATAACAGAGTTGACCTGGAAGGAACCACATAACAGAGTTGACCTGGAAGGAACCACATCATAACCGAGTTCACCTGGAAGGAACCACATAACAGAGTTGACCTGGAAGGAACCACATAACCGAGTTCACCTGGAAGGAACCACATCATAACCGCGTTCACCTGGAAGGAACCACATCATAACAGAGTTGACCTGGAAGGAACCACATCATAACCGAGTTGACCTGGAAGGAACCACATCATAACAGAGTTGACCTGGAAGGAACCACATCATAACAGAGTTGACCTGGAAGGAACCACATAACAGAGTTGACCTGGAAGGAACCACATCATAACCGAGTTCACCTGGAAGGAACCACATCATAACAGAGTTCACCTGGAAGGAATCACATAACAGAGTTGACCTGGAAGGAACCACATAACAGAGTTGACCTGGAAGGAACCACATAACAGAGTTGACCTGGAAGGAACCACATCATAACCGAGTTCACCTGGAAGGAACCACATCATAACAGAGTTCACCTGGAAGGAACCACATAACAGAGTTGACCTGGAAGGAACCACATAACAGAGTTGACCTGGAAGGAACCACATTATAACAGCGCTGACCTATGGAACTACATTACCGTCCATACCTGAACTGAGTTGAGCCTGCAGTAGCCATTGAGCGGAAACCGGATAACATGTGTGGGGTCCTGGTTCCAGCCGGCGTTCACCGAGTTACACATGACGTCTCCGGTCTCGGGGAAGATCTCCTCAATGAGCACCTTCTCCCCGCTGAGGGCAATTCTCTCACCCAGGTCAGGGGTCACTCGGACCACCAGGCACTCGCAGGGCTGGCTCTTCTGGCCCTCCCGCTCTGTCAGCCAGCGCTCCAGCTCGCGGACCATGGGTGTCAGCTGGTAGTAGCGAGCCTCCTCGTATAGCTGGGGGAAGTCCTGCCATAGTAGAAACAAACACATACTGTTGAAGCAAGGATACACACTGTACACACAACACACGCGTGCACACATACGCAAGAAAGCATAGACACGCCGACAAACACACACACTAATGTTCATAAACAAACTGACATGGGTACAGCCTGGATGTCTGCCAGATGTGGTTATTTGTCAGCCAACTGCTTTGTCATTGTCCGGATAGATAAACGTGTTTAACTTGATAACAACAAAGGATTTAACTAATAGACTGCCTGGAATCAAAGCTAATTTAACTATAATACACACACAGGATTTGAATTTCAGGATGCCCAGAGGTGTTGGGCACTATTGTAATATATTAGTGCATTCAAAGTATTAAACATATCAGTAACACTTTACTTGAAGAGAACCTAAGGACGGCATAACACAATTACAACTCACACAGATGGCATCCCCAGCCGCGTCCTCAGAGCATGCGCAGACCAGCTGGCTGGTGTGTTTACGGACATATTCAATCAATCCTTATCCCAGTCTGCTGTTCCCACATGCTTCAAGATGGCCACCATTGTTCCTGTTCCCAAGAAAGCTAAGGTAACTGAGCTAAATGACTACTGCCCCGTAGCACTCACTTCTGTCATCATGAAGTGCTTTGAGAGACTAGTCAAGGACCATATCACCTCCACCCTACCTGACACCCTAGACCCACTCCAATTTGCTTACCGCCCCAATTGGTCCACAGACGACGCAATCGCAATCACACTGCACACTGCGCTAACCCATCTGGACAAGAGGAATACCTATGTAAGAATGCTGTTCATCGACTACAGCTCAGCATTTAACACCATAGTACTCTCCAAACTCGTCATTAAGCTCGAGACCCTGGGTCTCGACCCCGCACTGTGCAACTGGGTCCTGGACTTCCTGACGGGCCGCCCCCAGGTGGTGAGGGTAGGTAACAACATCTCCACCCCGCTGATCCTCAACACTGGGGCCCCACAAGGGTGCGTTCTTAGCCCTCTCCTGTACTCCCTGTTCACCCACGACTGCATGGCCATGCACGCCTCCAACTCAATCATCAAGTTTGCAGACGACACTACAGTGGTAGGCTTGATTACCAACAACGACAAGACAGCTTACAGGGAGGAGGTGAGGGACCTCGGAGTGTGGTGTCAGGAAAATAACCTCACACTCAATGTCAACAAAACAAAGGAGATGATCGTGGACTTCAGGAAACAGCAGAGGGAGCACCCCCCTATCCACATCGACGGGACAGTAGTGGAGAGGGTGGAAAGTTTTAAGTTCCTTGGCGTACACATCACTGACAAACTGAAATGGTCCAACCACACAGACAGCGTGGTGAATAAGGCGCAGCAACACCTCTTCAACCCCAGGAGGCTGAAGAAATGTGGCTTGTCACCAAAAACACTCACAAACTTTTACAGATGCACAATCGAGAGCATCCTATCGGGCTGTATCACCGCCTGGTACGGCAACTGCTCCGCCCATAACCGTAAGGCTCTCCAGAGGGTAGTGAGGTCTGCACAACGCATCACCGTGGGCAAACTACCTGCCCTCCAGGACACCTACACCACCCGATGTCACAGGAAGGCCAAAAAGATCATCAAGGACAACAACCACCCGAGCCATTTCCTGTTCACTGCCTGCTATCATCCAGAAGGTGAGGTCAGTACAGGTGCATCAAAGCGGGGACCGAGAGACTGAAAAACAGCTTCCATCTCAAGGCCATCAGACTGTTAAACAGCCATCACTAACATTGAGTGGCTGCTGCCAACATACTGACTCAACTCTAGCCACTTTAATAATGGAAAAATGTATGTATTAAATGTATCACTAGCCACTTTAAACAAAGCCACTTTATATAATGTTTACATACCCTACATTACTCATCTCATATGTATATACTGCACTCTATACCATCTACTGCATCTTGCCTATGCCGTTCGGCCATCACTCATTCATATATTTATATGTACATATTCTTATTCATTCCTTTACACTTGTGTGTATAAGGTAGTTGTTGTGAAATTGTTAGGTCAGAATACTTGTTAGATATCACTGCATGGTCGGAACTAGAAGCACAAGCATTTCGCTACACTCGCATTAACATCTGCTAACCATGTGTATGTGACAAATAAAATTTGATTTGATTTGATTTGAAGTACATACGTATTTCCTTCTGTTGAATGTATGTGATGGATTCATTTATACCAAATGTTTATCTCCACACAGAAATCACATCTGTACATCTCACCCCCCCTGTCTTTTCCCCTTGCATGCTCAATATTATGATACTATTGCAGCACACACACATGCACACACACACGGCAACCGGTATCGATGCACCAAGTCTGGAACCAACAGGACCCTGAACAGCTTCTACCCCCCAGCCATAAGACTGCTAAATAGTTAGTTAAATAGTTAACCAATAGCTACCTGGACTATCTGCATTGACCCTTTTTACACTAATCTCTTTTGACTCATCACATTTGATTTGACACACACACACACACACAGCAGACACTTCTGTTCATAACTACTGCGTGAGAGATAAAGAGAGAGCTGCTTATTTTTCCCTCTACATTTGCTCCAAACTGCTTCTGACATCAGGCATACACAGAGCTGCTACCCCCTCAGGCTCCTTTCTGTATCAAAGCCTGCCTCCTTAGCTCCCCTCCCTTCATAGGCTTGAAGCGAGGGATAGATGTGTTTTATAAAAGAAGGCTCTATCTGCAGGGCACTTTAGTCATCCTGGGCAAAGCACAGAATAACACAGCTACACTAACTACAGAGAGAGAGAGATGAGTGAGATGCCAGATACACAACCACACACACATATGTAAGCACTCCTGCATACACACACACACACACACACACACACACACACACACACACACACACACACACACACACACACACACACACACACACACACACACACACACACACACACACACACACACACACACACACACACACACACACATCAATTTAGCAAAAAACACAGTGTCCCTGCTTCCAGCCATGCAGAATCGACCCCTGTAGGAGCCCAGGGCGAAATGGAGACCTGATTAAAGTGTCAGAAAGCTACAGTTTACACACACTGAGCGCTTATAGAGGTACACAGTGATAGAATGAAGATAAAGATGTGTTTCTGGGCACAGCAGGATAATTGTATGACTTTACAGTCATGTTTGCATTTGCCTAACCATCCTGAAATCTCTGTGAGAGATACTATGTTTGTAATTGTTTGTATGTGTGGAAATGAGGTGCCTCTGGTTCAGAGACTGTGTTAGCCCGCTGAACAACAGCCTAGGCATTAGCTCAAAAAATAACAAGTCTTCATGGCTATTGCAAGTTATCTTATTAAGCGAGCATAGTTCAACCAAACCACCTTTGTTAGACATACATACATACTATGTATTATGTTACTCTTTGAGATGTGAGCTGTAAGAGAGCTGTCCTGTAGTGTGTACTGTACCTTGAAGTCCTCTGGGAGCAGTAGTTTGCAGGTCCTGAGGAAGCTGAGAATGTATCTGAATATGTCTCCATCCCTGTCGATGAAGTAGTGCTGCTTCAAACTGTCCAGTACAATGGGCTCTGTTCCATTAAACAGACGACTGATTCTGGAGAACAGAAAAAGACAATGGTTGAGAGCTCTAAATTCATACTTTGAATCAAGTAGTACTTGAAGTATGTTTAGAGAACTGTAAAACTTGTTTCTAGTGTTTGATCATTACTTACATTGTAGGCAGGAAGTGGGCTACAACTGCATGTTGTTTATTCTAGTATAGAAAATACTAAGGGTTCACTACAACTTCTGAATCACATACTCATAATGGGTTATTTACATTTGTCCTCTCTCTCTCTCGCTCTCTCCAGAAATCGATGCCAACTGCTTTCTATAAGCCCAGTTACTCATCTTTCTACTTCTCTCCTCTCTGCCTGAGGTGGTCCTCTACTCTTCCAGCAGGAGTGTCACCTCACAGCTCCAGGCTGCTCAGCCTTCTCTCTCTCTGCCTTCTCCACTCTTTCTTTGTCCTCCAAAAAGCAATTAAAATCTACCCTTTCTTTTCTCTCCAGCCTTTTCTCTCTCTTTTTTGCTAGATCTCTCAAAAATGATCATGGATACCAAAGTTATTGTTTCAACATGATGTTGTGTGGATTTCTATAAGTATTTTAGTAATGTATCAGTCATAATGCAGTGTCAGTATGAAGCTGTCCATGAACTTGTTGTATCGTTCAATAATATGTTATTTCTCATGAAAAAATATGGTGCCATATGCCACGGTGCCAGATGCATCCCGTATTTGTATTTGTATTTATTATGGATCCCCATTAGCTGCCAAAGCAGCAGCTACTCTTCCTGGGGTCCAGCAAAATTAAGGCAGTTTAATGGCCTTACGTAGACTCTGGGTATTTAGTGAGAGCCTGGCGGTGTCAGATACATCCTGTAATGGCCTTACCTAGACTCTGGGTATTTAGTGAGAGCCTGGCGGTGCCAGATGCATCCTGTAATGGCCTTACCTAGACTCTGGGTATTTAGTGAGAGTCCCCAGGCTGCTGGTGTACATGTGTCCTCCCACATCAATGTGGACCGGGGCATTGGCTTTAGTCAGCTGGGCCGGTGATGGGATGCCCTGGGCATTCATTGGAGAAACTGGAGAACGACTCATAGACATCCTGGACATGCTCCGTCCCTCCTACAGCAACACATGGAAACAGATAGTCTTTGTATTAGAAGTGTGTACTGTATCTGCCCTGAGAGTGGTAAAGTGAAAAATAGTGAGATGTCTACTTTTCATTAAAGGCCCAGTGCAGTCAAAAACGTGATTTGCCAATGTGTTTTATACATATATTTCCACCTTATGAGGTTGAAATAATACTGTTAAATTGTGAAAATGATGCTAATGCCCTTTTAGTGTAAGAGCTGCTTGAAAAGATCGCCTAAAATTCCAGCCTGTTTTGATGGGATGGAGTTTTGGCCTGCCTGGTGATCACCGGATTAGTTAATAGACCAACAGGAAAGACCATTCCAAACCTCTCTGCCAATAACAGCTAGTTTTCAGTTTTCCCCTCCCCACTCAGACCTCTCCCAGAGAGTCCTAGTAAAATTCTTGCTTGAGAAATTGCTCTTTGCTAAGAAGCTATTTTTGTTTCTATCTTTACCATTTTAATTTAAAACAATCGTAGTAAGGTACTTAATTGTTACCTAGAAATGCTTTGATATTGAGATAAAAACGGCTGCATTGGACCTTTAAAGTTAGGCTACTGATGAAGTAATGACATGAAGTAGTAGCAAATGAGGTGCAAGACTGTACAGTAGTTTAGACTATAGTAGGGCAAGCAGCCAATCAAACTGTTTCAGAGATACAATAAGCCTGAACGTTCCCCAATTAACATGAATACAATATTCATGGGCTGCAGACAGTAGTTGAAGTTTCCCACATTGAGGGAACAGAGGGCATTCATGACCCCAGGGCACTGGGCAAAGTGCAGCTTCTGGACAAATTGAAACAACCATCCCCCCACCAAGTCTCTCCATTGTAAAGAGGTTCTTTGAACCATAAAGGTGAACAGGAGGTGAACTTCATTCAGTGTTTTGCCAGGGGCAAGATGCCTGGGGCTGCTGAGCAGAACACACAGAGTCCTCATTTCCAGGGTGTTATCTCCTCTGCTTAGCCAGAAACCAGTATTTTAAGAAATCGATTTAAAAAGAAAAACATTTCATGTTATAAAACCAAAAGGAAACTACATACATTTCACCCATATTTTCCCCATATTCTGAGATGTAATATTCCTTCCTGTATCCATATTATTTCACACATGAATTCAATCAAGAACACATGTATTGAATAGAAAGAGAAACGAATAGCCTATAATAACGTTCTAAAAGCAAGTTTGAGCTTGATATACTCTAGCCTATTCCCCCAAACGCTCTCAATTCTGACAGCACGGCAATAAACTGGTAATAACAATTTTAGGATGTAATTGGGGATTCTATCAGTCACTGAAGTTTGCGTTCTCCTGCGTTTCGGTAAAATATAACAAATATGTCACAATCCACTGGTATCCAAATAGGGCTACTGCCGGCTCACTTTTCTTGGTGTGTGGAGTCCAAACGTTTGAAAACGTTGTGGTTTAATCACGGAAAATATACACCAACGCAATGATTTTATAGAGTAGCTGTGGCTTTAAGATTCTACTGTAGTGTCAGACAGACTACATGTTCTCCACCAAATAAAACTACAAATGAAACATATTGCGTCCTTACCTGGGAGGACACGGATACAGAAGACATAGGAATCTCTTCTCCCTTACGGTTTTATCTCTGTTTATGTCAGTTGGGTCGTCGTTTGCTTTATATCCGTCTTTGTCCGAGCCTTGCCTTTTCTGATATGATGAATCCGTCGAGTTTTATGAGAAGAAAGCCAGTCCGTCTCTAAATAAAAGGAGGGCTAGTAGAATTCTTGCCCTGGGCTATTCAAACGCCCGAAGGGCAAGGATTAGGTTACAATAGAGCAGCTTTTTATCTCTCGCCTCAACTCGTTTCAAGATGAAAATTAGATCCCCCGTTTCTTATTTCACAAGTCAATTTGATTTTTCCAAAAATATCGCGGTTTATTTCCAACGGAGAGCGGTCTGGTCTGCTGCACGGGTAACGGTGTTCGGTTCAATCTTGCTCCGTATCAGATTAGTGTCATAATTCACTCAACGGATTTACCAGTGTTAATAACTGTCAGTGTGTATAAAAAAACATAAATTTAACTTGTTGATACAATATTTACTAAAGTAGGCTACGGTCAATATCAATTAAACTATAAAATGATAGGTTCCGCTCAGAACTGTCGCGCAGATCTTCTCTGTCCTGTAGTATTCTCTTCTCTGGCCCCAATCAGAGGTGTCATGCCCATAGGGGGTAATGGGGCACGTGCCCCCTCAGATTTGTCCTGTTTATAAAATAAGATTTATATATATATATATATATATATATATATACACACACACATGAAAACACATATATACATATACACATATATATACACACACATATATATAAATATATAAGATGTGTTTGTTTCTCTGTAATACTACTAGTCACCTATCAATTTTAGGAAGTTGGCTTTAGCCCACATAGGTTCCCAACTTAATTTCTATTTACCAAGAAGCCATTTCAGGCTCTCAATCAAATTAGAGTAGCTAGCTTGTCTAACTATCTTAACTGGCATGCCTGCTGACATGGTAGACTTTAGAAAAGCAAGCAATAACTAAATGTACTGAATAAGACTAATTTCTTTCAATCCTTTACTCAGATTTGAGCAGAGAAGCATATTTATTTTATTTTTAAAAAGAACCACCAGTGAGGAGGATTCACAGTTCAATAGGTATGCTTAGATATGCAGAATTTTTTTTTTTACTTAGAATTAACCACACTCATTACGGCTCTAGATTGCAGGAAAAGCTGTTTCAGGTGTTTGAAAAATGAACAATTGTCCAACTTCTGGACGGGATCACCACCCGGCCATTCTCACATACTTTGTGCCCCATTCGATTTTTTGAGGGCATGACGCCCCTGCCCCCAATAGCTAATATTCTAACATCAAACATCCCCCTGGCATTGAAGCCAAATTACATCTATCGTCATGCATTATGCCATTGCAAAAGGCCCCCTTTCAGGTGCCTCCGGTCAAATGCACCATTTCAATTATTGTGCGCTGTTAGATGGAGATGTTTGCCCCCAGCGCTTGCAGGCAGATCCATTTTACTCCTCAAACACAAGCTCAGTTTGGTACGCTATTGGTAACAAAATATAGGCCAATTTTAAATCTGTTGCAATCCATCAAAATTGGTCACAGCATGATCTATCCATATGGTCACCACTTTGTGTTCCATTGCACACAGCATTGCACAGAGAAATTCCAAATGTTTGATTATTTGTGTACTTGTTTGACATTTCACTGCATTGCTTTGAGCTAATAACATAAGCGTTTCGCTGCACCCACTATAACATCTGCTAAACTGTGTACACAACCAATAAACTCTGATTTGATTTTGATTTGAGAAGCTGTGATGTCCCTTTTTGCATGCTTAGAATATTAATACAATTGAGAAAAAACATCTAAACGTATGGGAAATTGACATACAGTACCAGTAAAACGTTTGGACACACCTACTCATTCCATGGTTTTTCTATTATTTTCAACATTGTAGAATAACTATGAAATAACACATATGGAATCATGTAGTAACCAAAAAGGGTAGTCATCCTTTGCATTGATGACAGCTTTGCACACTCTTGGTCATTTCTCAACCAGCTTCATAAGGTCACCTGGAATGCATTTCAATTAACAGGGGTGCCTTGCTAAAAGTTAATTTGTGGAATTTCTTTCCTTCTTAATGCGTTTGAGCCAATCAGTTCTGTTGTGACAATGTAGGGGTGGCATACAGAAGATAGCCCTATTTGGTTAAAGACTAAGTCCATATTATGGCAAGAACAGCTCAAATAAGCAAAGAGAAACAACAGTCCATTACTTTAAGACATGAAGGTCCCTCAATCTGGAAAATGTCAAGAACTTTGAAAGTTTCTTCAAGTGCAGTCACAAAAACCATTAAGCGCTATGATGAAACTGGCTTTCATGAGGACCGCCACAGGAAAGGAAGACCCAGAGTTACCTCTGCTGCAGAGGATACGTTAATTAGAGTTACCAGCCTCAGAAATTTCAGCCCAAATACATGCTTCACAGAGTTCAAGTAACAGACACATCTCAACATCAACTGTTCAGAGGAGACTGCGTGAATCATGGTCGACCCTTCATGGTCGAATTGCTGCAAAGAAACCACTACTAGTTAAATAAAGGTTAAATAAAAAATATTAAATAATAAAATACGAAAGGGCACCAATAATAATAAGAAGAGACTTGCTTGGGCCAAGAAACACGAGCAATGGACATTAGACCGGTAGAAATCTGTCCTTTGGTCTGATGAGTCCAAATGTGAGATTTTTGGTTCCAACCGCCATGTCTTTGTGAGACGCAGAGCAAGTGAACAGAGGATCTCCGCATGTGTGGTTCCCACTGTGAAGCATGGAGGAGGACGTGTGATGGTGCTTTGCTGGTGACACTGTCAGTGATTTATATATAATTCAAGGCACACTTAACCAGCATGGCTACCACAGCCTTCAGCAGCGATACGCCATCCCATCTGGTTTGCGCTTAGTGGGGCTATAATTTGTTTTTCAACAGGACAACGACCCAACACACTTTCAGGCTGTGTAAGGGCTATTTGACCAAGAAGAAAAGTGATGGAGTGCTGCATCAGATGACCTGGTCTCCACAATCACCCGACCTCTACCCAATTGAGATGGTTAGCGATGAGTTGGACCGCAGAGTGAAGGAAAAGCAGCCAACAAGTGCTCAGCATATGTGTGAACTCCTTCAAGACTGTTGGAAAAGCATTCCTCATGAAGCTGGTTGAGAGAATGCCAAGAGTGTGCAAAGCTGTCACAATGGCAAAGGGTGGCTACTTTGAAGAATCTCAAATATAAAATATATTTTGATTTGTTTAACAAGTGTTTTGGTTACTACATGATTCCATATGTGTTATTTCATAGTGTTGATGTCTTCACTATTATTCTACAATGTAGAAAATAGTAAAAATAAAGAAAAACTCTTGAATGAGTAGGTGTGTCCAAACTTTTGACTGGTACTGTATACAGCACAGATATGAATTGCTCATATGTTTAGATTTATTGTCAACTAGTTTTTCTCAATTGTATTAATATTCTAAGGATGCATGACAAAACATTTTGAGAGCACACAACAAAATAATGTCTGACATAAAAATTTACCTGAAAAATATACATAGGCTAGCCTAACTGAACCATTTCAAGCATTGCCCAATGCATTTCCTCTCTTATGAAGCTATTGGTGAGAAGGATGGGATGGACATAAAATACATTGCTTTATTAATTTCCAATTTATTTTTACATGAAAGTAATGCGTTCTCTTCATTGGTTTAATCGAACTAGGAAATAGAGCAATCCATACACACAACGTCTGTTCGACACCAAGACTCCAGTGTTAAATCCTGCTCTTCCATTTGTTTTTGCCCCAGGGTGATGCTGTGCATGTGTCTTACTCTGCATTAGTGCAAACCAACAGAAGGACTTGATTCTGTCTCTGTTCCAAATGGCACCCTATTCTCTATATAATGCACTACTTTTGACCAGATCCCATAGGGCTTTGATCAAATGTAGTGCACTATATAGGGAATAGGGTGTCATTTGGGACATACTATTCTCTTTTTTTCTACTTAAAAGAAACCCTGCAGTTAGTTCAATTACATGACGTATGAGAAAGATGTTGTGAATTTACAGATTTAAATAGCTGGCAAAGTCACCCCAGGCACTGGCAGTTCATTTTCTTAATTTATGAATTTTATGCTGAATGTCTGATGTGAGAAGGATGTGGAAAGAGAAGAAACAGATCAGTTGTCTTTATGTCCTAAGAGCTGATGGCTCAAATGAAATATATCTTATCTCATTTCCTATGCGCCAATACAAGGCAGCAGAGTGCCCCCCTCCAGACACTGGGGGGAGGGGGCCTGCAGCCCCCCAGGGCTAGGGTAGTGAGACACGGCTCTATTGTACACTGAACATTTTGAAATGAATTAAAATTGTCATATTTCTGTCACTTCCTTAAACCAGATGTGGAAAAACAACAAATAAATGTTTTGTTGAAATGGCTTGTTAATCATGGTAACGGTGCTTGAAAACCCAAACAAAAATGTACATGTATATTGGCAGTGTTAAGGCTAGGGGATTTAAATAATTTGTCATACAACACTTCTGCACAGACATGTAGAACAATTGTACATGAACTCTTTACACTTAGTGTGATCATCTGTACTGTAACGAGGCCCATACAATTACCCAGAAAACCTCAAACATATGTTTCAATGTACATTACCAACAGATTAAAATATCATGAACCCTCAGATACATCTGGAAGGCCATATGTGATGAACCGAGATATTATACAGTAATGCCACTCAACTCTATATATTTTCCCTGTCCCTTATTTTCTGTGTTTCTGTATTTTAGAAATATATTGTAACAAGTCTATTGCATGCAAAATACAAAACAAGTAGAGAGAGATATCTTGTTGATTGTTGAGAGGAGGTTGTATGTAGGCTGTATGCCAGTCAATAAAAGTGCATTTGACAAAAAGTACATCAGTGTTAACACTATAAAAAGCGTTACGACTAAAAGCTGTATAACCCCGGGGCCTCACGAGTGGCACAGCGGTCTAAGGCACTGCATCGCAGTGCTTGAGGCGTTACTACAGAAACGGGTTCGATCCTAGGCTGTGTCACAGTCGGCCGTGACAGGGGACCCATGAGGCGGCGCACAATTGTCCCAGGGTCATCCGAGTTAGGGGAGGGTTTGGCCGGCCGGGATTTCCTTGTCCCATCGCACTCTAGCAGCTCCTTGTGGCAGGCCGAGTGCCTGCAAGCCGACATTGGTCGCCAGCTGACCAATGTCAGCTGACCAATGACACATTAGTGCGGCTGGCTTCCGGGTTAAGCGAGCAGTGTGTCAAGAAGCAGTGCGGCTTGGCAGGGTCGTGTTTTGGAGGACGTATGGCTCTCTACCTTCGCCTCTCCCGAGTCCGTAGGGAAGTTGCAGCGATGGGACAAGACTAACTACGAGTTAGATGTCATGAAGTTGAGGAGAAAAAAAGGGGTAAAAGAGAAAAAAAATCTGTACAACCTATGCTCAAAGTAATCACATCAAATCATAATTGTAACCAGATATAAATAAGAAATACATCAGTGTCTGTAGTGCTTATTCAAGTCCCACAAGATAACAATCTCTTCCGTAGTGTTCATATTAATAAATCTCAAATTAATCATCTCAACCTGGCACTCCAGCCAGTATCTCAGTACAGAAAGGGCTTGGAGTAGTTAAACATCAGATAATCCATGTAGTAAAGGTCATAGACCCTCTGTCTCTCCGTGCTGTTCAAAGTATATCTGAGCAATGGTGGAAGAAGTCTTGACGTTGGCAGGCACCCGATGCTCTGTAGCAGGAAGTTGGCCTCCTCCGTCATGTTCTCAAACTTCCAGATGAAATCGTAGTGCAGCAGGCAGGGGCTGCAGAGCTGGCTGACCGGCTTCCTGTGGATGTCCATGCTGCCTCGCGTTCAACATGTACTGGACAAACTCCCTGAAGGTGCCTTGGCCCGGTACCGGGAGATGATGAGCCGGCCGAACGCTGAGTGGTAGTACCAGTTGGAGCTCTCAAACTTATCGCGGAAGGCCGAAACCAGCCCCTCTAAGGGCTCCCATACGAAGAGGACCTTGGTGTAGGAGCAGAGGTGCTCTGCCACGCCCGCATGGTCATAGGCGTCCAGTCGGCGGAGCTGGTTGGTGAAGTGGGCATCGTTGTGGGCGGTGCACCTCACGGTATTGCAGGCCTGACCTATTATTAATTTAAAAAAAATATGAATAGTTATCTGGGGCTGTATGCATCTAGCACCTCAGAGTAGGAGTTCTGACTTCAGACGTGTTCTGCCTTTTAGATCACAATGAATTAAATTACATGGACAGGGGGACCTCTAGATCAGCCCTGAACATGAATTGCAATGAAATACAATTATACATGTAAATCATGTACTGTAGTGACATGTACTGTAAATGAAATTAATCACTATAGTTACAATGCCTATCCTCCACGAAGACACAGAACACCTGAAGGCAGGACACAGGGTGTTCTGTGACACCAGGCTGGTATTTGGAGCAGACTTCCCTCAGCAGGTGGCGGCAGGACACCTGGGTTTGGGCCATGCCCTGTAACCGATGGTACTCCTCACCAGTGGGGGCGCCACTAGGGGTTAGAGATCCGCTCTTTAGCAGCAGCTTCCTGTGGCTCTCGGCTGGGTCTCCGGAGGTTGGAGTGATTGGGTGGGGCGGCCACTGTAATAATGGGGGCTGCCTGGGGCTAGGAATAAGGAAGCTGGGGTTAGAGGACATCTCTTCCCCTCGACATTTGATGAGGTATTCCAGATCGGGAGAATGAAAAAAACTTGAGTTCCTTTACGTTACCACAATCACACCATGAGTAGTTAATCATGAGACATACCCCTCCACCTCACTGTTTCCCAGAGAGTTCCTTCTTCCTGTCCGTGCGATGAACGAAGAACCATGCTGGGTGTATGGACGGGGACATTATATCCCTAGAGAGCCATGATTCCGTAAAAGAGAGTATGTTACAGTCCCTTATGTCTCTCTGGAAGGAGATCCTCATCCTGAGCTTGTCTACTTTATTGTCCAGGGACTGAACGTTAGTGAGTAATATCCTCTGAAGACAAGAACCCTACTTCTCCTCCCTCTTCTCTGGCACCAATGTTTTGGTAGAGCACCCTGGATTAATGGGGTTTCCTCTGTAAGTTCAAACAAAAGATCCAAGTCAGGTGAGTGACCGCCGATCTAATTTCCCAAAGTTATTTGTCTGTAAGTAATAATGCTAGAAAATTTTAAAAACATGGATAGATGGCAGCATTCGAGCAAAACTGAAAGTGTGAACCACCACATTTAACCACGGCAAGGTGACTGGGAACATGGACGTGTACACTGAGTTTACAAAACATTAAGGACACCTTCCTAATATTGATTTGCAAACTCCTTTTTTTCTAACAGTCTTGAAGGAGTTCCCACATATGCTAAGCACTTGTTGGATGCTTTTCCTTCACTCTGCGGTCCAACTCATCCCAAACCATCTCAATTAGGTCAGGTGATTGGAGAGGCAAGGTCATCTGATGCAACACTCCATTACTCTCCTTTTTGGTCAAACAGCCCTTTACACAGCCTGGAGGTGTGTTGGGTCATTGTCCTGTTGAAAAACAAATTATAGTCCCACAAAGCAAACCAATCAATCAATCAAATTTATTTATAAAGCCCTTCTTACTTCAGCTGATGTCACAAAGTGCTGTACAGAAACCCAGCCGAAAACCCCAAACAGCAAGCAATGCACGTGTAGAAGCACGGTGGCTCGGAAAAACTCCCTAGAAAGGCCAAAACCTAGGAAGAAACCTAGAGAGGAACCAGGCTATGAGGGGTGGCCAGTCCTCTTCTGGCTGTGCCGGGTGGAGATTATAACAGAACATGGCCAAGATGTTCAAATGTTCATAGATGACCAGCAGGGTCAAATAATAATAATCACAGTAGTTGTTGAGGGTGCAACAGATCAGCACCTCAGGATTAAATGTCAGTTGGCTTTTCATAGCCGATCATTCAGAGTATCTCTACAGCTCCTGTTGTCTCTAGAGAGTTGAAAACAGCAGGTCTGGGTCAGGTAGCACATCCGGTGAACAGGTCAGGGTTCCATAGCCGCAGGCGGAACTGTTAAAACTGGAGCATCAGCACGGCCAGGTGAACTGGGGACAGCAAGGTGTCATCAGGCCAGGTAGTCCTAAGGCATGGTCCTAGGGCTCAGGTCCTCCGAGAGAGAGAAAGAAAGAAAGAAAGAAAGAGAGAAATAGAGGAAGAAAGAGAGAAAAAGAGAGAAAGAGAGAGAGTATTCTTCAATTCACACAAGACACCGGATAAGACAGGAGAAATACTCCAGATATAACAGACTGACCCTAGCCCCCCGACACATAAACTACTGCAGCATAAATATAGGAGGCTGAGGCAGGAGGGGCCCGGAGACACTGTGGCCCCATCCGACGATACCCCCGGATAGGGGCCAAACAGGCAGGATATAACCCCACCCAGATGGGATGGCGTATCACCGCAGAATGCTGTGGTAGCCATGCTGGTTAAGTGTGCCTTGAATTATAAATAAATCACTGACAGTGTCACCAGCAAAGCACCATCACACGTCCTCGTCCATGCTTCACGGTGGGAACCACACATGCGGAGAGCATCCGTTCACCTACTCTGCGTCTCAAAAAGACACAGTGGTTGGAACCAAAAATCTCACATTTGGACTCATCAGACCAAAGGACAGATTTCCACCGGTCTAATGTCCATTGCTCGTGTTTCTTGGCCCAAGCAAGTCTCTTCTTATTATTGGTGTCCTTTAGTAGTGGCTTCTTTGCAGCAATTCTACCATGAAGGCCTGATTCACGCAGTCCCCTCTGAACAGTTGATGTTGAGATGTGTCTGTTACTTGAACTCTGTGATGCATTTATTTGAGCTGCAATTTCTGCAATGTCTGAAAATAGTAAAAATAAAGAAAAACCCTGGAATGAGTAGGTGTGTCCTAACTTTTGACTGTTACTGTAAATTGGCTTGACAATCTATGGCAAATCTTGAAAATGGCTGTCTAGCAATGATCAACAACCAACTTGCCAGAGCTTGAATCATTTTTAAAAGAATAATGTGCAAATATTGTACAATCCAGGTGTGTAAAGCTCTTAAGAGACTTAACTGGAAGGACTCACATCTGTAATCGCTGCCAAAGGTGATTCTAACATGTATTAACTCAGGGGTGTGAATACTTTAGTATATTAGATATTTCTCTATTTAATTTAATACATTTGCAAAAATGTCTAAAAACATGTTTTCACTTTGATAAGAAAAAATAAATATGTTATCAATTTTGAATTCAGGCTGTAACAACAAGATGCAGAATCATTTGAGGGGTATGACTACTTTCAGAAGTCATTGTATATTTATACAAAAAGTCACCTTGTCTGAAAGAGATTTACATGGTTATCAAATGGTTATCACTCCAGGGCAAGCCTACACAAAACAAAGCCCTTATTTTAAGTGTTTCTAAAATCCCATATCAGAAAAATGTAAAAAGATTGAAACCATTTCGCTGTTTGACCGCTAGGGTATTATGCCACGTCAACTGTGGTGGTCTATTACTTAAATACTGGAAGTCAAACCATACTCCAACGTTAAAGTTGCGCTATGCAGAATCATATTCATTTTCTGGTTTCTAAAATTCAAATAATTTGCCTAATTTCAGTTTATATGTGACAAAATCAGCTAGTATAGTGTAGAGAATCATTGTACCATCTAAACTGCTATGAAATATATTTTCCATAACCAAAAATATAATATTTTCAGCTGTTTGTAGCGGATGTATAAAACCGAAAGTAAAAGACGCAAAAACAAAACTTAAGCACGCCAAGCATAGAAATACTGCACATAGAACAGATGTACCCCTTCTTAGACTTGCTTTCAATGATCTATAACTCACATTTCTATGTGAATATGGTCAGGTCTCCCAAAAAGTTATATTGCCACTAAGAGAATGGAAGAATCAAACGCTTAATTCTTTAAAATCTGTCTACATACAGAAACAACATAACACAAATTGAAGTCATATGGGGCAGTCTTACAAGCATGAGAAACAACATTGGATGTGGATACGATGGGAACATATGGGTCTGAGCAAGAGTGATGTCATTAATGTTTGTGGAAATGTGAAGTTGCCTATTATTTTTGTCTATGTATGTTTTTGTTTATTGTAAAACAATTAAATGTTAAAGTTAAATATTACAAAAAAAATGAAATATAGATGTGTCTTGGCCCCGAAAACCCTCAAAACTTCTACAGATGCACTATCGAGAGCATCCTGTTGGGCTGTATTACCGCATAACAATTGCAGGGCTCTCCAGAGGGTAGTGCGGTCAACCCAATGCATCATCAGGGGCACACTGCCTGTCCTCCAAGACATCTACAGCACCTGGTATCACAAGAAGGCCAAGAAGATAGTCAAGGACCATAGCCACCCGAGTCACAGCCTGTTCATCCTGCTACCATCTAAAAAGGTGAGTTCAGAACAGGTGCATCAAAGCTGGGAACGAGACACTGTAAACAGCTTCCATCTCCAGGCCATCAGACCGTTAAACACTCACCAATAGCCAGCCTCCGCCCAGTACCCTGACCTGAACCTTAGACACTGTCACTCTCCGGCTATCACCTGGTACTCTACCCTGCACTTTTCTACGACTGTACATTACATTTTAGTTACACTGCTTATACTCACCACATATTTATGGATATACTGGATTCTTCTGTCAGTCTAATATATCTACTGCTGTACATTCTTAGTATATCTTGTGTAAATTCTTTTGGTGTATATACACAGATTGCATTTGGATTATACTGTTATAGTGCTATTTGGGGCGTTAGCTCATTTAATTTGTTCCGACATTTCTTGATTTCTTCTTGTTTTTTTCCATTCTGATTATTTGTATACTTGATTAACATTTTACTGTATTGTTAGGAGCTAGTAATATAAGCATTTCACTGCACCCGCTATAACATCTGCTAAACTGTGTAATCCACCAACAAACGTTGATTTGATCTTTACAGAGGATGGATATAGTGGTTGTGCCTCAAGAAACCAATAGATGGCGTCATTACATTATTTTCAGTGAACTGTGCTATCAGCAGCTCAGTGAGCTGAATGTAACCAGGCATCAGATCTGATCCAGTAATCTTATCTTTTGAATTGGCCACCTTGTAGAAACCATGCACTTCACACCTTGACAGAGAGAAAAAAAGTTGAGTTAGAGAGATTGATAGAATCCTACATTACGTATTACCAAAAGTACTTTGCTGGTAATCTCTAGCCGAGCTGAAATAGTTACCAAGAGTAGTGTGAGGGGGAGAGTAACAGAAAGATGAAGTGAGGTTACTGTCACCCACAAAGCACAACACCGCACCTAAACAACACTTAAATTACCATCCACCTATCACGGTTCATCAACACTTTTACTTACTGTACTGTTCTACTGTTGAGTTACGGACAACAAATTATATTTTTTCCAATGCAGCCTTGCCAAGTGATATTCTTCCGACTGGGAAATGTGACAATGCATAATAGGAAAGAAATCATTACAGGAGTGGGGATGTCAAAAGTGCCTTTGTCATAACAAATCACATTTATTTGAGCAGAACTGAAAATCAGCCTTAAACAAAGCAAGATTCATTACAGGGGAATACAAGAGTCACTACACACACAACAACAGTCAAAGGATGCACAGAACAGTTTGAAATGTCTTTCACATTGTGATGATAAATCGGTCATAGAATAATTAATACATTCTTTGCGGAAGAGACAGCCAAGAGAGAGAGGAAAACATCATTAGTCAGCATAATAGATGTTCAAGACATTACATGGATATTAAAGATATTGCTTGTGAGAAACACACAGTGTACAAAACATTAAGGAGACCTTCCTAATATTGAGTCCCCCCCTTTTGCCCTCAGAACAGTTTCAATTAGTCGGGCATGGTATTGAAAGCATTCCACATGGATGCTGGCTCATGTTGACTCCAAAGCTTCCCACAGTTGTGTCAAGTTGGCTGGATGTCCTTTGGGCGGTGGACCATTCTTGATACACACGGGAAACTGCGTTGCAGTTCTTGACACAAACCGGTGCGCCTGGCACATACTACCACACACCATTCAAAAGGCACTTAAATATTTTGTCTTGGCCATTCACGCTCTGAATGGCACACAAACAATCCATGTCTCAATTGTCTCAAGGCTTAAAAATCCTTATTTAACCTGACTCTTCCCCTTCATCTACACTGATTGAACTGGATTTAGCAAGTGACATCAATAAGGGATCATAACTTTTACCTGGATTCATTTGGTCAGTATATGTCATGGAAAGAGCAGGTGTCCATAATGTTTAAACTAAGGGGTCTAGCCCAAACCATTATTCCTCCTTCACCAAAGTTTTACAGTTGGCACTATGCATTGGGGCAGGTAGCGTTCTCCTGGCATCCGCCAAACCAAGATTTGTCCATCGGACTGACAGATGGTGAAGCATGATTCATCACTCCAGAGAATGCGTTTCCACTGCTCCAGAGTCCAATGGCGGCAAGCTTTACACCACTCCAGCCGACGCTTGGCATTGTGCATGGTGATCTTAGGCTTGTTTGCAGATACTAGGCCATAGAAACCCATTTGAAGAAGCTCCCGACGAACAGTTATTGTGCTGACGTTGCTTCCAGAGGCAGTTTGGAACTCGGGTAGTGAGTGTTGCAACTGAGGACAGACGATTTTTACGAGCTACATGCTTCAGCAATCGAGTCTTCCGTTCTGTGAGCTTGTGTGGCCTACCACTTTGCGGCTGAGCCGTTGTTGCTCCTAGATCTTTCCACTTCACAATAACAGCACTTACAGTTGACCGGGGCAGATCTAGGAGACAAACTGACTTGTTGGAAAGGTGGCATCCTATGATGGTGCCACGTTGAAAGTCACTGAGCTCTTCCGTAAGTGTTAGGTGTGTATAAGGGAGGCGAAGTCAGGTGCAGGAGAGCAGAGTGAAATAAATAGGTGCACTTTAATTCCGTTCCACAAATGACATAATGAAAAATCAACGTGCCAAAATAACACGGAAACAATAATAAAGTATAGCTCCAGACAAAACGCCATCAAACAATAAACAATTGCACACAAAGACAAGTAGGGGAACAGAGGACTAAATACATTCAGTATGATTAGGGAATGAAAACCAGGTGTGTATGGAACAAGACAAAACAAATGGAAAGATGAAAAATGGAGCGGCGGTGGCTAGAAAGCCGGTGACGTCAATCGCCGAACGCCGCCCGAACAAGGAGAGGAGCCGACTTCAGCGGAAGTCGTGACAGTACCCCCCCTTGACACGCGGCTCCAGCGGCGTCCCGACACCGGCCTCGCGGACGACCCGGAGGGCGAGGTGCAGGGCGATTCGGCCGGCGACAGTGATACTCCCGCAGCAGTTCGGGGTCCAAAACATCCGCAACCGGAATCCAGCACCTCTCCTCTAGACGTACCCCTCCCACTCCACGAGGTACTGTAGGCCTCCTACCCGACGCCTCGAATCCAGGATGAAACGAATGGAGTACGCCGGGGCCCCCTCGATGTCCAGAAGGGGCGGAGGAACCTCCCGCACCTCAGATTCCTGGAGTGGACCAGCCACCACCGGCCTGAGGAGAGACACATGGAACGAGAGGTTAATACGGTAATCAGAGGGAAGCTGTAATCTGTAACACACCTCGTTCACCCTCCTCAGGACTTTGAATGGCCCCACAAACCGCGGACCCAGCTTCCGGCAGGGCAGGCGGAGGGGCAGTTTTCGGGTCGAGAGCCAGACATGATCCCCCGGTGCAAACACCGTGGCCTCACAGCGGTGACGGTAAACGCTGGTCTTTTGGCGTAGCGCGGCTCTCTGGAGGTGAACATGGGCGGCCTCCCATGTCTCCTCCACGTTCCTGAACCAGTCGTCCACCGCAGGAGCATCGGTCTGACCCTGATGCCAAGGTGCCAGAACCGGCTGGACCCCAATACGCACTGAAAGGGGGAAAGGCCAGTGGAGGAGTGGCGAAGCAAGTTCTGCGCCATCTCGGCCCAGGGCACGAACGCCGCCCACTCTCCCGGCCGGTCCCGGCAATAGGGCCGCAGAAACCTGCACACATCCTGGTTGACTATCTACCTGCCCGTTACTCTCGGGGTGAAAACCCGAGGTGAGACTGATCGAGACCCCCAGATGCTCCATAAACGCCTTCCAGACTCTCTACCTGAACTTGGGACTCCGATCAGACACTATATCCTCAGGCACCCCGTAGTGCGGGAAGACGTGAGTAAACAGGGCTTCCGCAGCTTGTAGGGCCGTAGGAAGACCGGGCAGAGGGAGGAGACGACAGGACTTAGAAAAACGATCCACAATGACCAGGATTGTAGTGTTTCCCTGTTAAAGAGGAAGATCTGTTAGGAAATCCACTGACAGATGTGACCAAGGTCGTTGTGGAACGGGTAAGGGATGTAGCTTACCTCTGGGCAGGTGTCTCGGAGCCTTACACTGGGCACACACCGAGCAGCAGGAAACATAAACCCTCACATCCTTTGCCAAGGTGGGCCACCAGTACTTCCCAGTTAGACAGCGCACCGTCCGACCGATCCCCGGATGACCAGAGGAGGGAGACGTGTGCGCCCAATAGATCAACTGGTCACGGACAGCAGACGGAACGTACATACGCCCAACGGGACACTGGAGGGGAGCGGGCTCTGTACGCAACGCCTGCTCAATGTCCGCATCCAGCTCCCACATGACCGGCGCTACCAGGCAGGAGTCTGATCCATGGGCCGCTCCTCTGTGTCATACAGACGGGACAGTGCGTCTGCCTTCTTATTCTGGGAACCTGGTCTGTAGGATAGGGTAAACACAAAACGGGTAAAGAACATGGCCCACCTTGCCTGACGAGGATTCAGTCTCCTCGCTGCCCGG
The DNA here is from genome assembly GCF_016432855.1 of Salvelinus namaycush. Taxonomy (NCBI): domain Eukaryota; kingdom Metazoa; phylum Chordata; class Actinopteri; order Salmoniformes; family Salmonidae; genus Salvelinus; species Salvelinus namaycush. The sequence goes on from NC_052327.1 coordinate 35,976,755, forward strand.
ATGTACTCCAGGTTGCGGTGATCATTCCAGATGAGGAAAGGGTGTTTAGCCCCCTCAAGCCAATGTCTCCACGCCTTCAACGCTTTAACCACAGCCAACAACTCCCGGTCCCTCACATCATAGTTACGCTCCGCCGGGCTGAGCTTCTTCAAGAAGAAAGCACAGGGGCGGAGTTTCGGTGGCGTGCCCGAGTGCTGTGAGAGCACAGCTCCTATCCCAGCCTCGGACGCTTCCACCTCCACTATGAATGCCAAAGAGGGATCCGGATGGGCCAGCACGGGAGCCGAAGTAAACAGAGCTCTTAGCTGCCGAAAAGCCCTGTCCGCCTCAGCCGACCACTGCAACCTTACAGGACCCCCCTTCAGCAGTGAGGTAATGGGAGCAGCAACCTGGCCAAAACCCCAGATAAAAATCCGGTAGTAATTGGCAAACCCTAAAAATTGCTGCACCTCCTTTACCATGGTGGGAGTCGGCCAATTACGCACGGCTGCAATGCGGTCACTCTCCATCTCCACCCCTGATGTGGAAATGCGATACCCTAGGAAGGAGACGGCCTGCTGAAAGAACAGGCATTTCTCAGCCTTGACGTACAGGTCATGCTCCAACAGTCGTCCAAGTACCCTGCGCACCAAGGACACATGCTTGGAGCGTGTAGCGGAGTATATCAGAATGTCATCAATATACACCACTACACCCTGCCCGTGCAGGTCCCTGGAAATCTCGTCTACAAAGGACTGGAAAACTGATGGAGCATTCATCAACCCGTACGGCATGACGAGGTACTCATAATGCCCTGTGGTGGTACTAAACGCTGTCTTCCACTCGTCTCCCTCCCGGATACGCACCAGGTTATACGCACTCCTGAGATCCAGTTTCGTGAAGAAGCGCGCCCCATGCATTGACTCAATCGCCATGGCGATAAGAGGTAGCGGGTAACTGTACCTCACCGTGATTTGATTGAGACCTCTATAGTTAATGCACGGGCGTAAACCTCCATCCTTCTTCTTCACAAAAAAGAAACTCGAGGAGGTGGGTGAAGTAGAGGGCCGAATGTACCCCTGACGCAGGGATTCAGAGACATATGTATCCATAGCCACTGTTTCCGCTTGCGACAGGAGATACACGTGACTCCTGGGAAGCGCAGCGTCTGCCAGGAGATTTATCGCACAATCCCCCCGTCGATGAGGTGGTAATTGAGTCGTCTGCTTTTTACAGAAGGCGAGAGCCAAATCGGCATATTCTGGGGGGATGCGCACGATGGAGACCTGGTCTGGACTTTCCACCGTGGTAGTGTTACACCCCTGAACAAGGGGGGAAAGAATCACGAGAGTGATAGGTTAATGTTTACTCATTGAGAACTTTTAGTGCAATCATTTTACATAAGTAACACATTTTACAGAATAACAGATCTACAGGAAATAGATAGTTTTGTAGGGTACAAGGCTTATTCAAGTCACAACAGTATACACTGTACATCACTGAAACAAATACTATTTTCAATATATAATATAATAATAATATAAGCTTTAACTCAGTAAACGATAACTCAATTTATCAACAGGCAATAAAGTGTTTGAAAAACCATTACACAAATAACACCGCAAAATATATTATTAACAACGCACCTGTTCATTCACAATCGACATAAAATGGCAGCTACGTAGCAGTACCTAGCTAGCTGCAACCGAGCACGGCTCATTACTCTCTGCAAACTTAACTAACTTCCTCAATATGTTACTACGACACACCTTAAACACTCTTGACATGTTAGCAAGTTATTACATTTAAATTACTCTTTTTAATCATCAATAACGTACCTGAACAAGGGGGGAAAGAATCACGAGAGTGATAGGTTAATGTTTACCCATTGAGAACTTTTAGTGCAATGAGAAAAAGACCGCAAATTCTCCGTGAACTTAAGTGGAGACCAGAGCAATTGATCTCAGGCTCATAGATTAAGAGCATTTAGTAGATCACAGATTAACACTTTTACCCACGACAACATAAAGTAATCAACATAACGTTTACACATTCCTCTCACAATTCGTACCCTTTGTATGCTTGACGGATTTTAACACAACATTTATATAATTATCAATCTATCAACTAATACTGAATGCATGATCTTCTTAACCTTAGATGTTTTAAGATCCTCACATACTATGAACTTACTAATACTTTTTAATGTATAACAGGCTATTAGTATTTCCTTTAACCTGTCACACTCTCCCCGACAAAATAAATGTTGTCCCAAGATTACCAACATTGTCTTCTTCAACAGTCTGTATGCACTGGACCTAAAAAATCCTCTTCTGTAAGGTAGTACTTGAGCAGAGGTCAAGGGTCACAGTTCAAATATAACTAACAAGTTATTCACAGTCCATATCTGTTGACCAGCTGTATAATATAAACAGTCCTTTCTCATACTATTGATCAACAGTCCATCAATTCTAATGATCTAAATGCATAGTCTGCAAATTGTCTCTTGTGACAGTCTGTGAAATCAGTCAGTAGTCCATGGTCAAACATGTCAACTCTGTTGCTGAAGCCCATACATGTAAGGTGGCTGAAAGTAACATTGCTGTAGTGATGGCAGCCATGGAACCAGTCCTGGTGCAGAGTAGACAGGAAACAACTGTGGCTGTATACTGTAGCAGGAAGGGATACCAAGCGGATCATAGGTGATACGTCTTGGAGGGTGTCTCTCTCTTTGTGGCAGCTGGTAGGCTGGTTCCTCAGGTTCAGCAGCATCAGTTAATGAAGGAAAGGCACTTGGTGGACGATCATCAGGCAAATTTTCAGCAGGCAAGTTCATCTCCTCAGCAGGCAGGTCTTGAACTGTTGTTGTCTCCTCCAGCCGCTTTTCAACAAGAGGCTGTGCTGGTAGCGTATCAGGGACTGTCACCGCAACTGTCTGTTTCACTGGTGGGGGCCTGTGTTCCCACTCTCTCGCTGGTTCAGCATTCCTCTCCTCAGGTACTGTAGGAGATGTGGGAACCTGTAGCGGCTCATGATGAAGGTCATATTCATCCCCGCTGTCTTCATCAGAATCTAGAGGATGTGATGCAGGCTGATGTCTCCTTTTTTTCTGACTTTTGTCATCTTTGGTCATTTCTGGTTGTCTCTCAAAAGGTAAGTGGTCACAGGACATGAGCAGGTTTCTGTGCAGGACCCTGGAGCGTCCCCTACCCTTTTCTGGTCTCAATTCATAAATCGGCAGGTCTGAACCCATTTGTCTCACTACTGTGTGAATTGTATCTTCCCAATAGTTACGGAGTTTGCCTGGTCCTCCTCTTGGTGTCAGGTTTTTAATCAGAACTCGCTCGCCAGGCTGTAGCACTGAACTCCTAACTTTAGTGTCATAGTACTTCTTACTTCTTTCAGCAGCTTTCTGAGCATTTTCATTTGCAATGGCGTATGCTTCTTCCATCCCTCGTTTCCAGTTCTCCACGTAGTCTCGATGGTTACTGGAACCTGCCTCTGTGCACAATCCAAAGAGCATATCAACTGGAAGCCTGGGTGATCTCCCAAACAGAAGATAAAATGGTGAATAGCCAGTCACTTCGCAACGGGTGCAGTTATAGGCATAAACCAGTTTGTTCAGAGACTCCTTCCAATTTGACTTTTGTGTCTCAGTTAGTGTCTTTAACATTTGCAACAATGTTCTGTTCATGCGTTCCACTTGACCGTTCCCCATCGGGTGGTAGGGTGTTGTTCTGGACCCCGCCATGCCACTGAGTTTCTTTAACTGATGGAACAACTGATTTTCAAATTCTCCCCCTTGGTCATGGTGGATGCGGGACGGGAACCCAAACTTCAGGGCAAAGTCATTGAAGATGAGATTTGCAGCAGTTTTACCTGACTTTGATGTGGTGGCGTAGGCTTGAGTGAAACGTGTAAAATGATCAACAATCACGAGGATGTACTCATATCCCCCTTTGCATCTGTCGAGATGAAGGAAGTCTATACATACCAGTTCAAATGGCTGTGTTGTCACAATGTTTGTCAGAGGAGCTCTTGTTTCATGGGCTGGCTTTTTCTGCTTGACACAGCTACAAGTTTTAGTCACATAGTGCTCGATGTCAGATTGCATATATGGCCAGAAGAAGCGGTCACGTACTAGTGATACAGTGCGGTCTGTACCTTGGTGTCCCATGTTATTGTGCAACTCTTCCATCACTTTACCTTTGTACTGCTCTGGTAGAACTAACTGCTTGCGGGCTGTAGTGATTCTGTACAGAATGCCATCACTGTCTATTGTCAATTTGTCCCATTCTCTGAATAGGCATTTTGTCTTTGGACTGAATTCCTTTTGCTCTTTAACTGGCGGTTTGAAACCAGACAGTTTGAAATTGAGCACAGGACGGATGACCGGATCAGATTCTTGTGCTTCTCTTATCCCATCTTTTGGGATCGAGCTGGTTGTTGCAGTGGTTGTGTCACCTTCAGCTGACACTGACATAGCTGCAGCTGAAAGTGACCAAGGTACAACAGCCTCTTTCTGTACCTCAACTGCTTGTATCGTGGCGGCAATGGTGTCTGGTGGAAGCTCCTCAGAACATTCTCTCATCAGTGACTCTACATCCAGTGGCATCCTTGACAACGCATCTGCATCACCGTTCTCTCTGCCTGGCCTGTACTTTATTGTAAAGTGGAAATCAGCCAATTCTGAAACCCACCTGGAAGTGGTTGCGTTCAGTTTCGCAGTAGACAGAATGTAGCTGAGCGGGTTGTTATCGCTGTATACAGTGAAGGACGGTGCATAGTACAAATAATCATGGAACTTATCAGTGATTGCCCATTTTAGAGCTAGAAATTCTAGCTTGCCTGAGTGGTAGTGATAGTTCTTCTCAGCTGCTGTTAAGGTTCGAGAGCCATAAGCAATGACCCTAAGCTTCCCATCTTGCTTCTGATAGAGAACTGCTCCCAAGCCTTGGTGTGACGCATCAGTGTGTACAACAAATGGCTGAGTGAAATCAGGGAAACCTAAGACTGGTGGGTGAAGCAAACACTCAATCAGCTGTTCAAGTGCCTGTTGATGCTGGTCAGTCCACAGGATTGGCTTGTTTGAAGGCACCACATGACTTAGTTTCTTTGTTTTTGTTTTCCGTGGGTGGTCAGGTAATTTCTCTGAATCTGCTTTCAGGAGGTCATACAGGCAGCTGGCCCTCCTAGAAAAGTCTTTGATGTACTGTCTGTAGTAAGTGAGTAAACCAAGCATTTGTCTGAGCTGGCCCACAGTCCCTGGTCTGATTTCTTTCAATGCTCTTACTGCTTCAAAATCGGCTGGGTCAACTCGGCTGCCCTCTGCAGACACTACTCTGCCCAAATAACGGACCTGGGGTTTAAAGAGATCACACTTACTTGGTTTGAGTTTAATGCCATACTCTCTGAGACGCCTCAAAACTTTTCGCACATCATTCACATGGCTGTCGAAAGTTTTACTGAAAACAAGCGTGTCGTCCAGATAAGGAATGCAGATGTCATCCCGGAGCCCTTCCAAACACTCCTCCATACACCGCTGAAAAGCTGCAGGAGCGTTCATGAGGCCGAATGGCATCCGTATCCACTCATAGAGTCCCCACGGGGTCACAAATGCTGTCAGTGGTCTGCTTTCTTCAGAGATGAACCCCTGGTGATAAGCTTTTCCCTGATCTAAGAGGGAGAACCAGGAATTACCACCTAAACTGTCCATGATGTCTTGGACCCGAGGGATGGGCTGGCGGTCGGGATGTGTCTTTCTGTTCAGGTCTCTGTAATCTATACACAACCGAAGGGTCCCATCCTTCTTACGAACGCACACGACAGGTGAAGAATATGAAGAGTTTGACTTCCTAACCCAGCCCTGGGCTATGAGGTCATAAAGGTAACCCTTCATCTCCTGATACAGTGGCCTGGGCACTGACATGTATGTGCGCTTGACTGGTTGAGTCCTTTAGAGAAATAGTCATTTTCAATCGTTCAATGCAGCCAATGTCATTGTCTGATCTGGAGAAGGAGTGACACTCTTCTCTAAGCATTTGCCTAACAACCTCTCTCTGCTCTTCGGTTAGGTGAGTTAAACCTACTGGTGGATCCCACTGTTCAGTAGCAGTACATGGGGTTTGAACGCTCGTGTGATTCACTGTGGCTGGGGTGACAGTTTTTTCAAAGACTTGGGCAGGTAACACAGTCATAATGGTTTGTACTGTACCGATTATTGTGCGTCCTAGCAGGGCAATGTCGTGGTCAGTGGGGTTAGAGACATCAAGCCTGATAACTGGAAAAACACCTTTCCTGACTCTGACTAGTGTGTCAAAGAACTCAAGGTCGTCTGGCCACTGCGGGTTCAGGTCTGGCTGGAAAAGCATTGTCATGTCCTCTTTGAAAGGCTGGGAAGCTACGCGGCACTCAATCTGAATGCTACTGTGTTTTGGGATAGCAACCTTCTCTTTCTTGGTTTTCACTGCGTATTCATCTGTCTGTTCTGCGCTAACAGCCTGTATAAAAGCACTCACCTTGTTTCTTTTGAGGCTTGGGAAAGCTGTTTTTATTGTACTGTATCGTTTAGTCTTTTCAGTCATTGTCAGGATGTGCTCGATAACATTGAAACCTATGATGGGATGAGATAGGTGACAGCCTTTCATTACCAGCACTGGGATGATCAGTTCCTTTGTTTCGTCAGTTTCAGAGGCTAGCCGAAAAGTTGTTTCAATCCATCCCAGGTACGGCATTTCAGTCCCATTTGCTGCAGTCAACCTTAGATCAGCAGGTGAGTCCAGGATTTCTGAAACATCTCTCAGCCTTGCGTTTGGGAGAGATTCCTCTTTCCATCGTTCATCAATGACCGATACCTGAGAGCCTGTGTCCCATAGAGCTTGGAGGTGGTGGCGATTCAGGTGACACTCAATAAGGCACTGTCTGCCGACTAGCGAGGTGACCTTACGGGGGTGGCAACCTTGAGCTAGGGATGGTAAGGAGTGGGCATTTTCCTCTGTGCAGGAAAACCTTTCACTGGTAGAGTTAATTTTCAGGTGAGTGCATTTTTCCTTATGTTTAATCCAATGTTGATTTTGACATACTTTGGAACAGTACAGTGTCTCTTTACATGATGAACATTGTTTCAGGTTCTCAAATGAATCTTCTCTGGCACAATTTGCACATTTCTGGGACTTTTTGGTAGCTACGGTTAACACTCGTCCCTCAGCGGTAACCTTTGCCCGTTTAAAGGGGCCTCCCTTGAAGGTCTGACTCCCCGGATTTTACATCCAGCTTGAAAATGTTCTCCACTCCCACATCGGAAGCAGTGTGTGCAGCGTGCATCTGTTCTGGCCTGCTGGCAGACAAAACACCTCCTTGGAGCTTGAGCAGAGCGGTTGGCATACCGGTTAGGTGCATATTGATGCTGCACAGGGTCAGGTGCTTGGGACTGACTGTAGTTGCTGTAATACTGCTGCTGGGACACAGGTGGCTGGGGGTCCCTATCTGGCCTCCTAACTGGAGGTGGGGCATAGGCACAAGGCGGTGACCGAAACATAGGCTGCTGTAATGTCTCCTTAATCTGAGCAATCTCTGCACTGAGACCTTTTAGAGAAGCTACACCTGTCTTAAGTTCAGCTAACTCTGTTAACAGTTCTGCGGGTATCTTAACTTCGGCTTCCTTCACAGGACACTTTGTGGATGGCGTATCTTCTAACTGGACTACACTTACAGTTGTAGCAGGCTGTGGGGCATGAAACCGCTTTTTGTTTCGTCTTTCTATCTCATTAGCACAAGCAATGTTAAGCTTCTCTAGCAAAACCTCATCTGATGTTTCGCTATCTAGCAGGAGAGGCTGCATGTCTATCCTGATACTGTCACTCTGGAGACCTGTAAGGACTGTGTGTAAACACATGCGCTGGACTAGAGCAGGGTCATACTTAAGCTCTGATTCTGACTCCTCGGATGCAAACAGTACTTTCTGCCTCAAATCTAAGACGCGCATCAGGAAGCTTTGAGGGGTCTCTTTGCTATGCTGTGCTTCTGAAGCTAGCTGTTTGTAAAGCTCTGTTGCACTCTTCTCTTGGAAGTGGGAATGCAGGATACATCGAAGTGTGGGAAGAGTTAGCTGGGGTTTACCTTCCAAGTAACTGCGTAGCTGTGAGCCTGGAGAAATAGCCCTGACTACTGCGTCTACTATTTCTACCTCAGGATAGCCTCTGTTAAGTCCACTCTCGATCTGATGGGCAAGGCTGGAAAAAATCAGTTTATCTTTCTGGCCCGGTTCACCTATCTGACCAGAAATTTTAAACTCTTTGCGCCAATATGAGCTGGGCTGTGCATTGGGTGAGAGCGGCACGCTCCCCTGAAGATTGGCATGGGGTTGGGGCTGACGCAGGGAATCACTGGCTTTGGCTGCAGTAATCTGCTCAGTTCCCACCCTTTGTTGTGGGGTTACAGTTCTCAGTTCCTCTATTCTGTGATGTGTTCCGGCTGTTTCAATATCATGGTCAGTTTGCCCTGTTTTGTTATCTATGCCACTTATCATCTCTGTCATTGTCTCTTTAAGTAGCAACAATTCCGACATGCCGCCATCTTCTAACTCCGCAACTTCCTCTCTTTCAAGGAACATCATAATGTGAGTCATCAATGATATGCGGGATTTGTCTTGAACATCTCTTCTCTGTTCGCCTGATATGTCAAGGAAATCACATATCTCTAGTAACTTGTCTTTAGTCAGGGTGCGCAATTCTCCTACTACCTCTTCCTGTAGTTCTTCCAAGGCGGTTGTCATGTTGACAGAACAGGAGGAACTTTTACTGTGCAGGAGTTGACTCTGAATTAGATGGTCCTTACTGTCTCTGATGGTCGATCAATGGCCTCAGTTGACACGTACTTAACCACCAACTTCCAGCTCTCCTCGAACAGCAACACTTTCCTCACTGCAGCCTGCCTGAGTTGTTATGTGGGGATTTAGCTGGCTCGGAATTCAGCAACCAGGATGTGGAAACTGGACATCTGAGCAGCTATCTCAGCGGAGCCTCCAAAAATGTTACACCCCTGAACAAGGGGGGAAAGAATCACGAGAGTGATAGGTTAATGTTTACTCATTGAGAACTTTTAGTGCAATCATTTTACATAAGTAACACATTTTACAGAATAACAGATCTACAGGAAATAGATAGTTTTGTAGGGTACAAGGCTTATTCAAGTCACAACAGTATACACTGTACATCACTGAAACAAATACTATTTTCAATATATAATATAATAATAATATAAGCTTTAACTCAGTAAACCATAACTCAATTTATCAACAGGCAATAAAGTGTTTGAAAAACCATTACACAAATAACACCGCAAAATATATTATTAACAACGCACCTGTTCATTCACAATCGACATAAAATGGCAGCTACGTAGCAGTACCTAGCTAGCTGCAACCGAGCACGGCTCATTACTCTCTGCAAACTTAACTAACTTCCTCAATATGTTACTACGACACACCTTAAACACTCTTGACATGTTAGCAAGTTATTACATTTAAATTACTCTTTTTAATCATCAATAACGTACCTGAACAAGGGGCGAAAGAATCACGAGAGTGATAGGTTAATGTTTACTCATTGAGAACTTTTAGTGCAATGAGAAAAAGACCGCAAATTCTCCGTGAACTTAAGTGGAGACCAGAGCAATTGATCTCAGGCTCATAGATTAAGAGCATTTAGTAGATCACAGATTAACACTTTTACCCACGACAACATAAAGTAATCAACATAACGTTTACACATTCCTCTCACAATTCGTACCCTTTGTATGCTTGACGGATTTTAACACAACATTTATATAATTATCAATCTATCAACTAATACTGAATGCATGATCTTCTTAACCTTAGATGTTTTAAGATCCTCACATACTATGAACTTACTAATACTTTTTAATGTATAACAGGCTATTAGTATTTCCTTTAACCTGTCACAGTAGCACCAACGGCAACCCCTACACACCATCCCGAGCACTCTCGCAACCACCCCGTGAGAGCCCTTTGTTGCCAGAAAATGTTAGGGTTATGATGAGCCAACCAGGGAAGGCCTAGTACCACAGGAAACGCAGGAGAGTCAATGAGGAAGAGGCTGATTCTCTCCTCGTGATCCCCCTGCGTCACCATGGCCAAGGAGATGGTGGCCTCTCTGATTAGCCCGGACCCTAATGGTCGACTATCCAGAGCGTGTACCGGGAAAGGTCTAACAACAGAAGAAATGGGGATCCCTAAACTAATGGCTAACGCTCTGTCGATAAAATTCCCAGCTGCGCCTGAATCGACGAGCGCCTTATGCTGGGAATGTGGGGAAAACTCAGGGAAACAAACAGGTATAAACAGTTGGTCAACAGATGACTCTGGATGAGTGTGGTGCAAACTCACCTGGGGTGACGCCAGAGTGCCCTGCCTGCCGTTTACACTCCCAGAGGGACCAACACGGCACCGACCGGCATTGTGCCCTCTGCGGCCACAGATGGTACATGTGATGGCCCCTCCTCCAGCCCCCCTACGCGCAGCCCCTCCCAACTCCATGGGCACCGGAGCGGGGGTGCTGGAAGATGGCACTGACAGAGCCCCCTCTGGACGTCCGCGGGTGACCAGCAGGTTATCCAACCGGATGGACAAATCCACCAGTTGGTCAAAGGAGATGGTGGCATCCCTGCAAGCCAGCTCACGTTGGACGTCCTCTCGCAGGCTGCACCGATAGTGGTCGATGAGGGCCCTGTCGTTCCAGCCTGCTCCGGCAGCCAAGGTCCGGAATTCCAGTGCGAGTTCCTGGGCGCACCTCGTCCCCTGCCTTAAATGGAAGAGCCTTTCTCCTCGAAGTGGTCTCCTTCTCTCCACACGGCGTTTGCCCACTCCAGCACTCTTCCTGTGAGGCAGGAGACGAGGGCAGCCACTCTCTCCCTTCCCGAGGGAGCTGGGTACACAGAGGCCAGGTAGAGGTCCAGTTGTAACAGGAATCCCTGGCACTGTGCTGCCGTCCCATCATATTCCCTGGGAAGGGAGAGACGTATCCCACTGGACGAATCCACTAATTTGAAGGGTTGTCCACATACTTTTGTATATATAGTGCATTTCTCAGTCATAGTTATACAATATTCTATGGGTTATCACTCGATAGCACTACAGACAGATACAAGAAAACACATCTAAATAAATGCAGGGCTGTTCCATTGCTCCACATAACAATGCCAGCCTGGCCTACTCTTTTATAGAGCACACCCAGCTAGCACAAAATGTTCTAAGATGTTTCTTAGAGTTTGGGGAGAACGTGGTTGTCCTATGGTTATTTTGCATACAACCTTCCCACAACTTTCTGGGAATGGCGCAGGTTAGTTGCTTGGTTTAGGACCATTCTCAGCACATATGAAACTTACACTGAGTTTACAAAGCATGCTAAATTTGTTTAAAATTGCCAATTTGGGGAGCTGAGTGCTGGAGGCAAGATGGCAGCCGAAGTTTCAAAGAGGTGGACAAAAATGTATCTGACAAGATTAAGGATAAATTACCTGCTGTGGCAGGTGTGGTGAAGTTGGCAGAGGTTGAGCCTTATCCCAATGATGATAACGTCTATTCTGTCTCAGTTGGAGTGAGATTTTGCAGAGAACAGATCCTTGCCTTCTGGTGGATCCATATGTGGTGTCGGGTTGGGTGGAGAAGAGGTTGGGGACTGTTGAAACGTTGAAAGTAACTCAAAGTGGACTCTTCCGTCCAGAGGGAATAGGCGCTCCGAACCACGCGCCTAGGGACAAGAACTGTGTTCTGCTTTGCTCTTTGGAGCAGGGCACCATTGAAAGGAATGATAACTTGGGTGGTATTAAGTAGGGATGCACGATATAAATCGGTGAAGATATCAGAATCGGACGATATTAGCTAAAAATGCCAACATCGACATCGGCCTGATGTCTAGTTAAACGCTGATGTGCAAAACTGATGTCAAAGCTGACGTGCATACCTATATAACGAAGGTACGTGACGTAATGACGCCATGTAAAATGTTGCGCTACACGTGCAACACAGCATTCCTAACCTAGCCCACAATGTCTGCTGTGTGGATCGAGCAGTCAACAAGTCGAGCAGTCAATTGAGAGAGTAAGACAATTTCAGCGAGACAACTCAAAGGCGAAATCCATTAACGCCAAGATAAAGGAATTCATTGCCCTTGACAATCAACCATTCTCTGTCATGGGTGATGTTGGCTTTTGCCGACTGGTCGAGCACCAGTACACACTACCAAGTGCACTATTTTTCAGAGGTTGCCCTACCGGAGTTACACAGTACTAGCGTCACTGCTATTAGATTCACGACTGACATTTGGACCAGCGATATCAGCTCCATGAACATGCTGAGTCTGACAGCACAGTGGGTCGTTGAGGATTTCGTACTGAGGAAAGTCGTATTTCATGCTCATGAATGTGCTGGTTGTCATACTGCTGCTGCCATTTCAACATGTTTGAAACTTGGAAAAATGAACACACTAGCTAGCTCCATTCGAACAACTGACTCGAGAAATAAGCTCATCAACTGCGCCTGCAGCAGACGTGATAACCTCTGTCATGGCATTGAAACGCCTGCTCAACAAAACTGCCGACACAGGCTGTGAACAAGCGATTCGGTGGCATTCTCTCTTTACTGTGTCGCCACCAAGACCGCTACTTTGATGCAGACAAGAAACAGGGTTTACGTGAAATGTTACATACACAGCCAGACAAGATGGAAACGGACACAGTGACAGTGCACACCAAGGAAGGCCATGGACAGACGGAGCTGAAACTTCACTGCTTGACATGTATGATGAAATCCTGGTTGAGAATGAAACGACTGAACAAATGAACAACGAAACAGCACAGCAAGTAAGTCAACGAAATAGGTTTTGATTATGTCATATCGGTGCATCACTAGTATTAAGTGTTGAGGAGGAGCAACTGAAATTGAAGATTCCCGGTGTATGTGATGCCCACCGTTTGGTTCGACGCAGACCCGATGGAGAGCGTGGTGAAACAGAGAAGACACTGTCTGTCCTGCTGAGTTTTGATGCGGAGTCTTTACCCAACAAAGTCAAGCTAGGATGTGTCAGTTATCCCGTAAGAGCCCATTACAGTGTTTCAGGTGTCAAGCTTATGGTCATGTTCCAGCAGTGTGTAGGATGGAGATAACTAGATGTGAGAAATGTGCAGGAGGGCATGAGACAAAGGAATGTGTATTACAGGTGGGAAAAGTTGTGCGTTAGCTGTCAGTGTGCCCATGCTGCTGGAGATCAGAGGTGTCCAGTGAGAAAAAGGCAGGTTGAGGTTGCCATGGTCAGAGTTGTACAGAAGGTGTTGTGGCGGATGAATCAGAATTAGTTGGGTAACATAGATAATTAAGATGTTTTATTTGCATAATATGCTTATGTTAGATACTTGTCATTAGAATGTATCCTTTTGGACTATAGTGTTGGCAGTTGCACTTTTCCCTAAGCTGGGGCTCAGTCACTTGGGGCCCAAAGAGGGGAGAGGTCAGGCTTGTCTTTCACATGTCCCTGGTGCTATGCAGAATATCAGAAAGGGAAGAGGACAGAATGGAACATTGTCTTCATATGTGAATGTGTTTTTACCTATTCTTAAACCATGTGAAGGGATGGCGTGATTAATGGGGAACCAATTACTTGTCTCCACAATGTCTGTGCGCTTATCCTGGGATAGTGTATGACCTAGAGGCTCACTGCCCTCAGTGAGCTTGTCCAGGAGTGGGGTCAAGAGGGGGTTTACTTGAGATGGGAGTATCTAGAGTTGACAATTGAGTTATGCCTTGGATGAGGTAATGGTTCTGTGCTATGAAGTACCAGGAACGAGATTAGAACCTCGTCTGAGGGACCAAACTCAACAATAATTAATGGCGAATGTTATCTGGCTAAGGGATACTCCTTTCTCAAGAAAAAGTCTTTCTTTGTGAACAGTTCCTAAGATCTGTGATTCGTCATGTAAGTTGAGAGGGGTGTATCTTGGCTATAAAAGATCTTTGTACTTTTCTGTTGGTACTTTTCAATGGTTCATTAGAGATAGCGCATCATTGAAAGTCAAAAAGAGCTATGGCAAAGCTCATATTATTAAAGATGTAATTTAAGTATAACTCTGACTGGTGTGTAGTTTGTAACTCTCCTCATTCGGTAAAGCAGAAAAATGCCACCACATTTGGCAACAAAAATGGGATGTGAATCTTCACTCGGTGACCGCTCCTAAAGATCTGGGCAAATCGTGCACGAGGGATTTCTCAAACTTGGGATCTCAGGGAAACCACACTTCGGGAACGAAGCAGATGGACCCACCTTTGATCTTAGAGGCAGCGAGCTGAGTGGATACCACATCTCGAACTTAGTTTTTTTAAGAAAGAGGTGAGCAAACCACACTTGAAGTCGAGTTTTTAGAAAAGCCTCTGTTACGTAGGCTCTGAGTGTGTATTCCTTTGTGAGGGGGGTACCTTGGAGGCGTAAGCAGGGCCGAGTCAGTGGAGGATGATCTGAGAGTCAGTCGACTCAAAGACACCTATCACTGGTCGGTTGTGGGCCACTTAGAGCCGTCCTGACACTGAATTGATCACAGTGGGGATTGGTGCGGTCTGTGGGGGTGAGGGGCCAGGGTGACTGTGCCTTCTGTGTGAAACACGAAGCCCTATTGGAAGAAGGACCTCATTCTGAAAGTGTCTGTGTGACTGTCTAAGTGACCCTCAGAGGTGGTGAATTCCAATTATGTTAAATGTGCTAGCCATGTATGCCCTGGGTTACTCTGTGTGAGTATTTTGTTATGGGATCACTAGGTAATCTTTGTAGGGGCGTTCTATGTGAGCGCGGTAGGTTGACTCTGTGTGGGTAACCTTTTAATTATGTTCTGATGTTCTGTGTGGACATCTGACCAGTTCTGTGTGAACATCTGCCCAATCCTGTGTGGGTGATCCTTAAAGTTCTGTGTGAGTACCTAAGAATTTCTTACATTTTATATGGATTCTGTGAATATATGAAAATATGATAAATTGTATGTGTGTATAATCGATTACTAGTGATAACGATGAAAGTAATGCTGATAATATAATTAGATACAATTTAAACCACCCATTCATAGACGTACGTAGGTTTTGAGTTGGTATCTTTAATGGATAATTTGATAAAGATGAGGTTTTAAGCACTATTAAACTGTCTAAAAAGATCTGGGCAATTGTGCTCTAGAAACTGATTGGACTGTGTCCACTTTTGGTTAATTTACCGTAACGATGTAACTATAAATGCTTATTGGATTATCTCCGTCTGGGTACAACATTTGAAATAAAACTCCCCTTAAGGTCTGAAAACGTTTAATTTTTTCTTCCCAGTATGAGAGGAGTTGCGGGATTTATTGAATTAACCGTTTTCCATAAAGTTAGAGCGAATTAAGATGGAATCTCGACGTAATTTATAATGTCGTACAAAGCCTAGGGTATCCATCAAACTAATTATCATTGCGTGATTAATGTGATGTATTAAAGTAATTGAAATACGTTGCATGAGAAAACATAATCTACTTTTATTAAAAGGCGCAAGATCTGTTTCCTAGTCTATGAATGTCGATTTTACTCTGACTGCTGATCTATTCATTTGGCATGTGATAATCATTGCCGGAGTAACGCTTGGACCTTTAAATTAGGGCTATTTTCTGGGAATTGTCTCGGTAGTACGTGCCTGATTTTACGACTACAGACCATTGTAAAGTGGGTTTATTTACGGGGAGTCTTAGTCATTCAAATAGCATTGCTGGTGCAGTGGTAGAATTATTTCCTTCCAAGCGAGAGGCACGAGTTCGGTTCCCAGCCAATGCACTGACTAAAATCTGAGTTTCTGATTGTAATTCAACTATTGGTATGTTTTGCCTGGAAAGATACGGTCGCTAGTGTTTGTTTAAGATATAAACTAAACGTTTTCATAGCTTGTTTGGTTCAAATTGAAAGACGAATTCATTTAAACAGCATGATCAATACACAGATCATTACACACAGCACAGAAGTTTTGAAGGAGAGTGCAATTGGCATGCTGACTGAAGGAATATCCACCAGAGCTGTTGCCAGAGAATTTTATGTTAATTTCTCTACCATAAGCCGCCTCCAATGTCGTTTTAGAGAATTTGTCAGACCACGTGTATGGCGTTGCTTGGGCGAGCGGTTTGCTGATGTCAACGTTGTGAATAGAGTGTCCCATGGTGGAGGTGGGGTTATGGTATGGGCAGGCGTAAGCTACAGACAACGAACACAAATGTATTTTATCGATGGTAATTTGAATGCACAGAGATACCGTGACGAGATCCTGAGGCCCATTGTGGTGCCATTCATCCACCGCCATCGCTTCATGTTTTAGCATGATAATGCACGGCCCCATGTCACAAGGATCTGTTCACAATTCCTGGAAGCTGAAAATGTCCCAGTTCTTCCATGGCCTGCATACTCAACAGACATGTCACGAGGCAAATGGTAGTCACACCAGATACTGACTGGCAGTGGTGGAAAAAGTACCCAATTGTCATACTTGAGTAAAAGTAAAGATGCCTTCATAGAAAGTTACTCAAGTAAAAGTGAGCCACGCAGTAAAATACTACTTGAGTAAAAGTCTAAAAGTATTTGGTTTTAAATATACTTAAGTATCAAACGTAAATGTAATTGCTAAAGTATAGTTAAGTATCAAAAGTAGAAGTAAAAGTATAAATCATTTCAAATTCCTTATATTAAGCAAAGCAGATGGCACCATTTTCTTGTTAAAATAGTCAGGGGCATCCTCCAACACTCAGACATTATTTACAAAAGATGCATTTGTGTTTAGTGAGTCCGCCAGACCAGAGGCAGTAGGAATGACCATGTGTTCTCTTGATACGTGCATGAATTTCACAATTTTCCTGTCCTGCTAAGCATTCAAAATGTAACGAGTACTTTGGGTTGTCAGGGAAAATATATGGGATAAAAAGTACAATATTTTCTTCACGAATGTAGTGAAGTTGTAAGAAGTAAAAGTTGTCAAAAATATAAATAGTAAAATAAAGTACAGATACCCCTCAAAACTACTTAAGTAGTACTTTAAAGTATTTTTACTGAAGTACTTTACACCACTGCTGACTGGTTTTCTGATCCACGCCCATACCTTTTTTGGGGATGAATGTGCGCTAATAAAAAAGGAGCCCTTTGAAGCGATTGTTTGACAATCAGAGGAAAACATCAAAACTGGTTGTGTTTTTGCCACAACTTAAATTTACCTGCAAAAACAGCCTGGTCTCATAGACTAGACGTAATACAGTAAACGTAAATCCGGGAAACAAATTAGTATGATATGTTACATTTGGTATGGTTACATAAGACAGATTGTTACTTAATATGGCTAAGAACTATAAACTCCATCATATTTATCAATTACACAAATGACCTTGAAATCAGTATTACAAATTACCTTAAATTCATTATCCAAATGGCTTTCCAATGAGGGTGGTCAAGCCACAACGGAAAGTCATGATAGAGGTCATAGGTCATACAAACCCTTCAAAGAAGGGTTTCTTACTATATTAGACACATTTTTTTTTAAATTGTCAAACATTTCCTACATGTTGTATCCCAGGTTCCCAGAACAGTCCTTTATCAAAATAATTCACGTGTTTAATTAAAACTTCAGAAAATAAAAACTCATAAAAATGCCATGTGCGTGCGTGCCCCTTCAAGATACCTTGGCACTAAAACAAATGGAAAACTCACCAAACCCAAAGGAAATTAAAAAAAACAAATCAAACATAGTTTTTTAAAAACAGTAACAAATAGTAATAACACATGTGTTGTGTGTGTGTATTTGCAAACCTTAAGGTAAAAACACACAAAAACTTCCAGGCCCTTTTCAATTTGGTAGTTTACGGCCTCAATCTCACTCACTCTCCCCAAGATTATAGTCCCAGGAAACATTTCAAAGAGAGACAATGACACCCCCATTTTCCCAGAAAAAACACAAAACACTTTGTTAGCATTCATTATACTACACCGATTCAGAAACCCAAAAGTTAACTATAAACAAAACCTAATAATAATGATAATTCCACTGTACCTCAAATCATTCATCATACATTTTAATCTACATCAATGTATATGTATGCTTAATTGAACATACGCTACCCTTAGATACAATTATCCTGGTATCATTACTATCTAAATGTAAAAAAAAAACTGTCGCAAATGTAGTACATTTCTCAGCGTAAGGAATCAGTGATATTTAATTCCAGGCATTTAATAAAAGTGTAGACGTGTTCTCTCATGTCTCCTTTAACATACAGTACATACTTTAGGTAACTTCCATCCGTTCCGGAAGATAGAATCCTACTCAAACACATCAGATAATACAATGTTTAATTAAGTAAAATCAACACCTAAAATAAACAATAAACAAACCCATAACCCCTTTAATCAGCAATCTCATAATTTCAACCTGTTGATATGTTTAGTAAAAACTATCCTGATTTTTAACAAATCTAAAATCTTTCAAAGTTGGCGCTGTCACATCAGCGTAAAAATCAAAACTAACTTTTTTCCATTCATATCTAAAATGTTTGCATTCCCCAAAGGTCAATACTGTTCAGCTCCTACATCAATGATCTTCCTTCTGTCTGTACAGGGTCTGAAGTTCCAATGTATGCAGATGATACAGTGATAAATGCATGCAAATAACAAACAACAAGCTACACAAGAACTCACTACTGTAATGATTCAGATGACAAACTTGCTCAATGACTCATGTTTGCATCTAAAAAATAAAAATAAAAACACAGTATGCATGTCCCTCACAAAGAAAACAACTGATGCCCCTGAGACAGATGTCTATGTATCAGGGGAAGAGCTCCAGGTGGTATCTGATGCCTCTGAGACAGATGTCTATGTATCAGGGGAAAAGCTCCAGGTGGTATCTGATGCCCCTGAGACAGATGTCTATGTATCAGGGGAAAAGCTCCAGGTGGTGTCTGATGCCCCTGAGACAGATGTCTATGTATCAGGGGAAAAGCTCCAGGTGGTATCTGATGCCCCTGAGACAGATGTCTATGTATCAGGGGAGAAGCTCCAGGTGGTGTCTGATGCCCCTGAGACAGATGTCTATGTATCAGGGGAAGAGCTCCAGGTGGTATCTGATGCCCCTGAGACAGATGTCTATGTATCAGGGGAAAAGCTCCAGGTGGTATCTGATGCCCCTGAGACAGATGTCTATGTATCAGGGGAAAAGCTCCAGGTGGTATCTGATGCCCCTGAGACAGATGTCTATGTATCAGGGGAAAAGCTCCAGGTGGTATCTGATGCCCCTGAGACAGATGTCTATGTATCAGGGGAAGAGCTCCAGGTGGTATCTGATGCCCCTGAGACAGATGTCTATGTATCAGGGGAAGAGCTCCAGGTGGTATCTGATGCCCCTGAGACAGATGTCTATGTATCAGGGGAAAAGCTCCAGGTGGTATCTGATGCCCCTGAGACAGATGTCTATGTATCAGGGGAAAAGCTCCAGGTGGTATCTGATGCCCCTGAGACAGATGTCTATGTATCAGGGGAAAAGCTCCAGGTGGTATCTGATTTTAAGTACCACAGCATCATACTTGATTCCAACCTCTCTTTTAAAAAGCAAATGAAAAAGGTAACTCAAATAACCAAATTCAACCTAGCTAATTTCCAAAACATATGAAATTGTTTTGACTACAGAGGTAACAAAACTATACTTCAAATCTATGATACTCCCCCACTTAACATACTACTTGACTAGTTTGGCCCAAGCTTGCTGTTCAACATTAAAACCCATTCAGTCTGTCTGCAAACAGGCTCTCAAAGTACTTGATAAGAAACCCAATAGCTATAGAAAGCATAAGCTCCTGAGTTGGAAAAAATCTTATGCAATACACTGACGCCTATCTTGTATTCAAGATTCTAAATGTCCAGGCTCCCCCTCTACTCAGTATTTTTGTTGAACAGAAAACCCAAACCTTATGGCAGCAGATCCACAAGATCCGCCATGAGAGATGACTGTATGTCCTTAAGGAAAAGCACCTTTAGTCAATCTGCTTTCAGTGTGAGAGCTTCCCATGTCTGGAATACCCTGCCGTTAGACACACACAACTGTGATTAATGTGCACTGTCCCTGTAAAATAAAAAATTAACTCAAACTGCAATCCACTTTAATGACCTGACATTGTTCCGCGTATTGGAAACAGATTATAATGTTAGAATACATTAACTTCCTGTTCAAATTCACCGGTGTTACCTAAACAATAAACCAAGCAACAATAATCATCAGAATACATTATCACATAATGTTTCCTTATTCACACCTGAATCACTTTCAGCTCAACATATCCCAACACACACAACTCTCCTATTTTTTTACCAGTGGGTAAAAATATAACCCCTACTCAAACAACGTTCTGCCTTACCTCTATCGTAAGTTTTAAACCAAACTTTACAACTTTCTTTTCTCTTTCGGCTTCACACTTATGAAATGTCCAAGACTTTAAAAATAACATGTACAGCGCCACATTTATTCATTAGATTTAGGTAACTGTCTCTTCCTTGATTCAGTAATTTAAATATGACTCCTATTTTTTACCAATGTTATTTCAGCAGACCATTTAGGCAACAGACAACGTATCACATCAAACTCGCCTCGCTATTTAAGTTAAATACCTCTTGCCACTCCGATCCCTTTAGCGGAATCATTTTCGTCTACATCCGGTGAATTGCAGAGCGCCAAATTCAAATTAAATTACTAAAAATATTTAATTTTCATGAAATGACAAGTGCAATACACCAAAACACAGCTTAATTGTTGTTAATCCCACCGGCGTGTCAGATTTCAAAAAGACTTTACGGTGAAAGCAAACCATGCGATTATGTGAGGACAGCTCTCAGCAGACTAAACATTACAAACAGCTAGCAGCAAAGTAGATTGGTCACGAAAGTCAGAAAAGCAATAAAATTAATCACTTACCTTTGATGATCTTCGTATGTTTGCACTCACGAGACTCCCAGTTACACAAAACAAAATGTTTGTTTTGTTCGATAAAGATTCTCTTTATATCCAAAAACCTCCATTTGGTTGGCGCGTTTTGTTCAGTAATCCATAGTCTCGTGCGGTTACGATGGGCAGACGAAAATTCCAAATAGTATCCATAAAGTTCGTAGAAACATGTCAAACGTTTTTTATAATCAATCCTCGGGTTGTTTTTACAATAAATAATCGATAATATTTCAACCGGACGGTAGCCTTTTCAATAGAAGAGAGAAAGAAAAGGTCTCGCTCCCGGCGCACGCGCATGCACAAATCTGAGAACATTTGGCTATCCACTGACGCGATGTGATCATTCTCACTCATTTTTCAGAATAAAAGCCGGAAACTATGTCTAAAGACTGTTCACACCTTGTGGAAGCCATAGCGAAAGGAATCTGGTTGATATCCCTTTAAATGGAGGATAGGTTTGCAATGGAAAAGAATAGTTTCAGAAAAACAGGTTTTTGCCTGCCATATCAGTTCTGTTATACTCACAGACAATATTTTGACAGTTTTGGAAACTTTAGAGTGTTTTCTATCATAATCTGTCAATTGTATGCATATTCTAGCATCTGGGCCTGAGAAATAGGCAGTTTACTTTGGGCACGTATTTCATCCAAACATCAATATACTGCCCCCTAGCCTAAATTAATCAGCTTCTTGATATGTCACATCTGTCAGGTGGATGGATTATCTTGGTAAAGGAGAAATGCTCACTAACAGGGATTGTGCACAAATTTGTAGCGAAATAAGCTATTTGTGGGTATGGAACATTTCTGGGGTCTTTTATTTCAGCTCATGAAACATGGGACCAACACTTTACATGTTGTGTTTATATTTTTGTTCTCTATATAAACATTTACAATTTAAAGCTAAGGTATTGAAAGGTGACGATGAAAGGTTTCACAATAAACTGAAAGTGCACCCATGTCTTTTGTTTGATCTTATCTTTAATTAAAATTAGTGTCCCAATTAGTTTAATGTTGATGCATACATTGTAACATTTGACTAAATACTGCCTCTATTTAGCTGTTGTAAGATGAAACATAGCCTACAGTGATAGGTGTCAAAAGGCCTGCTTACATTTCTCCAACCCCATCACTCAGCTGTTTGCCAAAACACTGGCGGGCTGACCGCTTTGTTGTTGTTTTAACGGCGGCTTGCCCCTTAAGCAAGAAAAGCTATTACGTTATCTGTTCAAGATGTACATGTTGCATTACGTTATCCGGCAAGTTATTACATGAACTGGTTTTATTACATTAAATATCTAAAGTTATTACATTTACAAAAGTTATTAGATTAACCGGTGTTATTACACTAACTGCTGTTACAGGCCTCTTGTGTCACGTTCCTGACCTGTTTTCTCTTGTTTTTGTATGTGTTTAGTTGGTCAGGGCGTGAGTTGGGGTGGGCATTCTATGTTATGTGTTTCTATGTTTAGGTTCATTGTCAGTTAGCCTGATATGGTTCTCAATCAGGGACAGGTGTTTTACATTTCCTCTGATTGAGAACCATATTTAGGTAGGTTGTTCACACTGTTTGCTTGTGGGTGGTTGTCTTCCGTGTCTGTGTCTGTGCACCACACGGGACTGTTTCGTTTGTTCGTTCGTTTGTGTAGTCTGTACCTGTTCATGCGTTCTTCGTGTTTATGTAAGTTCTCTAGTTCAGGTCTGTCTACATCGTTTATTTGTTTTGTAATTCGTTGAAGTATTTTCGTGTTTCGTCATTACTTTAATAAATTAATGATGTCATATAACAACGCTGCGCTTTGGTCCAATCCCTACTCCTCCTCTTCGGACGAAGAGGAGGAGGACAACCGTTACATCTTGGTTGAACTTCAGTTAACTTGGTAGCTTGTTGGAGTGCATATTCACACACTCATTTGTTTGGACACACAGTTTTGAGTGTCTCTTTCAGCCCCACCATTTCTTCCCCAGAACTGTTTACAGTACAATAGAAACAAGACATGATGTGGTCAAACAAGCTTTATTATCCCTATGGGAAATTGGGTTAGTAAGCAAGAGTAACATTACCATTACAGTGAAAAACAGTAAAATACACTCCATTTACAAGTGATAAGTGTAAGTTTATAAGTGTCAGTATTTACAGCCATGACAAGAGGTGTGCATTGCCACTCCACAAGTCAAGTCAAATGGTGTTTTGAAAGTCATGAGAGAGTCTTAGTTAACCACCAGATCCCTTCATTAATATATCAACCTGGACTCTGGGTAGACGTAACCTAGTTAATGAAATCCGGGACAATGAGTATGATATGTTACGTTTGGTATGGTATGTATCAGAGGTGTGGACTCGAGTCACATGACTTGGACTCGAGTCAGACTCGAGTCACAAATATGATGACTTGCAACTCGACTTTGACTTTAACACCAATGACTCATGACTTAACTTGGACTTGAGCCTTTAAACTCGACCTGACTTGATACCCTCCCCAAGCCCAAATATAAAAAATGATGCTATTAAAAAAAGTGTGCAGTGCATCAACTCCTCATTTAACGTATTACAGTTTGAATTGGACAGCAGCCAATCAAATTGTGTCAGCTGAGAAAAAGTTGTGCGTGGCAGTGCAGAGGAACGTCGGCGGATGAATTCAGATGGAGCCCTTGGAAAGATGATACCCAAAAATATTATTTTTGGATATAAAGACGACGCTGTATCAGCAAAAAACTTGCAAAACATGCAGGAAGAAAATTACAGACGGAGGCGCAACAATTTCCAACTTTGTTCGACATTTGAAGCTGCACAAATAACGGTAAGACGTGGCTAATATAGCCGGCAGCTATATAATTTATAACTTTGCTAGTGTAGCATGTAGGCTAATGTAACGTTAAATCAATGAGCCTCCATACAGTCAGTCAGTGCGGGAACGTGATCATTGCACCCAAGATTGAGCTACAACTGGCTAGGCAGTGGGTAGCCTGAATCCTGCCTGATGTTACTGTTGTTCCTAAAACCATTGACATACGTTAGCCTACTGTAACCACACACAGAGAGTGTGTGTGTGTTAAGGTTGGGCGATTGTGTACAAGCCTACATCGCCCAATTGCGCCCCATAGCGATCCTCGATAGTCGATCAATATTGGGGGGGGGGTTCTTTCTCATGGCTATGTATTTCCATGGAAATATAACGTTTATTTGGAAAGTAATACATATATAGATCTTTTTAAAAGCATTCATGATTTGCGTAAATGTAATATACTAACTATTACTCTTGTTAAAAATATGAAACGGTATTACATTTGGTGAAGAGCACATTATGACTTGCTTAGGACTCGAAACTCAAAGTTTAGGACTTAAGACTTGACTTGATACTTGCCTGTCTTGACTTGGGACTTGACTTGGGACTTGAGTGCTACGACTTGAGACTTACTTGTGACTTGTAAAACAATGACTTGGTCCCACCTCTGGTATGTATTAATTTGTGGATGTCCATCTTGTATAACATGTTACGAATTACAATTCGTATGATATGTTATGAATTCCATTTCGTATCAGTGGAGGCTCCTCAGAGGAGGAAGGGGAGGACCATCCCCCTCAGTGAATTTCATTAAAATAGTGAAACAATAAAAAAGGAATCCTTTTTAGATAAAACTATACTAGATATATCCACGTCACCAAATAATTGATCAAAACCAGTGAAGGCTCCTGAGGAGAGGACGGGTCATAATAATGGCTGGAACGAAGCGAATGGAATGGCATTAAACCATGTGTTTAATGTATTTCATACCATTCCACAAATTCTGTTCCAGCCATTACCACGGGCCCTGTCCTCCCAAATGAAGGTGCCACCAACCTCCTGTGATTAAAACACACTGTTTTGCAATGAAGGTCTATGGTAGCCTCAACAGCACTCTCTGGGGTAGCACCATGATGTAACTGGAGGACAGCTTGTTTCCGTCCTGCTCTAGGTACATTGACTTCAATACAAAACCTAGGAGGCTCATGGTTCTCACCCCTTTCCATAGATTTATACAGAAATTATGACAACTTCTGGACATCCCCCAACCCAACAGAGCTCTTGCAGTATGAACTGACATGTTGTTGACCCATCAAATGATCAGATAATGAATCTAGTACTGAAAGCATAAGCTACAGCTAGCTAGCACAGCAGTGCATCAAATGTGGTGAGTAGATGACTCAAAGAGAGAGAAAGACAATAGTTGAACAGTTTTGTACAAATTCATTTCTTCAAAAAAGAATGAGAAACAAGAGAGAGAGAGAGAGAGAGAGCTAGCTATATATGTTGTATTTGTTCCCCCACTTTCACATTCACTTACCTAGCTAGCAAATGCAGCTTGCTAGTTTAGCCTACTCAAACACCCGGCTCAAACGGAAAGGGATGCTATGTTAGCTAGCTGGCCATGGCTATCCAACACTGGAACTCTTCTAAGTCAAGATAGCTTTTGGATTTATAAATGTATTGCCACCAGGGTCCACCGGTGTAACTGCTTAAGGTTAGGGTTAGGTGATAGGTTAAATTGTTACGGTTAGGGTTAGGTGAAGGGTTAGCTAACATGCTAAGTAGCTAAATAGTAGTAAGTAGTTACAATGTTGCTAATTAGCTAAAATGCTAAAGTTGCCAGTGATGAGATTTGAAACACGCAACCTTTGAGTTGCCAGACATTGGTATTATACGCCCACCCGACCAACCACCCTCCTTTAGTTTTTGCCTTAAGTAATCTTTTGTCTTATGTAACCATACTAAACGTAACATATCATACTAATTTGAATGTCCCGGATTTCCATTTACTATGTTACGTTTAGTCTATGAGACCAGGCTGAATAGATAGATTTTATTTACACAAATACATGTGCCACAATGGAGCACATTGGCAGTTAAAGAAAACTCAATTGCAGTGCAGCTTACATAACATAAAGAGAGACCTAGTAATACAACATTTCAATTTGAACAACTACCCTATCTAGTGTCAGTTAAAAAGCCTAACTAATGATGGGATTGGGATTGGGATTTTTATTTTTTATTTTTTATTTTTGCCTTATTACTTTACACTGCCCCAGTCTCTCTGTAGTCTGTGTTATATAACTCTATTATATGAGCTCTGTACTAAATGAATGTGTAACTGAAGTGCAGCCATTTTCTTCTTTACAGGTATGACAGCAAAAGTAAGATGTAAGTTTAATGTAAAGTTAAAATAAAGTAATAACAAGCACATCTTCTTTTTTTATTCATCTTTTATTAAGTCAGGGTAACTTGGTCATCATGGCTACGTGTAACAGCAGTGAGATCCCCTCTGGGACCAGAACTGACTTCAGTATTACTCAACCAATATTCCCCCAATTATACAGAGACATAGCAATACTATTATGACAACAGTATTGGAACAATATGATAGTCTATCATGGAACTATTCTTTTCAATGTTCAAATCCAGCAATAAAAAAGGTCTTCAGTCATATCAAAATAAAAATATAATACAGAAAAATACAGAGAAATACTTAAATGTAAACATCTCTCCCTCTCAATGATGAGCTCTGTATATCATCAGTCACGTATTCACAACAAAAATCTTGATGAAATGAAATATAATGAATAATCTTAAATACTGTAAGTAACACTGCCTGTAATGAAGGGGTAGCTCTAGTGGGGACTGGGACAAGTGGCAAACCTGGTGCAGCTATGGTCAGTCAATACTCAATGAATTTAAAAGCAAAGTAAAGCGAGCAATCAAACACATAAAATACATACATTAAGACTTACACATTGAATAAAACACATGCAATTACACACATGCAAGACAAGAAAACGACGTAACGTAATTGTTCAAAGCGCTTCAACACCACTCTGCCATAATGAGTCACTTCAAAAAACAACTTCAAAAAGTGCAGGATGGCAAAGAAAGAAATAGTATTTTAGTCTACAGGAATCTGTGTATGATCACATGGAAAGAATATGCATGAAGTTAAAAATGCTCCATCATTCTTGCCAATGCAGGTTAGCCAAACAAGTCCAAGTTTGTAGTGTGGTAGTACTGTAGCTTCTGTAGCTACTACTGTATTTGACAAGAGGTTGTACGAATGGGGCTTGAGAGGAGGAGAGACAGGGTAAGGAGAACTGAACCCCCCGGGTGACCAGGACCTTTCAGCCCTCCTGTCCAAAGTCCTCTGTGAACTTCCTGACCTTGAACAAGTCCTCAGTTGTACTGTGGGCCGTGTGGTGGATAGTGAGCGCAGCATATCAGACTGGAGGGCAGAGGGACACAGAGAAGACAAACAAAAGCATTAGCATGGTTCAGCAATTACACAAATGTGAGAGTCAGTGTGCAATGCCAGGATGTGTATGTTGAAACAACATGTTCCAGCATGTTTGTGAGCTGTGAATGTGAATGTCAATGAACACAGTGAGTATGTCTGTGCTGTGAATGTCAAATAAAATAAAATCAAATGTTATTTGTCACATGCACCAAATACAACAAGTGTAGACAGCAGGTGCAACAGATGCATTTCACCTTACAGTGAAATGCTTACTTACAAGCCCTTAAGTTAAGAAAAAAATTAAAATAAGTGTTAAGTAAAAAATATATAAGTAAATAATTGAAAATAAAAAGTTAAAAATAATTAAAAAGCAGCAGTAAAATAACAATAGCGAGGCTATTTACAGGGGGTACCGGTACAGAGTTAATGTGCGGGGGCACAGGTTAGTCGAGGTAATTGAGGTAAAATGTACATGTAGGTAGAGTTAAAGTGACTATGCATAGATAACAAACAGAATAGTAGCAGCATAAAGGACAATGCAAATAGCCATTTTTTGGGCAATGCAAATAGCCATTTGATTAGCTATTCAGGAGTCTTATGGCTTGGGGGTAGAAGCTGTTGAGAAGCCTTTTGGACCTAGACTTGGCGTTCCTTACCACATGCCGTGCGGTAGCAGAGAGAACAGTCTAAGACTAGGGTCGCTGGAGTCTTTGACAATGTGTGTTTCTTACCATGCAGATGATGGGCTCCGGAATTTTGTCGCTAGGCACATCCATCCAGGTCAATTCTATGGCTCCCGGGTCCCCAGGCGAGCACGGGGTCAGAAGGTCATCCACCATCAATTGACTGTTGGCACTGGATGGACCTTGCACCTAGAGTACCATGACAACAACACACTATCTTAAATATCCTTAAAGGTTGAGAAAGAGATGTACCTTTAGTGTTGTATGCAAGAGTTGACTGCAATAAAGTTACTATTGTGTGTATAAATGACCTTTTTGAAGTGTGGGGCTGACTGCAGTTTCCTGACAGGCTGCATGAGGGCATCTCATACGATGACGCTGATATCGACCCCAGAGTAGCTTTCTGTCTTTTTGGCGAGCTTACACAGGTCTGCGTCACTGATGCTGTGACGCGTGTTGCCCAGGTGCAGCCGGAACATCTGGGACATAGCTGGCCACTAACATTTAGTGGCTGCTGCCAACATACTGACTCAGCTCCAGCCACTTTAATAATGGGAATTGATGGAAATTTATTTAAAAATGTATCACTAGCCACTTTAAACAATGCCACTTAATATAATGTGTATATGTATATACTGTACTCTATATCATCTACTGCATCTTGCCATCTTTATGTAATACATGTATCACTAGCCACTTTAAACTATGCCACTTTATGTTTATATACCCTACATTACTCATCTCATATGTATATACTGTACTCTATACCATCTACTGCATCTTGCCTATGCCGTTCTGTACCATCACTCATTCATATATCTTTATGTACATATTCTTTATCCCTTTACATTTGTGTGTATAAGGTAGTAGTTAGGGAATTGTTAGGTTAGATTACTCGTTGGTTATTACTGCATTGTCGGAACTAGAAGCACAAGCATTTCGCTACACTCGCATTAACATCTGCTAACCATGTGTATGTGACAAATAAAATTTGATTTGATTTGATTTGGCTGTTCTAGGAGAGGGATGTATTGATAATGCTTGATAATTGATGATGCTTGATAATGACTTTATTGTGTCTGTTAGGAAATTATTTTTAGCTTGAACAACGTAAACATTTCCCATTTAATAGTTATTGTTCTACACTCTTAGAAAAAAGGGTTCCAAAAGGGTTCTTTGTAACACATTTTTGTCACTTTTCCTAAAACCAGATGTGGAAAAACAACAGAGAAATATTTTTGTTTAATTAGTAAAGGCTTGATAAAACATTTATTAATGGTAATGGTGCTTGAAAACCCAAACAAATGAAAACCCAAACAAAATTAGCAAAATTGGCAGTGTTAAGGCTGGGGGATTGAAATCGTGTTTGTAGATAGAACACTTCTGCACAGACATGTAAAACAATACATTCACTCTTTACAGTGTAATCATTAGTATTGTAACATGAGGCCCATACAGTTACCCAGAAACCCTATTGTACATTACAGAATCAAAGATCATGAACCCACAGTTGTATCTGAAAGGCAATATTTTACATTTTAGTAATTTAGCAGACACTCTTATCCAGAGTGACTTACATTAGTGAGTGCATACATTTTGATACTTTTTTCGTACTGGTCCCCTGTGGGAATCGAACCCACAACCCTAGCAGCGCCATGCTCTACCAACTCAGCTACCAACTGACATTGATATACTTTTCCTGTCCCTTATTTCATGTGTTTCCTGTCCCTTAGTTTGTTTTCATTTAGCAGATGCTCTTATCCAGAAAGACTTACAGGAGCGATTAGTGTTACGGGTCCTGCTCAAGGGAACATCGGCAGATCTTTCACCTAATTGGCTCGGGATTTGCACCAGCGACCTTTCAGTTACTGGCCCAACGCTCTTAACCGCTAGGCTACCTTCCGCCTTGAGGTACGTTCTGTAACAAGTTTATTGTATGTTCTGTATGTAAAATAGAAAAAAAATACCTCAAGAGCAAATGTGGTTTTGAAATCAAATTGAATGATATTAAAATGGTCTAAGACACATGGTACTTCTCATCAGTAGGCAATGTAGGATTTCAGTAACTGTGAAATCTGCTACAGTATCTGCAAACACTAGTCTTTGCTTTGGGAGATTATAGCTTTTTCCCCCTTTTTTTTCTTCTTTTCCTTCTTTTTATAAGAGTCTGCAGAATAACAAGACACGTTTTCCATTTTAATAGTCACATGATTGACGGTGACCCAAAATGACAAGTATACCTTCATATAACAAGGCTGAAAAAAAGAAGAAAATGAACAGAGGATAAAGTCTTCACTCAGAGTATAGGTCACTTCATAGAAGTCATTATGCTGTTGATTGAGAGCAATATCTCGTTGATTGTTGAGAGGATGTTGTATGTAGGCTATGTCTGCCAATCAATAAAAGTGCATTTTTACAAAGAAAGCACATCAGTTTGCACACTATACAAAGTGTTATGATCAAAAGCTGTACAACCTATGCTCAAAGTAATCACATCAAATCATAATTGTAACCAGATATAAATAAGACACGTAGAATACTTTACATCAATGTATCTGTAGTGCTTATTCAAGTCCCACAGGATAATAATCTCTTCTGTAGTGTTCATATTTATAATCTTAAATTAATCATCTAAACATGTCAATCCAGCCTGTACTTCAGTACAGGTCTTTATAGGGTTTGGGGTATTTAAACATCAGATAATCCATGTAATAAAAGTCATAGGCCCTCTGTCTCTCCGTGGCGTTCAACTGTTCAAAATATCTCTGGGTAATGGTGGAGGAAGTCCTTTCTGCTTTGGGGTTCCTGTCTTTAAAGTCAGGGAAAGTGAGGTTGCTAGGTGCCCCGATGCTCCGTAGCAGGAAGTTGGCCTCCTCCTTCAGGCTCTCGAATTTCCCGATGAAGTCGTAGTGCAGCTGGCAGGGGCTGCATAGTTGGCTGACCGGCGTCCAGTGGATGTCCATGCCCACGGGTCGCCTCACATCCAACAGGTACTGGACAAACTCCCTGAAGGTGACCCCGGCGCCGGTCCTTAGGGCAGAAAGCGAGGCGTTGGCCCGGTACCGGGAGATGATGGGCCGGCCAAACACCGGGTGGTAGTACGAGTTGGGGCTCTCGAACTTGTCACGGAAGGCCGACACCAGCCTCTCGAAAGGCTCCCGTACGAAGAGGACCTTGGTGTAAGAGCGGAGGCGCTCGGCCACGCCCGCCTGGCTGTAGGCGTCCAGTCGACGGAGTTGGTTGGCATAGTGGGCGTCGTCGTGGGCGATGCCGTGCGTGGAGGTGGCACTGCCTCCCAGGACCATCAGCACCCGCTTCCAGTTGGAGCAGCCAGCTTTGGGCACCTCACAGTACAGCAGGCCCGACCTATTATTAATTAACCAATACAACAGAAATAAATGAATAGTTATCTGGGGCTAACATCTCAGAGTGGGAGTCCTGATTTAGGATCAGTTAGGCCTTTTAGATCACAATGAATAAAATGACATGGACAGGGGGACCTCTAGATCAGCCCTGAACATGAATTGCAATGAAATACAATTATACATGTAAATCATGTAATGTATTTACTATTTACATGTACTGTAAATAATGCTCAATGAAATTAACCACTAAAGTTACAACACCTATCCTCCACGTAGACGCGGGACACCTGCCGGCTGGAGACGGGGTGCTCGGTGACGCCCGGCTGGTATTTGGTGCAGACCTCCCTCAGCAGGTGGTGGCGGGACACTTGGGTATGAGCCATGCCCTGTAACTGACGGTCCTCCTCACCAGGGGGGGCACCACTAGGAATTACAGAACCGCTCTTTAACAGCAGCTTCCTGTGGCGTTTAGTGACCGGTGGCCTGGGGCTTTCGGCTTGTTGGTCTCCGGAAGTTGGGGTGGATGAGTGGGGCAGCCACTGTAAGGAAGGGGGCTGTCTAGGGCTAGGACTAGGGAGGCTGGGGTTAGAGGATATCTCTTCCCCTGGAGCTCCATGGAAACCTCCACCTAGGTTGATGCCCTCAACGACTGCACTGTCTGAGGGCTGATCCTGTGTCACATGGAACAATTGTTAACAGAAGCTCAACTTTACACAAGATGGAGATAGTGCTTGTTCCTCAATAATCCACAAGATGGCGTCATTACATTATTTTGAGGGAGCTCAGCAGCTCAGTGAGCTGAATGTAAGCAGGCATCTGATCTGATCAAGTAATCTTACCTTTTGAATTGGCCACCTTGGAGCAACCATGAACTTCGCACCTGGAGAGAAAGAGAGAGAGAAAGAGAGAGAGAGAGAGAGAGAGAGAGAGAGAGAGAGAGAGAGAGAGAGAGAGAGAGAGAGAGAGAGAGAGAGAGAGAGAGAGAGAGAGAGAGAGAGAGAGAGAGAGAGAGAGAGACAGAGACAGAGAGAGACAGAGACAGAGAGA
Source organism: Salvelinus namaycush (assembly GCF_016432855.1). Taxonomy (NCBI): domain Eukaryota; kingdom Metazoa; phylum Chordata; class Actinopteri; order Salmoniformes; family Salmonidae; genus Salvelinus; species Salvelinus namaycush. The sequence continues at coordinate 36,009,130 of NC_052327.1, forward strand.
GAGAGATTGATAGAATCCTACATTACGTATTACAAAAAGTATTTTGCTTGTAACAAGTTTCTCCAGCCGAGCTGAAATAGGTATCAAGACAGAGCCTAGAGGAGAGATGGTGTCTATTACAGATGGGGCCATAGGACAAGACTCCATTTTATCACAAGATTAGGTTTTTGATAGAGAGGCCAGGTGTGTGTGTGTGTGTGTGTGGTTGTTTGACTTTGTGTGTGTGTGTGTGTGTGTGTGTGTGTGTGTGTGTGTGTGTGTGTGTGTGTGTGTGTGTGTGTGTGTGTGTGTGTGTGTGTGTGTGTGTGTGTGTGTGTGTGAGTGATAGAAAGAGAGAAATAAAGAGTGATGGTCATGTTACCTTGGCGACGCTTAGATTACCGGCCACCTATCACGTTTTATCAACACTTTCACCTATTGTATTATTGTTGAGTTACTGAGAACATATTCTCTTTTCCCAGTGCAGCCAAGTGATATCTTTCAGACTGAGGAACATGACCATACATAATAGGACAGAAATCGTTACAGGACAGGGGAATGGGGATGTCAAAAATGGCTTTGTCATCACAAAACAGATTTGTTAGAGAAGAACTTAAAATCAGCCTCAAACAAAACAGTCAAGGGATGCACAGAACAATTATGTCTTTCAGATTGTGATTATAAATCAGTCATAGAATAATACATATTTTTGGGGGAGGGAAGTAGACACCCAAGAGATGGAGGAAAACATCAGAAAACATAATTAGTCACCATAGCAGATGTTCAAGACATCACATGGTCATTAGAGATGTTGCTAGTGAGAACTACAGTAACTACAGTGCTATTTTTTTTTACATACATTCATGTAATGTTTCATCTAGAATTTACAGTATAATGACACAGTGCCAGTTCTCAATATCTTATGTGTTATCGCTCGATAGCACTAGACGGCTACAAGAAAACAAAACTGAATACATGCAGGGCTGTTGTGCCGCTCCATGGGGGGTGACTGATCCTCTACATAACAATGACAACCTTGCTTACTCCTTACTAGAACACACACACACACACACACACACACACACACACACACACACACACACACACACACACACACACACACACACACACACACACACACACACACACACACACACACACACACACACACACACACACACACACACACACACACACACACACACAGGAGGCTTGCTAATGTGAATGTGCCAGGGGTAATGGGGGATCCAGATGGCTTCACAGCGGCAGCCCTGGGATCATCTTGACACTGAAGGTTACTGCTTTCCGACTGCTGCCGTGTCAAAAGAGCCATCAAGAATCTCTCACTGCTCTCAAGAAGTCACCCACTTTTTGCACACTTGCAAGGAACAATATATCTGGGTGAGCTTGGCCCAATGAAAGCAAATCACAAAGACTATCCATTGTATGAGGGGATATAATGAAGCATTATAAAAGAGAATGAAGAATGTCTACAAAGGCATACATTAACAGTAAGTAATGCTCCTGTGTTGGCTGTCTAAGTAATATAATGTGTTAAGTTGTCAATGGCCCCTGTGTTGGCTGTCTAAGGAATATAATGTGTTAAGTTGTCAATGGCCAATGTGTTGGCTGTCTAAGGACTAGAATGTGTTAAGTTGTCAATGGCCCCTGTGTTGGCTGTCTAAGGAATATAATGTGTTAAGTTGTCAATGGCCCCTGTGTTGGCTGTCTAAGGACTATAATGTGTTAAGTTGTCAATGGCCCCTGTGTTGGCTGTCTAAGGAATATAATGTGTTAAGTTGTCAATGGCCAATGTGTTGGCTGTCTAAGGACTAGAATGTGTTAAGTTGTCAATGGCCCCTGTGTTGGCTGTCTAAGGAATATAATGTGTTAAGTTGTCAATGGCCCCTGTGTTGGCTGTCTAAGGACTATAATGTGTTAAGTTGCCAATGGCCCCTGTGTTGGCTGTCTAAGGAATATAATGTGTTAAGTTGTCAATGGCCAATGTGTTGGCTGTCTAAGGACTAGAATGTGTTAAGTTGTCAATGGCCAATGTGTTGGCTGTCTAAGGAATATAATGTGTTAAGTTGTCAATGGCCAATGTGTTGGCTGTCTAAGGACTAGAATGTGTTAAGTTGTCAATGGCCCCTGTGTTGGCTGTCTAAGGACTAGAATGTGTTAAGTTGTCAATGGCCCCTGTGTTGGCTGTCTAAGGACTATAATGTGTTAAGTTGTCAATGGCCCCTGTGTTGGCTGTCTAAGGAATATAATGTGTTAAGTTGTCAATGGCCAATGTGTTGGCTGTCTAAGTAATATAATGTGTTAAGTTGTCAATGGCCCCTGTGTTGGCTGTCTAAGGACTATAATGTGTTAAGTTGTCAATGGCCCCTGTGTTGGCTGTCTAAGGAATATAATGTGTTAAGTTGTCAATGGCCCCTGTGTTGGCTGTCTAAGGAATATAATGTGTTAAGTTGTCAATGGCCAATGTGTTGGCTGTCTAAGGACTATAATGTGGTAAGTTGTCAATGGCCAATGTGTTGGCTGTCTAAGGAATATAATGTGTTAAGTTGTCAATGGCCCCTGTGTTGGCTGTCTAAGGAATATAATGTGTTAAGTTGTCAATGGCCCCTGTGTTGGCTGTCTAAGGACTATAATGTGTTAAGTTGCCAATGGCCCCTGTGTTGGCTGTCTAAGGAATATAATGTGTTAAGTTGTCAATGGCCAATGTGTTGGCTGTCTAAGGACTAGAATGTGTTAAGTTGTCAATGGCCAATGTGTTGGCTGTCTAAGGAATATAATGTGTTAAGTTGTCAATGGCCAATGTGTTAGCTGTCTAAGGACTAGAATGTGTTAAGTTGTCAATGGCCCCTGTGTTGGCTGTCTAAGGACTAGAATGTGTTAAGTTGTCAATGGCCCCTGTGTTGGCTGTCTAAGGACTATAATGTGTTAAGTTGTCAATGGCCCCTGTGTTGGCTGTCTAAGGAATATAATGTGTTAAGTTGTCAATGGCCAATGTGTTGGCTGTCTAAGTAATATAATGTGTTAAGTTGTCAATGGCCCCTGTGTTGGCTGTCTAAGGACTATAATGTGTTAAGTTGTCAATGGCCCCTGTGTTGGCTGTCTAAGGAATATAATGTGTTAAGTTGTCAATGGCCCCTGTGTTGGCTGTCTAAGGAATATAATGTGTTAAGTTGTCAATGGCCAATGTGTTGGCTGTCTAAGGACTATAATGTGGTAAGTTGTCAATGGCCAATGTGTTGGCTGTCTAAGGAATATAATGTGTTAAGTTGTCAATGGCCCCTGTGTTGGCTGTCTAAGGAATATAATGTGTTAAGTTGTCAATGGCCCCTGTGTTGGCTGTCTAAGGAATATAATGTGTTAAGTTGTCAATGGCCCCTGTGTTGGCTGTCTAAGGAATATAATGTGTTAAGTTGTCAATGGCCCCTGTGTTGGCTGTCTAAGGAATATAATGTGTTAAGTTGTCAATGGCCAATGTGTTGGCTGTCTAAGGACTATAATGTGTTAAGTTGTCAATGGCCCCTGTGTTGGCTGTCTAAGGAATAGAATGTGTTAAGTTGTCAATGGCCAATGTGTTGGCTGTCTAAGGACTAGAATGTGTTAAGTTGTCAATGGCCCCTGTGTTGGCTGTCTAAGGACTAGAATGTGTTAAGTTGTCAATGGCCCCTGTGTTGGCTGTCTAAGGAATATAATGTGTTAAGTTGTCAATGGCCCCTGTGTTGGCTGTCTAAGGAATATAATGTGTTAAGTTGTCAATGGCCCCTGTGTTGGCTGTCTAAGGACTAGAATGTGTTAAGTTGTCAATGGCCAATGTGTTGGCTGTCTAAGGACTAGAATGTGTTAAGTTGTCAATGGCCAATGTGTTGGCTGTCTAAGGACTAGAATGTGTTAAGTTGTCAATGGCCCCTGTGTTGGCTGTCTAAGGACTAGAATGTGTTAAGTTGTCAATGGCCCCTGTGTTGGCTGTCTAAGGAATAGAATGTGTTAAGTTGTCAATGGCCCCTGTGTTGGCTGTCTAAGGAATATAATGTGTTAAGTTGTCAATGGCCCCTGTGTTGGCTGTCTAAGGAATAGAATGTGTTAAGTTGTCAATGGCCCCTGTGTTGGCTGTCTAAGGAATATAATGTGTTAAGTTGTCAATGGCCCCTGTGTTGGCTGTCTAAGGAATATAATGTGTTAAGTTGTCAATGGCCCCTGTGTTGGCCGTCTAAGGACTATAATGTGTTAAGTTGTCAATGGCCAATGTGTTGGCTGTCTAAGGAATATAATGTGTTAAGTTGTCAATGGCCCCTGTGTTGGCTGTCTAAGGAATATAATGTGTTAAGTTGTCAATGGCCCCTGTGTTGGCTGTCTAAGGAATATAATGTGTTAAGTTGTCAATGGCCCCTGTGTTGGCTGTCTAAGGAATATAATGTGTTAAGTTGTCAATGGCCCCTGTGTTGGCTGTCTAAGGAATATAATGTGTTAAGTTGTCAATGGCCCCTGTGTTGGCTGTCTAAGGAATATAATGTGTTAAGTTGTCAATGGCCAATGTGTTGGCTGTCTAAGGAATATAATGTGTTAAGTTGTCAATGGCCCCTGTGTTGGCTGTCTAAGGAATATAATGTGTTAAGTTGTCAATGGCCAATGTGTTGGCAGTCTAAGGAATATAATGTGTTAAGTTGTCAATGGCCCCTGTGTTGGCTGTCTAAGGACTAGAATGTGTTAAATTGTCAATGGCCCCTGTGTTGGCTGTCTAAGGACTAGAATGTGTTAAGTTGTCAATGGCCCCTGTGTTGGCTGTCTAAGGACTATAATGTGTTAAGTTGTCAATGGCCCCTGTGTTGGCTGTCTAAGGAATATAATGTGTTAAGTTGTCAATGGCCAATGTGTTGGCTGTCTAAGGACTAGAATGTGTTAAGTTGTCAATGGCCCCTGTGTTGGCTGTCTAAGGACTAGAATGTGTTAAGTTGTCAATGGCCCCTGTGTTGGCTGTCTAAGGACTAGAATGTGTTAAGTTGTCAATGGCCCCTGTGTTGGCTGTCTAAGGAATAGAATGTGTTAAGTTGTCAATGGCCCCTGTGTTGGCTGTCTAAGGACTAGAATGTGTTAAGTTGTCAATGGCCCCTGTGTTGGCTGTCTAAGGAATAGAATGTGTTAAGTTGTCAATGGCCCCTGTGTTGGCTGTCTAAGGAATAGAATGTGTTAAGTTGTCAATGGCCCCTGTGTTGGCTGTCTAAGGAATAGAATGTGTTAAGTTGTCAATGGCCCCTGTGTTGGCTGTCTAAGGACTAGAATGTGTTAAGTTGTCAATGGCCCCTGTGTTGGCTGTCTAAGTAATATAATGTGTTAAGTTGTCAATGGCCCCTGTGTTGGCTGTCTAAGGAATATAATGTGTTAAGTTGTCAATGGCCCCTGTGTTGGCTGTCTAAGGACTAGAATGTGTTAAGTTGTCAATGGCCAATGTGTTGGCTGTCTCAGGAATATAATGTGTTAAGTTGTCAATGGCCCCTGTGTTGGCTGTCTAAGGACTAGAATGTGTTAAGTTGTCAATGGCCCCTGTGTTGGCTGTCTAAGGAATATAATGTGTTAAGTTTGTCCTGTCAACATACAGTAGCTTCAGTACCTACTTGCAGTTAAGGTTATTACTGTAGTGTTTACATATCTATTTAGGGGCGATTGTAAAGCTTGCACCTGCTGTACCCCGATAACCCCCTGTCTCACACACACACACACACACACACACACACACACACACACACACACACACACACACACACACACACACACACACACACACACACACACACACACACCACCAGCCCCCTTCCTCAATGTCAGTGTTGACTCAGGACTTCCACCACTTCTACACCTGTCATTTAGCTTACCCTCTTTGGCAATCACTAACTAAGCTCAAATCTGGGGCTTAAACTTTACTCTCTGCTCTGAGCAACTTAACGACACGCACAGACAGGCAGACAGACAGACAGACAGGTAGGCAGGCAGACAGGTGAGGAGACACTGCTGCTGTCAACCCTGTAATGACCCTGGCCTGCCTGTGACGGAGATGACGAGAGGGGGGCGACCTGATTGACGGCACGTGTCAGCGGGGAGGACATGAGAGTTGTGTCAAGGCCGTCACACTGATCGTCACAGGATCGATTACATGCCAGAGCTGTGGAGGCTTACTGCTGGTGACGGACTGAGAGAGAGAGGTGTGTGTGTTTGTACTGTGTGTGATGTGAGTGACTGTGTTTGTACTGTGTGATGTGAGTGACTGTGTTTGTGCGCGCGTGTGTGTGACAATTACTTACTTCCCAGCCAAGCACCAGATTTAGGCCCCCTGTCTAAGGTCTCTCCACTGTCAGTCTACATCTCAGGAGGACTGTGTTTAAGCATTTCATTCCTGATGCTGTCAGGGCAACATGCTTTGTATTTTCTTCAATCGTGTAATTTGGTAGTCAATTGGGTTCTTGTTGTTTTTAAATGTGTGTTCTAGGGAGCTGAATTTTTCTTGAATATTTTGGGGGTTTAAAGTAAGGTCTTCTGATGGTATTATTCCATCAAGACATTCAAAACAATATTTTACAATGTTGCCATTTTGAATGACTAGGTCATTCCTCTGTTGTCCATTTAGACCATTTTATTTCTCCCACAACTGGCTTCTATCAATGGAGTCTTCAATCTCTTTCAGAGTGTTGTCATAATGCTTCTGTTTCTTCCAGCTTAGGTTATGTTTATATTCTTTCAATGTGACACAATATTCTTACCGAACGTCTCTAACCTGTAGTTAGTGATGTTTTCTATTTGATAAATATCTCAATTTGTTCCTTATGAGATTACATTCAGCATCAAACCATTTCTCTTTTTACATTTTCCAATTAGAACAGTTTTTATTTTGCATAAATTTTCTTTTGTGGCAGCTTTTTGATAGATCTCATTTAATTTATTCACAGCCAAATTTATGTCAGGGAGGTTTGGGCTGAATGCACTTGAAAGGAAATCATTTATACAGGCTGTAATTTCTGGGCAGTGCATTGTTGTGTTGAAGTGTGTTGCGCTGTCAGTGGCCCATCTGTATGTTTAATTTGGATGAAGCAGTGTACAGGGCTCTGTTTGTGTGGTCTTTGGGTGGCGAAGTCTTTTCAAAAAGACAATCTGGCAGCGGTCAGACAATGGTGTCTGTGGTCTGACAGTGAATGCACTAATAGAGGAGGGATCCAAGTCTGAGATTGCATAGTCAACAACACTAGTCCCAAGAGTTAAGCAGTAAGTTAGAATCCCATCTAATCCTACCATTAGAAAAACACAGGCCTAAGGCTCAACAGAGATGCACTAACTCCTTTACATTTTTGTTCGCTACCTGGTCAGAGCTATTTCTATTACTAGTGATGGGACTCGGGTATATGTCAAATATATGTCTATTACCCTCTCGGTCTACTACACATTCAGATTCAGAAATTGTTCTACCATTAAAATCCCCCAAATGACTTTTTGGGGGGCTTGCCTGTTTTGCTTGTTATTTTGGCATTAATACGTGTCACTTATCAGTTTGCAAAAAAAGTCATTGAGATAATAAGGCCGCATACAAACATGATCTCTTTTTTGCTTTCTTGAGTAAGGCAGCTCCAAAATGCAGGTGTTTCAGCCTAGCACAGTGCTTTCTGTGGTGATGGGGCAAGCCAGCACAAAATACAGAGTGTTGCGCCTGATTGGCTCAGTTTTCTGTCATGATTGGCTCAGTTTTTTGTCACTCATGGGACAATACGTCATCCCCAAATCTAAGGTTAGAGCTCAAAAATGTTAGCCCCTTGGGTTCTGCCATAGGGTTATATTAGAAGTGCCCATCCGATAAGGCTCAAGGTCATTGGCCACAGATAGAATCACGTTATAGCTACAGTAGCTTTAATTGGACTGTCACATCTTACTTTCAAAGTCTTAGCAAGCAGTCATCATCAGTTGTCATCAAGTCGACATTCTACTGGCAAATCCTATTTAATCCTTGTCATATGAAGATAAATTATAGATAAAATGTATCGGTGCTCATCGGCCATTGTAAACAAAGATTACACCACAAGTTGGAAATCGCAAATTCATTAATGAGTCGTTTGGAAGGACTCAGTGGCTAACTGTAAGTGTTGCAAAGAAACCACTAACGTTAGCCTGTTATTCAGTGGAGTGGCTGTGTTTTTCTCCCCGAGTTACCACCATAAATCCAGAGAATGCCAGACTTTGATGACAAAGTTTGATGACAACATTTGCCCACAAAGGACCGCTGCGCCACCTTCACAAGGTGAGTCCAAAAATGTCTTGTATGCTGCTGCATAAATGATGTAATATGCAAGGGAGAAATATATACTGTTGCTAAGAAAGTAATATTAAGTGTATGTTGTGTAGTAAGCTGTTAGTAGCCCATGTGCCTCACCCTAATAATTTGGTCTATTTTCACCAACGCGGTATTGTAAACACATAACGTTAGTAGTTGTGGTGCTCGGCTTGCACGTGCAAATTCAACGCACACAACTTTCTATAATATAATTGTGTTATTTGACGTGTCAAGTTAAAAGCCGATTTAACGCGTCAAATAGTGTTATATGACGTGTATCTTTTTTGACACACAAAGACCCAAACGGCATTCAATGTGCCTCACCCTAATAATTTGGTATATTTTCACCACTTCATTTCGCCTACTGTTCTAACTTGGTGGTTCACAAATAGCCTAGAACCTGTTTTTAATCATTGAATATTGTAAGAGCTCTCATTGTCTGTTTGTATGCCCCAAGTCTGCCATATAAGCTATGTTTTTTTTAAAGGCAGTAAATGAGGCTGAACGAACTGTTTCGCTGCCAGACAAAGCTCTGCTGAAAGCCAGGTGTAGCAGTGGTAAGATGTTGGGACTGCTGTTGGGACTCTGCTGTTGGGACAGCTTTATGAAGGCCCTAACAGTTTGTGGGCACCGTTTGTCACCGTTATAGTGCAATTAATATATTGTTTAGTGTGTGTTGTGGGGCAAACAAGATGCTAAAATCACCAAGATGCTAAAATCGCCACTGTATATGATCATTCCTCCCGAGTACCTGCCGTGATTTACATTTTAATGATGGGAGTAGAATGTCCCTATAGCCTGAAGGACATTGAGGATATATGCTACCACGACACCATGTTTCTAGAAGTATTATTATGTCTTGACTTTTGGTGTTTTTAAGAAAATCTGGGTTTTGGTCTTAAGACGTAAGGTAGAGGAGTACAAGCCCTGGATATACCAAGAACTGAATGTTAATGATCTCATTTCACAAACTCAGCAAAAAAAGAAATGTCTCACTGTCTCACTGTCTCACTGTCAACTGCGTTGATTTTCAGCAAACTTAACATGTGTAAATATTTGTAGGAACATAACAAGATTCAACAACTGAGACATAAACTGAACAAGTTCCACAGACATGTGACTAACAGAAATTGAATAATGGGTCCCTGAACAAAGGGGGGGGGGTCAAAATCAAAAGTAGCAGTCAGTATCTGGTGTGGCCACCAGCTGCATTAACTTCTCTAGGATAGGGGGCAGCATTTTCAAATTTGGATGAAAAGCATACCCAAATTCAACTGCCAGCTACTCATCCCCAGAAGATAATATATGCATATTATTGGTAGATTTGGTTTGAAAACACTCTGACGTTTCTAAAACTGTTTGAATCATGTCTGTGAGTATAACATAACTTATTTAGCAGGCGAAACCCCGAGGACAAACCATTCAGATTTTTCTTTTTGAGGTCACTCTCTTTTCAATGGGTTTTCATTGGGAATCCAGATTTCTAATTGACCTTCTTGCAGTTCCTACCGCTTCCACTGGATGTCAACAGTCTTTAGAAATTGGTTGAGGTTTTTTCCTTTGTGTAATGAAGAAGTATGCCCATCTTGAACGAGGGTCACTCGAAGTGTCCTGTTTGTTAGAGGCGCGTAACCAGAAAGTTAACTACAGTTTGTTTTAATCCTGTATTGAACACAGATCATCCCGTCTTCAATTTGATCGATTATTTACGTTAAAAAAATACCCAAAGTTGTATTACAAAAGTAGTTTGAAATGTTTTGGCAAAGTTTACAGGTAACTTTTGAGATATTTTGTAGTCACGTTGCACAAGTTGGAACCGGTGTTTTTCTGGATCAAACGCGCCAAATAAATGGACATATATATCGATGGAATTAATCGAACAAAAGGACCATTTGTGATGTTTATGGGACATATTGGAGTGCCAACAACAGAAGCTCGTCAAAGGTAAGGCATGAGTTATATTTTTATTTCTGCGTTTTGTGTCGCGCCTGCAGGGTTGAAATATGCTTCTCTCTCTTTGTTTACTCTGTTGCTATCCTCAGATAATAGCTGTTTGAATTCTGACATGTTGGCTGGATTCACAACAAGTGTAGCTTTAATTTGGTATCTTTCATGTGTGATTTAATGAAAGTTTGATTTTTATAGTAATTTATTTGAATTTGGCACTCTGCATTTTCTCTGGCTTTTGGCCAAGTGAGACAGTAGCGTCCCGCCTAAACTCAGATTTTTGGATATAAATATGAACCTTACCGAACAAAACATACATGTATTGTGTAACATGAAGTCCTATGAGTGTCATCTGATGAAGATAATCAAAGGTTAGTGATTAATTGTATCTCTATTTCTGCTTTTTGTTACTCCTCTCTTTGGCTGGAAAAATGGCTGTGTTTTTCTGTGACTTGGCTCTGACCTAACATAATCTTTGGTGTGCTTTCGTCGTAAAGCCTATTTGAATTCTGAAATGTTGTGTCACACCCTGGCCTTAGTTATCTTTGTTTTCATTATTATTTTAGTTAGGTCAGGGTGTGACATGGTGAAGTATGTGTTTTGGTTTGTCTAGGGGTTTGTAGGTTTAATGGGGCAATGTCTTGTCTAGGTGTTTGTATGTCGATGGCTGCCTAGATTGGTTCTCAATTAGAGACAGCTGTGGTTTATTGTCTCTAATTGGGAGCCATATTTAAGGCAGCCATGGGCATCATGTGTTTGTGGGTAATTGTCTATGTTGAACGTTTGTTGCTTGTCTGTGCACTTACGTTATTTAGCTTCACGGTCGTTTGTTGTTTTGTTAGTTTGTGTATAGTGTTCGTTTTCGTGTTTTTCTCTCTTCCAAAATAAAGAGATGTATTTTGCACACGCTGCGCCTTGGTCCAATCTCTCTTAAGAAGACGATCGTGACAGAATTACCCACCAATCTAGGACCAAGCGGCGTGTCAAGCGGCAACAGGACCCACCTACACAGGATTCATGGACATGGGAGGAGATATTGGATGGAAAGGGACCTTGGGCACAACCGGGAGAATATCGCCTCCCTCGTGAAGAGCTGGAGGCAGCTAAAGCCAGGCAGCTAAAGAAGGCTGGAAGCCCGTGAGTACAACCCAAAAATTTCTTGGGGGGGGCCTTAAAGGGAGTGTGGCGAAGTCAGGTAGGAGACCTGCGCCTACTCCCTGTACTTACCGTGGAGAGCGAGAGTACGGGCAGACACCGTGTTACGCAGTAGAGCGCATGGTGTCTCCTGTACGCGTGCATAGCCCGGTTCGGTACATTCCAGCTCCACGTATCGGCCGGGCTAGATTGAGCGTTGAGCCGGATGTCATGAAGCCGGCCCAACGCATCTGGTCACCAGTGCGTCTCCTCGGGCCGGCTTACATGGCACCAGCCTTACGCATGGTGTCCCCGGTTCGCCTACATAGCCCGGTGCGGGTTATTCCACCTCCCCGCACTGGTCGGGCGACGGGGAGCATACAACCAGGTAAGGTTGGGCAGGCTCAGTGCTCAAGGGAGCCAGTACGCCTGCACGGTCCGGTATTTCCGGCGCCACCTCCCCGCCCAAACCCAGTACCACCAGTGCCTCCTCCACGCACTAGCCCTATGGTGCGTGTCTCCAGCCCTTTACCACCAGTGCCTACACCACGCACCAAGCCTCCTGTGTGTCCCCAGAGTCCTGTGCGTCCTGTTGCTGCTCCCCGCACTAGCCCTGAGATGCGTGTCCTCAGCCCGGTACCACCAGTTCCGGCACCACGCACTAGGCCTAATGTGCGTCCCCAGGGTCCAGCATGCCCTGTTCCTTCTCCCCGCACTAGCCCTGAGATGCGTGTCCTCAGCCCGGTACCTCCAGTTCCGGCACCACGCACCAGGCCTACAGTGCGTCTCAGCCGGCCAGAGTCTGCCGTCTGCCCAACGGCGCCTGAACTGCCCGTCTGTCCAACGGCGCCTGAACTGCCCGTCTGTCCAACGGCGCCTGAACTGCCCGTCTGCCCAACGGCGCCTGAACTGCCCGTCTGCCCAACGGCGCCTGAACTGCCCGTCTGCCCAACACCGTCTGAACTGTCCGTCTGCCAAGCGCCGCATGAACTGCCCGTCTGTACTGAGTATTCAAAGCCGCCCGTCTGTACTGAGTATTCAAAGCCGCCCGTCTGCCATGAGCCTGCAAAGCCGCCCGTCTGCCATGAGCCTTCAGAGCCGTCCGCCAGACAGGAGCCTTCAGAGCCGTCCGCCAGACAGGAGCCGCTAGAGCCTTCCGCCAGACAGGAGCAGCCAAAGCCTTCCGCCAGACAGGATCAGCCAGAGCCTTCCGCCAGACAGGATCAGCCAGAGCCTTCCGCCAGACAGGATCAGCCAGAGCCTTCCGCCAGACAGGATCAGCCAGAGCCTTCCGCCAGACAGGATCAGCCAGATCCGTCAGCCAGCCATGAGCAGCCAGATCCGTCAGCCAGCCATGAGCAGCCAGATCCGTCAGCCAGCCATGAGCAGCCAGATCCGTCAGCCAGCCATGAGCAGCCAGATCCGTCAGCCAGCCATGAGCAGCCAGATCCGTCAGCCAGCCATGAGCAGCCAGATCCGTCAGCCAGCCATGAGCCGTCCAGCCAGGATCCGCCAGAGCCGTCCAGCCAGGATCCGCCAGAGCCGTCCAGCCAGGATCCGCCAGAGCAGGCCAGCCAGGATCCGCCAGAGCCGTCCAGCCAGGATCCGCCAGAGCCGTCCAGCCAGGATCCGCCATTCAGTCCGGTGCTGCCCCTTAGTCCGGTGCTGCCCCTTAGCCCGGTGCTGCCCCTTAGCCCGGTGCTGCCCCTTATCCCGGTGCTGCCCCTTATCCCGGTGCTGCCCCTTATCCCGGTGCTGCCCCTTATCCCGGTGCTGCCCCTTATCCCGGTGCTGCCCCTTAGTCCGGTGCTGCCCCTTAGTCCGGTGCTGCCCCTTAGTCCGGTGCTGCCCCTTAGTCCGGTGCTGCCCCTTAGTCCGGTGCTGCCCCTTAGTCCGGTGCTGCCACTTAGTCCGGTGCTGCCCCTTAATCCAGTGGGGTTAAGTTGGAGGGTGGTCATTTGGAGGAGGCTACGAAAGCGGGTAGTGACTATGGTGGGGTGGGGACCACGACCAGTGCCAGAGCCGCCACCGTGGACAGACGCCCACCCAGACCCTCCCCTAGACTTTATGCTGGTGCGCCCGGAGTTCGCACCTTAAGGGGGGGGTTATGTCACACCCTGGCCTTAGTTATCTTTGTTTTCATTATTATTTTAGTTAGGTCAGGGTGTGACATGGTGAAGTATGTGTTTTGGTTTGTCTAGGGGTTTGTAGGTTTAATGGGGCAATGTCTTGTCTAGGTGTTTGTATGTCGATGGCTGCCTAGATTGGTTCTCAATTAGAGACAGCTGTGGTTTATTGTCTCTAATTGGGAGCCATATTTAAGGCAGCCATGGGCATCATGTGTTTGTGGGTAATTGTCTATGTTGAACGTTTGTTGCTTGTCTGTGCACTTACGTTATTTAGCTTCACGGTCGTTTGTTGTTTTGTTAGTTTGTGTATAGTGTTCGTTTTCGTGTTTTTCTCTCTTCCAAAATAAAGAGATGTATTTTGCACACGCTGCGCCTTGGTCCAATCTCTCTCAAGAAGACGATCGTGACATGTTGGCTGGATTCACAACAAGTGTGCTTTAATTTGGTATCTTTCATGTGTGATTTCATGAAAGTTAGATTTTTATAGTAATTTATTTGAATTTGGCGCTCTGCATTTTTACTGGCTTTTGGCCAAGTGGGACGTTAGCGTCCCACATATCCCAGAGAGGTTAAGTACTGCAGTGCATCTCCTCCTCATGGACTGCACCAGATTTACCAGTTCTTGATGTGAGATACCCCACTCTTCCACCAAGGCACCTGCAAGTTCCCGGACATTTCTGGGGGGAAGGGCCCTAGCCCTCACCCTCCGATCCAACAGGTCCCAGACGTGCTCAATGGGATTGAGATCCGGGCTCTTCGCTGGCCAAGGCAGAACACTGACATTCCTGTCTTTCAAGGAAATCACGTACAGAACGAGCAGTATGGCTGGTGGCATTGTCATGCTGGAGGGTCATGTCAGGATAAGCCTGCAGGAAGGGTACCACATGAGGGAGGAGGATGTCTTCCCTGTAATGCACAGTGTTGAGATTGCCTGCTATGACAACAAGCTCATTCCGATGATGCTGTGACACATCGCCCCAGACCATGACGGCCCCTCCACCTCCAAATCGTTCCCGCTCCAGTGTACAGGCCTCGGTGTAACGCTCATTCCTTTGACGATAAAAGCGAATCCGGCCATCACCCCTGGTGAGACAAAACCGCGACTCGTCAGTGAAGAGCACTTTTTGCCAGTCCTTTCTGGTCCAGCAACGGTGGGTTTGTGCCCATAGGCGACATAGTTGCCGGTGATGTCTGGTGAGGACCTGCCTTACAGCAGGCCTACAAGCCCTCAGTCCAGCCTCTCTCAGCCTATTGCGGACAGTCTGACCACTGATGGAGGGATTGTGCGTTCCTGGTGTAACTCGGGCAGTTGTTGTTGCCATCCTGTACCTGTCCTGCAGGTGTGATGTTCAGATGTACTGATCCTGTGCAGGTGTTGTTACACGTGATCTGCCACTGCGAGGATGATCAGCTGTCCGTCCTGTCTCCCTGTAGCGCTGTCTTAGGCGTCTCACAGTACGGACATTGCAGATGAGCAGGGACCCTGGGCATCTTTCTTTTGGTGTTTTTATGAGTCAGTAGAAAGGCCTCTTTAGTGTCCTAAGTTTTCATAACTGTGACCTTAATTGCCTACCGTCTGTAAGCTGTTAGTATCTTAACAACCGTTCCACAGGTGCATGTTCATTAATTGTTTATGGTTCATTGAACAAGCATGGGAAACAGTGTTTATCCCTTTACAATGAAGATCTGTGAAGTTATTTATATTTTTACGAATTATCTTTGAAAGACAGGGTCCTGAAAAAGTTATGTTTCTTTTTTTGCTGAGTTTATAAATATATACAGTATATCTATATATAATTTGGTTATAGTAAAGTACATAGGAAATTAATACACAAGCAAATATAGAACAGGAACATTCAAACGTGTGTTTTTTCCAGCAGTTGATGTGACTGAGGAAATAGAGTATGGTATGTGTGTTGTATTATGTGTGTGGTTGATACACCCGCACAATATTTAGACTAAGCGCACCAACCACGCCCAACAGTGCACCAACCACGCCCAACAGCGCACCAACCATGCCCAACAGTCCACCAACCACGCCCAACAGTGCACCAACCACGCCCAACAGTCCACCAACCACGCCCAACAGTGCACCAACCACGCCCAACAGTGCACTAACCACGCCCAACAGTCCACCAACCACGCCCAACAGTGCACCAACCATGCCCAACACAAGAGTGAATGTTGTGCTGTGTGTTTCAACTAAGAGCATTCTTCAGTAGCAGGACATTTTTTTTTTTTATAAATAGACAACAAGAAAATGACTATATCTTCATATCATTTCAGAATGTGAAACTAATTTCTCTTTTATCTTATAAACTGAGCATACCAAACATTAGGAACACACTTTTGCCCTCAGAACAGCCTCAATTCATTGGGACATAGACTCTACAAGGTGTCAAAAGCATTCCACAGGGATGCTGGCCCATGTTGACTCCAATGCTTGGTGGTGGACCATTCTTGATACACACAGGAAACTGTTGAGCGTTAGGGTCTATATGACTCTTACCGGAGGCTGCCTCTGCATATGTGGGCTGGCAGTGAGGCTGAGCTATGGTCGGGTCTGGGTTACCCTCCTGTTGGCCACTATTTGTCCTACCCCTATAGTACAATCCAGTGCATGGCTAAATGCTCTCTCTCTCTCTCTCTCATGCTCCCCATTCCTGCTTTCCTCCGCTCTTACCTCACCGAAGGGGTATCTTTTATTGATGGAAAGGTTATAAATATTGGAGGGTGTTTCAGCGTGACTTGAAAGGCTTCCACAGTGCTCTGCGCTGTGTGGTGAGAGAGCCATCCCTGTCACAGTGTCTCCTGCTCAGTGCAGAGGTAATGAGTCAAGGCACTGAGTTGGAATGGAGAATCTGATGAGTTTCCATAGAAGTAGGATTACTAGAACAGATATTCCCATTCAATTATATTTATATGGAAGCTTTGGTGTCGACAGACAAAGAATAGCGGGTTCTGACTAGTCATATGGGCATGTGCACTGATAGGGTCAGAAACCAACTGTACACATAGCGCAGGTACTCTCATGCATAGAGAATCTCACATACATTAGTTGATGGGGTATACAAAATGACTCTGTCAGAAGATAGTGTAATACAAGCTGTGATTTGTCAGAATCTGAATAAAACTCAAACTCATCCCCTTAGGATGGTTCTTTCTTATCACAATATTGCTGTACTGTTTGTAGTCAACATTTTCAGGGTATAGAGTGAAACATTTCTCTACAGTGCAATATCACTTAGGTCCCCCTTAGTTGTTGTTCCTGATGCAAAGGCATTTGAGTGATAAGGCCTGCTTCAGCAGAATTGCACCCAATGGACCAAGAGCTGAGTACATTAAAAAGTGAGTCAATGATTGTTGGTGTAGATTTCAGTCTCAATTCTTCTTAGCAAGGGTAAGAGCGTCCTTCCACTGGATAATTTACAGTGCTTTCAGAAAGTATTCACACCCCTTGACTTTTTCCACAAAATTACATTTATTGAATTGAGTTGTTTTGTCACTGGCCTACACACAATACCTCATAATGTCAAAGTGGAATTATGGTTCAAAATTTGTATAAATTAATTAAAAATGAAAAGCTGAAATGTCTTGAGTCAATAAGTATTTAACCCCTTTGTTATGGCACACCTACATAAGTTGCATGGACTCACTCTGTGTGGAATAACAGTGTTTAACATGATTTTTAAATGACTACTTTATCTCTGTATTCTACACATACAATTATCTGTAAGGTCCCTCAGTCTGGCAGTGGATTTCTAACACAGATTCAACCACAAAGACCAGGGAGGTTTTCCAATGACTCGCAAAGAAGAGCACCTATTTGTAGATGGGTAAAACATGTTAAAAGCAGACATTGAATATACCTTTGAGCATGGTGAAGTTATAAATTACACTTTGGATGGTGTATCAACATACCCAGTCACTCAAAAAATACAGACGTCCTTCCTAGTTTTTTTAAATGATAAAAGAAACGGAATAGGGCTAAGCACAGGCAAAATCCTAGAGGTTCCTGGTTCCGTCTCCTTTTCAACAGACACTGGGAGAAAAATTCACCTTTCAGCAGGACAATAACCTAAAATACAAGGTCAAATATACACCGGAGTTGCTTACCAAGATGACAGTGAATGTTCCTGTGTGGCCTAGTTACAGTTTTGACTTCATTCGGCTTGAAAATCGATGGCCAGACTTGAAAATGGCTGTCTAGTAATGATCAACAACCAACTTGTCAGAGCTATAAGAATTTATAATAGAATAATGTACAAATATGTATTGTACTATCCAGGTGGAGCAAAGCTCTTAGAGACTTACCCAGAAAGACTCACAGCTGCAATCACTCAGGGGGTTGAACACTTATGTAATCAAGATATATTAGTGTTTTTTTTTCATATTTTTTTTTTTTTTTACAAATGTTAGAATTTTTCTTGACATTACAATATATTATGTTTAGATCATTGACAAAAAACAACAATTAAATCCATTTGAATCCCACTTTATAATACAACAAAATGTGGAAAAAGTCAAGGGGTGTGAATTTTTGATCAGAATATCTTTCTGATTTGGTGTGACTGGCTGAGAAAAATGTCCATACCAAATGGAAAAGGTTTCATTGTGTAAGTGCACTTAAACCTAGAATCCTTAATTGAAACAATAACAAAGCGTTCGCCCCACCCCTGTTTCGTTAAAACGCTATGGGATGGGTCTGGAGAAATGCAACCACTCTCAAATTAATAGACAGAGCTAGGGATGCAAGGACTGGCCATCCATGATATCAAATGTATAATTTTAACCATGTTTTGAGGCTATACAGTGTTTGTTTAGATATGTTTACATGATTACAAACATTGGAATAAAACAAGCTTATATTTTGGGTTCTGATGGGGTACGACAGTTGAACTAAGCTCATGAGGCATTCATAATTTATATTCTTAAAGAATCAATAGGTATATATCATTAATTTATAAATCCCAAAATGGATGTAGCAACTAAGGATTCTAGCTTTAAACATATTGACATACACTATGCATGCAGTACATACAGTATGTATACATACACATTCTCAAGTGATTCGCCATTGTAGAGAAAAAATGGGAACACTATGTCACACACTAGCAAGAAACCAACCGTATCGTATAGTAGCCTACATTCTCCAGGCTCTTCACTGATGAATGCGTGACTTACATTTACATGACTGGTCTTCTGTGCACACAACTATTGACTGTGACCAGGTGAGCTGGAGCTGCAGCTCTACTATACATTAAATTCAGGTTATGTGGGCCAAAGTGGGAGGATAGCAATTATGCAGAGAACTAAGTTCAATCGACCCCTGCCATGGCTGATGCATGAATGAAATAAAAGATTGACCATGAATAAATTGTTGGTACTCTTTGATTTCTCCATACTTTCACGCAGAAAGTAGTATACATCCTTCACACAAGAAACAATGTCGACAGAATGCATATATTTACATACAGTACAGCAATGAGTTTGTGTGCTTTGTCAATTTCTTTGAAAAGCAGCTATCTTCATGGATTTCAACCGATTTTTCCATGGAGCAGAGACTTTAATTTGCAGTTTTATAGCTCCTCTCATGCTATTCTTCATATCCCGCTCAATACGGAAGTTGTCCAATGAAGCAGATGCAAAGCTACAGGACAGTTTCGCTAGCACAGACCGGAATGTGTTTCACGGGGCTCATCCAATGGTATTGAGGAGTTTATCACATCAGTAACCTGCTTCATAAATAAGTGCACCGACGACGTCGTCCCCACAGTGACCGTACATACATATCCCAACCAGAAGCCATGGATTACAGGCAAAATCCGTGATGAACTAAAGGCTAGAGCTGCCTCTTTCAAGGAGCGGGACTCTAACCCGGAAGCTAATAAGAAATCCCGCTATGCCCTCCGACGAACCATCAAACAGGCAAAGCTTCAATACAGGACTAAGATCGAATCGTACTACACCTACTCTGACGGTTGTCGGATGTGGCAGGGCTTGCAAACCATTACAGACTACAAAGGGAAGCACAGCCGAGAGCTGCCCAGTGACACCCAGTGCCTACCAGACGAGCTAAACTAATTATATGCTCGCTTCAAGGCAGATAACACTGAAACATGCATGAGAGCACCAGCTGTTCCAGAAGACTGTGTGATCACGCTCTCCGCAGCTGGTGTGAGTAAGACCTTTAAACAGGTCAACATTCACATGCCCGCAGGGCTAGACGGATTACCAGGACGTGTACTGCGAGCATGCGCCGACCAACTGGCAAGTGTCTTCACTGACATTTTCTAATACAATTTGATTTGATTTGTATAAACAACGCATGCTCACCATTGTGTATAAAGGCACATGTACACACACACGATCAAAAATGCAGACTTATATTGAATAAACACATACTGTAAACTAATCTGTAAATCCTATCATTACACAGTCCTGTCCACTCTTACATCGCAATCATGGATGTAATATTCTAGAGGGATACCAGTTGCTTATTAAAACACATTCAGGATCTTATTTATTGGTGTGTGATGTATGACTCATGCATGCAAAGACAACATATCTATAGACCAAAGCAAAGCCAACAAAACATGACAAAGCACAGAGACAGATGCAGTCAGGGCCGGCTTACCGAACGGGCACGTGCCCCAGATGTATAAAATCGAGTACACAGCCATTAGGCTTATTAGGCTACAGCAGGTGCAAGCTTTACAACCCCCCCTAAATGGACCCAGTCTGCAGACTTGTGGCATGACACAAGTCATTTTTCCAATAATTGTTTACAGACAGATTATTTCACTTATCACAGTGGGTCAGATTTCCAGTGGGTCAGAAGTTTACATACACTAAGTTGACTGTGCCTTTAAACAGCTTGGAAAATTCCATAAAATTATGTCATGGCTTTAGAAGCTTCTGATAGGCTAATTGACATCATTTCAGTCAATTGGAGGTGTACCTGTAGATGTATTTCAAGGCCTACCTTCAAACTCAGTGCCTCTTTGCTTGACATCATCGGAAAATCAAAAGAAATCAGCCGAGACCCCAGGAAAACAATTGTAGACCTCCACAAGTCTGGTTTATCCTTGGGAGAAATTTCCAAATGTCTGAAGGTACCACGTTCATCTGTACAAACAATGGTACGCAAGTATAAACACCATGGGACCACGCAGCCATCATACCGCTCAGGAAGGAGACGCATTCTGTCTCCTAGAGATGAACGTACTTTGGATAAGTGCAAATCAACAGCAAAGGACCTTGTGAAGATGCCGGAGGAAACCGGTACAAAAGTATCTATATCCACAGTAAAATCGACATAACCTGAAAGGCCGCTCAGCAAGGAAGAAGCCACTGCTCCAAAACCGCCATAAAAAAGCCAGACTACGGTTTGCAACTGCACATGGGGACAAAGATTGTACTTTTTGGAGAAATGTCTTCTGGTCTGATGAAACTGTTTGGCCATAATGACCATCGTTATGTTTGGAGGAAAAAGGGGGAGGCTTGCAAGCCGAAGAACACCATCCCAACCGTGAAGCACGGGGGTGGCAGCATCATGTTGTGGGGGTGCTTTGCTGCAGGAGGGACTGGTGCACTTCACAAAATAGATGGCATCATGAGGATGGAAAATTATGTGGATATATTGAAGCAACATCTCAAGACATCAGTCAGGAAGTTAAAGCTTGGTCGCAAATGGGTCTTCCAAATGGACAATGACCACAAGCATACTTCCAAAGTTGTGGCAAAATGGCTTAAGGACCACAAAGTCAAGGTATTGGAGTGGCCATCACAAAGCCCTGACCTAAATCCTATAGAAAATTTGTTGGCAGAACTGAAAAAGCTTGTGCGAGCAAGGCGGCCTACAAATCTGACTCCGTTACACCAGCTCTGTCAGGAGGAACAGGCCAAAATTCACCCAACTTATTGTGGGAAGCTTGTGGAAGGCTACCCGAAACGTTTGTCCAAAGTTAAACAATTTAAAGGCAATGCTACCAAATACTAATTGAGTGTATGTAAACTTCTGACCCACTGGGAATGTGATGTAAGAAATAAAAGCTGAAATAAATCATTCTCTTTACTATTATTCTGACATTTCACATTCTTAAAATAAAGTGGTGATCCTAACTGACCTGAGACAGGGAATGTTACTAGGATTAAATGTCAGGAATTGTGAAAAACTGAGTTGAAATGTATTTGGCTAAGGTGTACGTACATTTCTGACTTCAACTGTGCGTACGGTCACTTTGGGGACCGTGTGGGGACCACGGTGTACTCCTCAATGCCATTGGAGTAATACCGGAACATATTCCAGTCTGTGCTAGCAAAACAGTCCTGTAGCTTGGCATCTGCTTCGTCTGACTACTTTTTTATTGATCTAGTCACTGTTGCTTCCTGCTTTCATTTTTTTCTTGTAAGCAGGAATCAGGAGGATAGAATTATGGTCAGATTTGCCAAATGGAGAGCAAGGGAGAGCTTTGTATGCGTCTCTGTGTGTGGAGTAAATGTGGTCCAGAGTTTTTTCCCCTCTGGTTGCACATTTAATATGCTGATAGAAATTTGGTAAAACAAATGTACGTTTCCCTGCATTAAAGTCCTCGGCTACTAGGAGCACCACCTCTGGGTGAGCGTTTTCTTGTTTGCTTATGGCGGAATACAGCTCATTCAATGCTGTGTTCGTGCCAGCCTCCGTCTGTGGTGGTATGTGAACAGCTATGAAAAATAAAGATGAAAACTCTCTACGTAGATCGTGTGGTCTACAGCTTATCATGAGATACTCTACCTCAGGCGAGCAATAGCTCGAGACTTCCTTAGATATCATGCACCAGCTGTTATTTACAAAAATACATAGTCCGCCGCCCCTTGTCTTACCAGACACCGCTGTTCTGTTCTGCCGGTACAGTGTATAAACAGCCAGCTCTATGTTGATAGTGTCGTCGTTCAGTCACGACTCCGTGAAGCATAAGATGTTACCGTTTTGAATGTCGCGTTGGTAGTTTAATCTTTCGTGTAGGTCATCGATTTTATTCTCCAAAAATTGCACATTTGCTAGCAGAATGGAAGGAAGTGGGGGTTTATTCGATCGCCTACGAATTCTCAGAAGGCAGCCCGCCCTCTGGCCCCTTTTTCTCCGACCTCCTCTTCACGCAAATCACAGGGATCTGGACCTGTTCCCGAGAAAGCAGTATATTATTTGTGTCGGGCTCATCAGACACGCTAAAGGAAAAAAAGGATTCTGCCAGTCCGTGGTGAGTAATCGCAGTCCTGATGTCCAGAAGTTATTTTCAGTCATAAGAGACGGTAGCGGCAACATTATGTCCAAAATAAGTAAAAAAAGAAGTTTCATAAAACGCAAATAAACAAACAAAAAACACAATCGGTTGGGGACACGTAAAACGTCAGCCTTCTTCTCCGGCGCCATTGTTACGTATACGTGTGTGAACATGTGTTTGTATACAGTATGTGTGTGTATCAGCAAGATTGTCTTTGTGTGTCTGTTCAAGTGTCTCTGTGTGTGTCTGTACAAGTGTTTACTCTGTGTCTGTGCATGTGTCAGGGACAGTGAGAACCCCCCCCCCCACTATCATTAGCACCACTGCATTCCCAGGTCACTGGCCAAAGCCTCAGCTGTAGAACACCACACAGGCTCCACTGGGATTGGCTGGGCCGAAGCAGGTGCTGAGCTGAGCAGAAAACATGACAGAGTGTAATTAATTAGGTTCCCACGGGAATGAAGGAGCACCATCAGCCCAGGTCACATGTCAGTAAACGCACCTGTGCTGTGACGATGATCAGGAGGAGTTTGAGTTGGCTTTGTTGCTTTATTTCGCTACATTAATGTTTAGCTACAGTTGCACTTCTTTGAGTTAAGAGGGAAAGTTTTAGTCTCTATGGAGTTGTGGTGTCCGTTTTTGTTCAGTGGTGAGAGAGAAAATAAAGACAGAATACGATTAGTCAACTCAACTTGATCTAATGAGATTATACAAAGCTAACATATGGAATTGTTTTAAGATCATCTTACCAAGGATTTTTAGTACCCTTTTAGGTATCAAAGATTTTTTTTTGAAAAATATTTGATTAAACATTGAATTTGCCTTACTGCGATTAGCCCATAAAAACCCATTGAATAACAGATCTGGAAAAACAGACAGTCAAAAAAATCTACAGGAAGTTTGTTTTGAAGTGTCTGTCCTATATCTGAGGGATTATAAGAAAGATTAGGAAATCATTTTTTATAAATATTTAACCCTTTCTTAACCCTTTTTTTGGCACTAAACTACTTCCATATACAGTATACTTCCATTAATGTTTTTAACTGGTAGTGGGCTACCATAAGACAAGTCTTGTGAGGCATGTGGACATCCTAGAGCAAAACAACTGACATGTATGTGTTCGTGAGAGTCATATTAGTGTGTAGCCCATACTGTTTGGATGCCACAGACAGAAGTTGGCAGATCGGCGGTACCGACTTCATACAAATGCGGAAGGTCGTAATCGGTGGATGGGGTGGACTGAGACACACAGCCCACGCAAAGAAACAGATATTTCTGGCTTAAACAGACGGAATTTGATGGGGATTCTTTTATTGTGCTAATTAGATCTCAGCGGGGGCCTGGACATCGACTCTTGAGGGGTAAGTTATCCTTTTCAAGTTGACACAACTAGAGTATTTTACAGTAGATTTTGATACAGAGAGTAGTAGATGATGAGGACTAGAAAGAGCCCAGTGCAGAGTTATGGATGTTACTAATAGAGTCATAGCCATGGGGAAGATGTTTTGAGTAGAGGGTGCTGAGTACGGGGTTTGAAAAAAATCGCCTTTATAATAAAGTGCTTACAGGCTACCAATAAAATACAATTACTAATGTGATGAGTAGTCTAAGCATAGGATAAGATTCACTCTTCAAAATATATGGTACCCCTTACGGTTCTATCAGAACCCGCTGTGGGGTTTGTAGGGTTCCTACTGTACATAGAACCTTTAGGAGTGCCATATGAAGCAAGCAAAATAACCCTTTTTGGTTCTATCCAGAACCTTTTAATACTTCACCAGAGAGCATGACTTAGCCACAGAGAATCATTAGCTTATTTTAACGCTGTGGATTGTTTCAAATCACAAGTGTGTAGGCCTATATGCCTAGTTTGGAAGCCCACAATTTGGGCAGTGGCAATAGGCCTACCTGATTATTGAGGTACGGTTGTCAGTGAAAAGCAATGCATCTAAAATATGCGTGAAGATAATGTGTCGTGAGTATAATTTGAAATGTTAAGAAAAGAAGAAGAGGAAGGGTGTGTGGCGAAGATGTTGGCCTACAGTCATTTACCGTTCTCATTCTCAGAGTGGAAACGTTGTTTGCAGAGATCACAACCTGTTACACTTCTGAATAACAACTTTTGTTTAATTTCGTACTGTAATTTACGATTTTGGTCAATTTCTTTCATTGTATTTTGTTTGGAGCGCTCCATGTGAGCAATGAGCATATGTCTGGTTTCACTGTCCTTTTAATGTTGACAGAGCACACGTATAAACTTGGGGCGGCAGGTAGCCTAGTGGTTAGAGTGTTGGGCCTGTAACTGAAAGATTGCAAGATCAAATCCCTTAGCTGACAAGGTAAAAATCTGTTGTTCTGCCCCTGAACAAGGCAATTAACCCCTGTTCCTTGGCCATCATTGTAAATAAGAATTTGTTCTTAACTGACTTGCCTAATTAAACAAGTAAGTAGGCTAACTAGCCTGCTGTGTGCAAATGTAGGAAAGTACCCATTTGGTGATGTCTGATTTCTGACTGTCATAACTCATCACCACTAATAAGCTGAGAATCTCAGCAATTTTCCTTCACCTTACACAGTACGTCAACAAAGTCAGTAAAATATATACAGTTGATGTCGGAAGTTTACATACACTTAGGTTGGAGTCATTAAAACTCGTTTTTCAACCACTCCACAAATTTCTTGTTAACATACTATAGTTTTGGCAAGTCGGTTAGGACATCTACTTTGTGAATGACACAAGTCATTTTTCCAACAATTGTTTACAGACAGATTATTTCACTTATAATTCACTGTATCACAATTCCAGTGGGTCAGAAGTTTACATACACTAAGTTGACTGTGCCTTTAAACAGCTTGGAAAATTTCAGAAAATCATGTCATGGCTTTAGAAGATTCTGATAGTCTAATTGACATAATTTGAGTCAATTGGAGGTGTACCTGTCTTTGAAGGCCTACCTTCAAACTCAGTGCCTCTTTGCTTGACATCACGGGAAAATCTAAAGAAATCAGCCAAGACCTCAGAAAAACAATTGTAGACCTCCACAAGTCTGGTTCATCCTTGGGAGCAATTTCCAAATGCCTGAAGGTACCACGTTCATCTGTACAAACAATGGTATGCAAGTATAAACACCATGGGACCACGCAGCTGTCATACCACTCAGGAAGGAGACGCGCTCTGTCTCCTAGAGATGAACGTACTTTGGTGCGAAAAGTGCAAATCAATCCCAGAACAACAGCAAAGCCTTGTGAAGATGCTGGAGGAAACAGGTAAAAAAGTATCTATATCCACAGTAAAACGAGTCCTATATCGACATAACCTTTTCTCAATAGGGGGGGGCGCTGTTTTCACTTTGTAAAAAATCGTTCCCAAATTAAACTGCCTCGTACTCAATTCTTGCTCGTACAATATGCATATTATTATTACTATTGGATAGAAAACACTCTCTAGTTTCTAAAACCGTTTGAATTATATCTGTGGGTAAAACAGAACTCATTTTGCAGCAAAGTTCCTGTCAGGAAGTGAGAAATCTGAAATCGGGGGCTCTGTTCCAGGGTCATCCTATTAATTTGCATGGAATCTATGGGTCTACATGCACTGCATACGCCTTCCACTAGATGTCAGTAGGCAGTGAGAGGTGGAATGGGGTGTATAGCTCTATGTGAGGCCGAACAAGACCTCTTGGAACGGTGGGTCTAGTCTTTTCACCGTTCAGCTTGGCGCGAGAGGGACCTCAGGATTGCGTTCTGAAAAGCTTTCGTTATAGACGTTAGATATATCCGGCTCTGATTTTATTTGATATATGTGTTAAAAACATCATAAACTAGTTATTTTAAACCGACTTATATCAGTTTATATCAGTTTATTGCGATTTTCGGTATTTTCTTTGTTATGCGTTATGGTGAGTTGGACACTTCTGTGCCGCATGGCCCGCTTTGTTAGCTAATTCGACAGATGAAGACGACATTCTACAACCGAACAACGATTATTCTGGACAAAGGACTACTTGTACAAGATTCTGATGGAAGCTCATCAAATAGTAGGAACCATTTATGATGTTATTTCGTATTTCTGTCGAAAATGTTTAGACGTATATTCCGCCCTGATTTTGGGTGCTGTCTCGCTATAACGTAAGCTGTATGTCATACTAAAGTTATTTTTAAAAGTCTAACACAGCGGTTGCATTAAGAACTAGTGTATCTTTAATTTGCTGTCCAACATGTATTTTTTAGTAAAGATTATGATTAGTTATTTGATTAGATTAGGTGCCTCTCCAAGATTTCTCCGGACAATATTTCTGCATTTTCACTACGTATTCACATTGTAAAACCACGATTTGTGCCGCTAAATATGCACATTTTCGAACAAACCATATATGTATTGTGTAATATGATGTTATAGGACTGTCATCTGATGAAGTTTGAGAAGGTTAGTGAAAAAATTTATATCTTTTGCTGGTTTTATTCGCTATCGCTAACGTTGCCTTGAATGAATGCGGTTGTGTGGTAGGCTATTGTAGTAAGCTAATATAATGCTATATTGTGTTTTCGCTGTAAAACACTTAAAAAATCTGAAATATTGGCTGGATTCACAAGATGTTTGTCTTTCATTTGCTGTACACCATGTATTTTTCATAAATGTTTTATGATGAGTATTTAGGTATTTCACGTTGGTCTCTGTAGTTATTCTAGCTGCTTTGGTGAGATTTGTGATGGTGGCTGCAATGTAAAACTATGATTTATACCTGAAATATGCACATTTTTTGAACAAAACATATGCTATACAATACATATGTTATCAGACTGTCATCTGATGAAGTTGTTTCTTGGTTAGTGACTATTTATATCTTTATTTGGTCGAATTTGTGATAGCTACCTATGCAGTAAAAAAATGGTGGAGAAAAAAAGTTGAGTCTTTTGCTATCGTGGTTAGCTAATAGAAATACATATTGTGTTTTCGCTGTAAAACATTTTAAAAATCGGAAATGATGGCTGGATTCACAAGATGTGTATCTTTCATCTGGTGTCTTGGACTTGTGATTTCATGATATTTAGATGCTAGTATTTACTTGTGGCGCTATGCTAGGCTATGCTAGTCAGCTTTTTTACTGATGAGGGTGCTCCCGGATTGTGACCAAGTAGAAGATAACCTGAAAGGCCGCTCAGCAAGGAAGAAACCACTGCTCCAAAACCACCATAAAAAAGCCAAACTACGGTTTGCAACTGCACATGGGGACAAAGATCGTACTTTTTGGAGAAATGTCCTTTGGTCTGCTGAAACAAAAATAAAACTGTTCGGTCATAATGACCCTCGTTATGTTTGGAGGAAAAAGGGGGAGGCTTGCAAGCCGAAGAACACCATCCCAACCGTGAAGCACGGGGGTGGCAGCATCATGTTGTGGGGGTGCTTTGCTGCAGGAGGGACTGGTGCACTTCACAAAATAGATGGAATCATGAGGATGGAAAATTATGTGGATATATTGAAGCAACATCTCAAGACATCAGTCAGGAAGTTAAAGCTTGGTCGCAAATGGATCTTCCAAATGGGCAATGACCCCAAGCATACTTCCAAACTTGTGGCAAAATGGCTTAAGGACAACAAAGTCAAGGTATTGGAGTGGCCATCACAAAGCCCTGACCTCAAAACTATAGAAAATGTGTGTACAGAACTGAAAGAGCGTGTGCGAGCAAGGAGGCCTACCAACCTGATTCAGTTACAAAAGCTATGTCAGGAGGAATGGGCCAAAATTCACCCAAACTATTGTGGGAAGCTTGTGGAAGGCTACCCGAAACGTTGGACCCAAGTTAAACAATTTAAAGGCAATGCTCCCAAATACTAATTGAGTGTATGTAAACTTCTGACCACTGGGAATGTGATGTAAGAAATAAAAGCTGAAATATATAATTATCTCTGCTATTATTCTGACATTTCACATTATTAAAAGAAAGTGGTGATCCTAACTGACCTAAGACAGGGAATTTTTACTAGGATTAAAATGTCAGGAACTGGGAAAAACTGATTTTAAATGTATTTGGCTAAGGTGTATGTAAACTTCCGACTTCATCTGTATATATATATCCATTGTGAAAGATAGTAGTTTCTTACTAACCATGTTTCCATACACAGTTTTTATGCGTGTATAATCATACCGTATAAAATTATAAATGTTTTGCCTGCGCTACAGACGGTTATATCAGTCCACTAATACAGGACTAGTAATAATAATAATAATAATAATCCAACCCCCAATGTTATATTTTGTAATATTTTATTTTTATTCTGCTTTTTCAAGGGGTGCTATAGCACTCTCAGCACCCCTACGTCCCGCGGCTATGGCTACAGATGAAATAACTTCACAGGGTGGTGAAAGTGCATGGTGATATTAATGCTCCCTTCCAATAAATATCAAGGCTCTGATTCTGGTGACATGATGAACGATGATTGACTGCCATTTGACAAATACAAATATTATTTGCATTATTCTTATTCATAATAATCGTATCCATAATAATATCCATAATCCATAATAACAATAATTATCCATAATAATCTCATTATGTAGACTATCCTACCTGCACTGTATCTGTGAGCTGTTGGCTAGAGTACACGTGCCAAGACCACAGTAGGCACAGTTTTTGTGAAAAAAACTATTTGTAGAGTTGAAAATGCGATGGAAACCCATTGAAGTACATTTCGTGTACGCTACGTCATCACTCACTGATTTTTATCCGCAGAAAGTCCTTTATGCTGATATTTTCTTTATGCAGATATCAGAATATTTGCATGAAAGTCTGTCACCAATTGGATGGAACCCTAGCTACAGTATTTGAAAAATCTTTCCAACGATAATCACCGGGCCTCGGTGTGAAGGTGCAAAATGTCATGCTCTGAGGATCCCATATAAAGTATCCAGTGGAAACATCCTATAATACCTGAACACTTTGGGCAAAAAACAGCTGTATCTGCCCCGAGCTCACTGATGTGGGAAACTCTGAGGCCCCAGAATAGGCTAGTTGATATACAATGTTGCAAGTTCGCTAGCGACAGCTTTCGGCCGGACGTTCATATATACAGTCATTGGGTCGGACCCAGTTGATTGATTTGATAGGCTACAATGTTGCACTTCACTCGACGCCTAAGAATAGACCATTGTGAACAGAGCGCACATTTCTTTGAACTGCAGACAGTGTATTCAGAAAATATTCAGACCCTTTAACTTTTCCCACATTATGTTATGTTACAGCCTTATTTTAAAATGTATTAAATGTTTTTTTTCCCACCTCATCAATCTACACACAATACCCCATAATGACAAAACAAAAACAGGTTTCGAGAAATGTTTGTAAATGTATCAACAACAAACAAATCTGAAATATCACATTTACATAAGTATTCAGACTCTTTACTCAGTACTTTGTTGAAGCACCTTTGGCAGCAATTACAGCCTCAAGTCTTCTTGGGTATGACGCTACATGCTCGGCATACCTGTTTTGGGGGAGTTTCTCCCATTCTTCTCTGCAGATCCTCTGAAGCTCTGTCAGGTTGGATGGGGAGTGTCACTGCACAGCTATTTTCAGGTCTCTCCAGAGATGTCGATCGGGTTCAAGTCTGGGCTCTGGCTGGGCCACTCAAGGACATTCAGAGACTTCTCCCAAAGCCACTCCCGCGTTGTTTTGGCTGTGTGCTTAGTGTCATTGACCTGTTAAAAAGTGAACCTTCGCCCCAGTCTGAGGTTCTTTGCACTCTGGAGCAGGTTTTCATCAATGATCTCTCTGTACTTTGCTCTGTTAATCTTTCCCTCGATCCTGACTAGTCTCCCAGTCCCTGCCGCTGAAAAACATCCCCCCACCACCATGATTCACTGTAGAGATGGTGCCAGGTTTCCTCCAGACGTGACGCTTGGTATTCAGGCCAAAGAGTTCAATCTTGGTTTCATCAGACCAGAGAATTTTGTTTCTCATGGTCTGAGAGTCTTTCATGTGCCTTTTGGCAAACTCCAAGCGGGCTGTCATGTGCCTTTTACTGAGTAGTGGCTTCCATCTGGCCACTCTACCATCAAGGCCTGATTGGTGGAGTGCTGCAGAGATGGTTGTTCTTCTGGAAGGTTCTCCCATCTCTACAGGGGAACTCTGGAGCTCTGTCAGAGTGACCATTGGGTTGTTGGTCACCTCCCTGACCAAGGCGCTTCTCCCCCGATTGCTCAGGACAGCTCTAGGAAGAGTCTTGGTGGTTCCAAACTTCTTCCATTTAAGAATGATGGAGGCCATTGTGTTCTTGGGGACCTTCAAGGCTGCAGAATTATTTTGGTACCCTTCCCCAGATCTGTGCCTCGACACCATCCTGTCTCAGGGCTCTATGGACAATTCCTTTGACCTCATGGCTTGGTTTTTTCTCTGACATGCACTGTCAAGTGTGGGACCTTTTATATAGACAGGTGTGTACCTTTCCAAATCATGTCCAATCAATTGAATTTACCACAGGTGGATTCCAATCAAGTTGTAGAAACATCTCAAGGATGATCAATGGAAACAGGATGCACCTGAGTTCAATTTCGAGTCTCATTGTCACGTTCTGACCATAGTTCTTTTGTGTTTTCTTTGTTTTAGTGTTGGTCAGGACGTGAGCTGAGTGGGCATTCTATGTTGTGTGTCTAGTTTTCCCGTTTCTATGTTTGGCCTGATATGGTTCTCAATCAGAGGCAGGTGTTAGTCATTGTCTCTGATTGGGAACCATATTTAGGTAGCCTGTTTTGTGTTGGGTTTTGTGGGTGGTTGTCTTCATGTCTTCGGGTGTCTGCACCAGACAGAACTGTTTCGGTTTTTCACATTTTGTTGTTTTTGTATTTTGTAGTGTTCACGTTTATTGGCTTTAATTAAACATGATGAACACTAACCACGCTGCGCTTTGGTCCGATCCTTCGTCCACAGAAGAAAGCCGTTACACTCATAGCAAAGGGTCTGAATATTTATGTAAATAAGGAATTCCCTTTTTTCTTTGTCATTGTGGGGTATTGTGTGTATATTTTGTTGAGGCCATTTTTTATTTAATCCATTTTGGAATAAGGCTGTAAAGTAACAAAATGTGGAAACAGTGAAGGGGTCTGAATACTTTCCGAAG
The DNA here is from genome assembly GCF_016432855.1 of Salvelinus namaycush. Classification (NCBI taxonomy): domain Eukaryota; kingdom Metazoa; phylum Chordata; class Actinopteri; order Salmoniformes; family Salmonidae; genus Salvelinus; species Salvelinus namaycush. The sequence goes on from NC_052327.1 coordinate 36,041,026, forward strand.
GCACTGTAATTACAACAGGTGTGTGTGAGAGAGAGATAACAAGAGGGGTGTTGTAATTAAGATTGTGCCTATTAAAACTGAACAGAAATGGACAGCTAAAGCACTAACCTCGATCCAGCACCAGTGGGTGGAAAGCACCACTCGCTGGGCCGTGCCCAGCACTGTGTTGCTTGCTAGGCTAGTACACCTACATGTTTGACATGGGCAAGAGCAGGCCTGCAAGCTGAGGGCGAGAGAATGCCATGTTCCTTATTTGATATTATTCCCATTCCCTTTTCGTCAAGTTTAGAATTGTAAACTAATAGAAAATAGAAGTGGGAATCTATTGCAAGGACTGCTCCAGATCACTTGATATCCACCTCAAGGGGGAGAGAAGAGAAGAGGGAGAGAGTGAGTGAGAGGAGAGGGACAGAGACTGAGAGAGAAAGAGAAAGAGACCCGACTTAACTCAAACTAAACTGTCTATTGTATAGCAGAGCATGTCCGACTCCAAACCCCTACAGCTGCATAGATAAGAGCATACCATGAGCGCAACGCTTAAAAAACAGAGCTGAGAGCTCTCCATGCAGAATGGGGCCCATATATACTAAACAAAAATATAAACAAAACATGTTTCATGAGCTGAAATAAAAGATCCCAGAAATGTTCCATATGAACAAAAAGCTTATTTCTCTAAAATTTTGTGCACACATTTGTTTACATCCATGTTAATGAGCAATTCTCCTTTGCCAAGATAATCCATCCAGCTGACAGGTGTGGCATATCAAGAAGCTTATTAAACAACATAATCATTACACAGGTACACCTTGGACTGGGGACAATAAAAGCCCACTCTAAAATGTGCACAACACAATGCCACAGATGTATCAAATTTTGAGGGAGCGAGCAATTGGCATGCTGACTGCAGGCATGTCCACCAGAGTTGTTGTCAGAGAATTGTATGTAATTTCTCTGCCATAACCCGCCTCCAACGTCGTTTTAGAGAATTTGTCAGTACGTTCAACCAGCCTCACAACCTCAGACCACGTGTAACTGAACCAGCCCAGGACCTCCACATCCGACTTCTTCACCTGCGTGATCGTATGACACCAGACACTCGGACAGCTGATGAAACGAAGGAGTATTTCTGTCTGTAATAAAGACCTTTTGTGGGGAACTCATTCTGATTGGCTGGGCCTGACCCCCCAGTCATGTGTAAGGGCTATTTGACCAAGAAGGATAGTGATGGAGTGCTGCATCAGATGACCTGGCCTCCACAATCATCCAACCTCACAGGCAACATGTGCTAAGCATATGTGGGAACTCCTTCAAAACTGTTGGATATGCATTCCAGGTGAAGCTGGTTGAGAGAATGCCAAGAGTGTGCAAAGCTGTCATCAAGGCAAAGGGTGGCAACTTTTAAGAATCTCAAATATAAAATACATTTAGATTTGTTTAACACTTTTTTGGTTACTACATGATTCCATATGTGTTATTTCATAGTTTTGATGTCTTCACTATTATTCTATAATGTAGAAAATAGTAAAAATAAAGAGAAACCCCTGAATGAGTAGGTGAGTCCAAAATGGTACCGTGTATAAAAAGGTGACAAATTAGACACTAATAACAATATGGGAATATGTGTCACCAGTAACATGGGGAAACTTTTCTGCTGTATTCTCAATGACCGAATACAAACATTCCTCACACAACGCTCTCTGCAAAAAACTCATTGTCTTTCTACCCAAACACAGAACAACAGACCACATACACACATTACACACACTAATAAGCCAGCATGTTCATCACAACAGCAGAGGAAAAGTATTTGCATGTTTTGTTGATTTTAAGAATGCTTTTGAAACCATATGGATGGATTATATTACAAAACCCTATGCATCAAACAAGTTTGTACATTCACAAGCTTGACGTAACCATGCGTGCAAGGAATATGGGACCAAATTCTAAACTACTTTAATACACATATAGGTGAATTTGTCCCAATACTTTTGGTTCCCTAAAATGGGGGGACTTTGTACAAAAAGTGCTGTAATTTCTGAACGGTTCTCCCGATATGGATGAAAATAGCCTCAAATTAAAGCTGACAGTCTTTAATCTCATAGTGACTGTATAATTTAAAATGCAAAGTGCTGGAATACAGAGCCAAAACAACAAAAACAGTGTCACTGTCCCAATACTTTTGGAGCTCACTGTACATGATTGCCATAGCCTGAGGGACATCCCATGAACATTAATTCCCTGAAGTATTTACATGCCAGAAAGTATTCATACCCCTTGACTTATTCCACATTTTGTTGTTACAGCCTGAATTCAAAATGGATTAAATATATATTTTTCTCTCACCGATCTACAGTCGTGGCCAAAAGTTTGGAGAATGACACAAATATACATTTTCACAAAGTCTGCTGCCTCAGTTTGTATGATGGCAATTTGCATATACTCCATAATGTTATGAAGAGTGATCAGATGAATTGCAATTAATTGCAAAGTCCCTCTTTGCCATGCAAATTAACTGAATCCCCAAAAAACATTTCCACTGCATTTCAGCCCTGCCACAAAAGGACCACCTGACATCATGTCAGTGATTCTCTCGTTAACACAGGTGTAAGTGTTGACGAGGACACGGCTGGAGATCACTCTGTCATGCTGATTGAGTTTGAATAACAGACTGGAAGCTTCAAAAGGAGGGTGGTTCTTTGAATCATTGTTCTTCCTCAGTCAACCATGGTTACCTGCAAGGAAACAGGTGCTGTCATCATTGCTTTGCACAAAAAGGGCTTCACAGGCAAGGATATTGCTGCCAGTAAGATTGCACCTAAATCAACCATTTATCGGATCATCAAGAACTTCAAGAAGAGCAGAAGGCTTGTTGTGAAGAAGGCTTCAGGGCGCCCAAGAAAGTCCAGCAAGCGCCAGGACCGTCTCCTAAAGTTGATTCAGCTGCGGGATCGGGGTACCACCAGTACAGAGCTTGCTGAGGAATCGCAGCAGGCAGGTGTAAGTGCATCTGCACGCACAGTGATGCAAAGACTTTTGGAGGATGGCCTGTTGTTAAGAAGGGCAGCAAAGAAGCCACTTCTCTCCAGGTAAAACATCAGGGACAGACTGATATTCTGCAAAGGGTACAGGGATTGGACTGCTGAGGACTGGGGTAAAGTCATTTTCTCTGATGAATCCCCTTTCCGATTGTTTGGGGCATCTGGAAAAAAGCTTGTCCGGAGAAGACAAGGTGAGCGCTACCATCAGTCCTGTGTCATGCCAACAGTAAAGCATCCTGAGACCATTCATGTGTGGGGTTGCTTCTCAGCCAAGGGAGAGGGCTCATTCACAATTTTGCCTAAGAACACAGCCATGAATAAAGAATGGTACCAACACATCCACCGAGAGCAACTACTCCCAACCATCCAGGAACAGTTTGGTGACGAACAATGCCTTTTCCAGCATGATGGAGCACCTTGCCATAAGGCAAAAGTGATAACTAAGTGGCTCAGGGAACAAAACATCGATATTTTGGGTCCATGGCCAGGAAACTCCCCAGACCTTAATCCCATTGAGAACTTGTGGTCAATCCTCAAGAGGCGGGTGGACAAACAAAAACCCACAAACTCTGACAAACTCCAAGCATTGATTATCCAAGAATGGGCTGCCATCAGTCAAGATGTGGCCCAGAAGTTAATTGACAGCATGCTACGGCGGATTGCAAAGGTCTTGAAAAAGAAGGGTCAACATTGCAAAGATTGACTCTTTGCATCAACTTCATGTAATTGTCAATAAAAGCCTTTTACACTTATGAAATGCTTGTAATCATACTTCAGTATTCCATAGTAACATCTGACAAAAATATCTAAAGACACTGAAGCAGCAAACTTTGTGGAAATTAATATTTGTGTCATTCTCAAAACTTTTGGCCACGACTGTACACACAATACTGCATAATGACAAAGTGAACACATGTTTTTAGAAATTGTAGCTAATTTACTGAAAATGAAATACATAAATGTCAAATTTACATAAATATTCACATCCCTGAGTCAGTAGATGTTCTAATCAACTTTGGCAGTGATTACAGCTGGGAGTGTTTCTGGGTAAGTCTCTAAGAGCTTTGCACACCTGGATTGTACAATATTTGCACAGTATTATTTTAAAAATTCTTCAAGCTCTGTCAAGTTGGTTGTTGATCATTGCTAGACAGCCATTTTCAAGTCTGGCCATAGATTTTCAAGCAGATTTAAGTCAAAGCTGTAAATAGGCCACTTATGAACATGCAATATTGTCTTGGTAAGCAACTCCAGTGTATATTTGACCTTGTGTTTTAGGTTATTGTTCTGCTGAAAGGTGAATTTGTCTCCCAGTGTCTGTTGGAAAGCAGACTGAACCAGGTTTTCCTCTAGGATTTTGCCTGTGCTTAGCTATATTACAATTATTTTTAACCCCAGAAATTCTCCCTAGTCTTTGCCGATGACAAGAATAACCATAACATGATGCAGCCACCACCATACTTGAAAATATGAAGAGTGGTACTCAGTGATGTGTTGTGTTGGATTTGCCCCAAACATAACATTTTGTATTCAGAACATAAAGATATTTTCTTTGCCACATTTTTTGCAGTTTTACTTTAGTGCCTTTTGTTATTCTGTACAGGCTTCCTTCTTTTCACTCTGTCATTTAGGTTAGTATTGTGGAGTAACTACAATGTTGTTGATCCATCCTCAGTTTTCTCCAATCACAACCATTAAACTCTGTAACTGTTTTAAAGTCACCATTCGCCTCATGGTGAAATCCCTAAGCGGTTTCCTTCCACTCTGCCAACTGAGTTAGAAAGGACGCCTGTATCTTTGTAGTGACTGGGTTTATTGATACACCATCCAAAGTGTAATGAATAACTTCACCATGCTCAAATGGATATTCACTGTCTGCTTCTTTTTTTTTACCCATCTACCAATAGGTGCCCTTCTTTGCAAGGCATTGGGAAAACTCCCTGGTCTTTGTGGATTAATCTGTGTTTGACATTCACTGCTCGGCTTACAGACAATTGTATGTGTGGGGTACAGAGAGGAGGTAGCCATTCAAAAATCATGTTAAATGCTATTATGGTATATGTTTTTTTAAATGTCAAGTCCATACCAAAGCATCCAGGGTTGTATATAGTCTAGACTGTCTTTGTAGTCCTGTTGGGGTTGTAAAGTGTCTAGACTGTCTTTGTAGTCCTGTTGGGGTTGTAAAGTGTCTAGACTGTCTTTGTAGTCCTGTTGGGGTTGTATAGTGTCTAGACTGTCTTTGGAGTCCTGTTGGGGTTATGTGGTGTCTAGACTGTCTTTGGAGTCCTGTTGGGGTTGTAAAGTGTCTAGACTGTCTTTGTAGTTCTGTTGGGGTTGTATAGAGTCTAGACTGTTTTTGTAGTCCTGTTGTGGTTGTATAGTGTCTAGACTGTCTTTGGAGTACTGTTGGGCTTATATAGTGTCTAGACTGTCTTTGGAGACCTGTTGAGCTTATATAGTGTCTAGACTGTCTTTGGAGTCCTGTTGGGGTTACATAGTGTCTAGACAGTTTTTTGAGTCCTGTTGGGGTTATGTGGTGTCTAGACTGTCTTTGAAGTCCTGTTGGGGTTATATAGTGTCTAGACTGTCTTTGGAGTCCTGTTGGGGTTATATAGTGTCTAGACTGTCTTTGGAGTACTGTTGGGCTTATATAGTGTCTAGACTGTCTTTGTAGTCCTGTTGGGGTTATATAGTGTCTAGACTGTCTTTGGAGTCCTGTTGGGGTTATATAGTGTCTAGACTGTCTTTGGAGTCCTGTTGGGGTTATATAGTGTCTAGACTGTCTTTGGAGTACTGTTGGGCTTATATAGTGTCTAGACTGTCTTTGTAGTCCTGTTGGGGTTATATAGTGTCTAGACTGTCTTTGTAGTCCTGTTGGGGTTGTATAGTGTCTAGACTGTCTTTGTAGTCCTGTTGGGGTTATGTGGTGTCTAGACTGTCTTTGGAGTCCTGTTGGGGTTATATAGTGTCTAGACTGTCTTTGGAGACCTGTTGAGCTTATATAGTGTCTAGACTGTCTTTGGAGTCCTGTTGGGGTTATATAGTGTCTAGACTGTCTTTGGAGTACTGTTGGGCTTATATAGTGTCTAGACTGTCTTTGTAGTCCTGTTGGGGTTATATAGTGTCTAGACTGTCTTTGTAGTCCTGTTGGGGTTATATAGTGTCTAGACTGTCTTTGGAGTCCTGTTGGGGTTATATAGTGTCTAGACTGTCTTTGGAGTACTGTTGGGCTTATATAGTGTCTAGACTGTCTTTGTAGTCCTGTTGGGGTTATATAGTGTCTAGACTGTCTTTGTAGTCCTGTTGGGGTTGTATAGTGTCTAGACTGTCTTTGTAGTCCTGTTGGGGTTATGTGGTGTCTAGACTGTCTTTGGAGACCTGTTGAGCTTATATAGTGTCTAGACTGTCTTTGGAGTCCTGTTGGGGTTACATAGTGTCTAGACAGTTTTTTGAGTCCTGTTGGGGTTATGTGGTGTCTAGACTGTCTTTGGAGTCCTGTTGGGCTTATATAGTGTCTAGACTGTCTTTGTAGTCCTGTTGGGCTTATATAGTGTCTAGACTGTCTTTGTAGTCCTGTTGGGGTTATATAGTGTCTAGACTGTCTTTGTAGTCCTGTTGGGGTTATGTGGTGTCTAGACTGTCTTTGTAGTCCTGTTGGGGTTGTATAGTGTCTAGACTGTCTTTGGAGTCCTGTTGGGGTTATGTGGTGTCTAGACTGTCTTTGAAGTCCTGTTGGGGTTATATAGTGTCTAGACTGTCTTTGGAGTCCTGTTGGGGTTATATAGTGTCTAGACTGTCTTTGGAGTCCTGTTGGGGTTATATAGTGTCTAGACTGTCTTTGGAGTACTGTTGGGCTTATATAGTGTCTAGACTGTCTTTGGAGTCCTGTTGGGCTTATATAGTGTCTAGACTGTCTTTGTAGTCCTGTTGGGCTTATATAGTGTCTAGACTGTCTTTGTAGTCCTGTTGGGGTTATATAGTGTCTAGACTGTCTTTGGAGTCCTGTTGGGCTTATATAGTGTCTAGACTGTCTTTGTAGTCCTGTTGGGCTTATATAGTGTCTAGACTGTCTTTGTAGTCCTGTTGGGGTTATATAGTGTCTAGACTGTCTTTGTAGTCCTGTTGGGGTTATGTGGTGTCTAGACTGTCTTTGTAGTCCTGTTGGGGTTGTATAGTGTCTAGACTGTCTTTGGAGTCCTGTTGGGGTTATGTGGTGTCTAGACTGTCTTTGAAGTCCTGTTGGGGTTATATAGTGTCTAGACTGTCTTTGGAGTCCTGTTGGGGTTATATAGTGTCTAGACTGTCTTTGGAGTCCTGTTGGGGTTATATAGTGTCTAGACTGTCTTTGGAGTACTGTTGGGCTTATATAGTGTCTAGACTGTCTTTGGAGTCCTGTTGGGGTTATATAGTGTCTAGACCAAGGATGGGCAACTTTGATGGGGGTGGAGGCCACAAAAAAAACTGAACTCATCATAAGGGGTCACAGAGGCTTGTGGGTCTGCGTACCCACATCCATACGCACCCCACCTTGCGAGCAAAACATTTTAACGATCTCCCTCGTGACAGTGAAGAGAAATGTTTTTAGTTTTAAAGTAGATTTTTTTATTTTATTGGTTTGCGGGTCTACTAAAAGGGGGGCCAGTTGCCCACCCCTGATCTAGACTGTCTTTGCAGTGCAGCCGTCTGTTCAGACAGTGTCTGTGTCGTGACACAGTGTGGACGCTCTACATTCCATGACTCTGCCCAGCCAACAGGTCACAGTGTCTTCGCTGCTGGACGGTGTCTAGTCTATTGTGTCTCTGCCAGTTCTTTTTAGAATTAATCAACACTTTGGACACTCTCCCTCGTCTTCGCCCACATTACAACGCCCTGCCAACACCGTGCCTTACTCAAGCTCCTTCATCTCTTCCACTTCCTTCCTTCCCTCTCTCTATTTCTCTCCCTACCTACATCCCCCACATTGCAAACCCCTACCTTCCCACATGAAGAAATAGTACAGTATATTTAAGCAATAAGGCACGAGGGGGTGTGGTATATGGCCAATATACCACGGCTGTTCTTAGCACGACATAACGCGGTGTCACGTTCCTGACCTGTTTTCCATTGTTTTTGTATGTGTTTAGTTGGTCAGGGCGTGAGTTGGGGTGGGCATTCTATGTTATGTGTTTCTATGTTGGGTAAATGTGTTGCCTGATATGGTTCTCAATTAGAGGCAGGTGTTTGACGTTTCCTCTGAGTGAGAACCATATTAAGGTAGGCTGTTCTCACTGTTTGTTTGTGGGTGATTGTTGCTGTGTCTGTGTATGTCGCACCACACGGTACTGTTTCGTTTCGTTTCGTTCTTTCATTCATTTTCGTGTGTTCCTTCCTGTTCGTGCGTTCATGTTATATGTTCTCTAGTTCAGGTTTGTCACATCGTTTATTGTTTTGTAGTTATCAAGTGTTCTTCGTGTTCGTCGTCTTGATTTAATAAATTCATTATGTATTCAGCACTCGCTGCGCATTGGTCCGCTCAATCACCTATAGACGGTCGTTACACGCGGAGTGCCTGGATATTGTGGTATATTGGCCATATACCACAAACCCTGAGGTGCCTTATTGCTATTATAAACTGGTTACCAATGTAATTAGAGCAGTAAAAATAAATGTTTTGTCATACTGTCACGCCCTGACCTTAATATTCTTTGTTTTCTTTATTATTGTTGGTTAGGTCAGGGTGTGACAAGGGGTGATATATGTTTTTTGTCCTGTCTAGGGTTTTTATATGTTTATGGGGTTGTTACTAGTCTAGGTGTTTTGTTATGTCTATGGTTGCCTAGATTGGTTCTCAATTAGAGGCAGCTGTTTATCGTTGTCTCTGATT